>NC_137890.1:20885709-21389831 GCF_963455335.1 Martes martes
CCAAAAAGCTGTAAGTCCTTATGATAGTGACGATCATGATGTATAGAGAATCTTTAATCTAGAAATTTGCTGAAATATCTTTATCATCTCCATAGAAGTCTGAAATCCTTTACAAATATTTAGGACATATTTTTGGTACCTAGTTGTTACTAAGTTAAAAATGTTAATCCTATGTTAATCCTATTAACAACTATGCAAATATATCGTGACTATTTTCTACCACTCTGAAGAAGTTTTAGAATATGAACAAGGTTCAGTGGAGTAGAGTCCAGAGCTGACAACCAAGAAAGAATTCTTGAGACATCTTTGGTGCAAAATGGTGGTTTATTAAAGCACGGGGACAGGACCCATGGGCAGGAAGAGTTGCTGCTGCCCCGGGGTTGTGAGGAGTGGTCCATTATATACTTGCAAGTTGGGAGGGGGTCAGGGATAGCATAAGTTTCTAAGGAATTTTAGAAGCAAGGTTTCCAGAACCTTGGGGGGCTAGCTGCTTTTGGGAAAAGGTCATTTATTACCATCGAATGAAATCTTAGTCATGAGACCCTTCAGATATGTATCAGTGGGCCAGATGCCTGGGGATGATGGCCAGCACGTATCTTAGAGGGGTTAGAAATCAAGGAAGTTTCCAAAGGAATTTTTATATGTTTAAGTAGACTTATAGGATCTTGGTTGGGATGGGGGAGGCGTTCAGGCTAGGATTGCCTTTTGCCCTTAGCAAAGTATTAGGATGGAGGGAGTTGAGTCCCTAGAGGAATATCAGTCTGCCTGTTTCAAGGACTTGTCATTGGGCTCCAGATAGTCAGGAAATTTAATAATTTTTCTTCTGCCTCTGTTTACCACATCAACTAGGCTGTCAAGGGTTATTTATGCAAACAATTACACAAATATTTAAGACAATAATTTCCCTGTACAATAATTTTTCAACACATGTGTATTTCTTACGTTTATTGAAAACTAGGTGTTTCATTTAGGTCAGTGCCTTAATTAGAATGATGTTCCTCTAACTGGAAAGTAAAAATACAATTTAAACAGAAGAATGAAACCAAGACAAAAGATTAATTTTGAAGCTGGAATTCATCACAGTTAAACCAGTGAGATAACACATATTTAATTAGAACCCTCACAACAGAGGCAGAGTGAATAAAAGCTTCCAAGGCCTTTGCTAAATTAACTAAATTGTGTTGCAACTTACAGAAATCTTGGCCTGCAAAATATTTGGCATAAGTGGTAATGCCTGTTGACTTTGAAGAGTTAACTTTCTGTGATTAAGTGTGTAGGTTATGTAGACAATGTAAGGGCCTATTCAGCCAGAGCGGCCCCACCCCGTTGAACTGCCATTTTGTGGTAAAACTTAAATTGACCTTGCGCCCCCACCCCCCAGAGGAACTTATTTAAAAGCAAGTCCGGGAAACCAGTCCCAGGTAACAAAGTCCAAATACAAGGGTGGGTCAGGCCAGGTGGAGGTATTCAATCAGTGGGGGGGCATACTGTCTGCTAGCTACCAAGGAGTATGGGCCCCGCCCTTTGGGCACCTTTTGGGCGCCAATTCTGAACTAGGTGATAGGCTGGTTCAAATGTCTACTAGGGTAAATTGTAATTCAATTGGTCACCTAGTATCACTGTGGAGTTTCCTGTGTGTGTTACAATCTCATTGGCCACCTGTGTGTGGCCAGGCCCAACCACATGGCCTTTGCTCTATAAAAGTTAGTCTGGAAAGCAGGGAGGGGTCGTCCTCTCTGTAGGGGCAGCCCCGACCGGTCTGTTTGACAGTCGGTTTGATTCCTGATGCTTGGCGCAAAATAAAGCTTTGCTTGACCTTTGCTTTGTATCAGTCTCACTCCTTTAATCACGGACCCAAAATTGGGGTACCCAATTTTGGGGGGACCCAACAGACAAAGCATTTTTAAAGCTGTATTTGTGGAATGATGCTCCCTTTAAATTTCATGAACATCCTTCAAAGAAAGATGAGAAGTTTCACTCTAGTTAAACTGTACTGATGCACAATCCTTACAAAATGACACAAAAGCACTAATTCATTCAGCTACATCCTATCGTATAGCTAGAAAAATTCCTGATGCTCTGGAAATTAAGCCCTGAGTTGTGAGGAATTCCTCAATACATTTCAACAATTTATTCCCAGTTCTATGCCATTGAAGGATTTTTAATTCCCTCTCACAGACCCTCTTTAATTAAAATTAACACAATAAAATAATTTGACATTCAATGAGGTCAGACATTTTATATATTAATTCTTACATTTGAGCGGTCACCTGGGCCATGTATTCTGGATTTCTACTTTGGACCGAATTAGCTTTAATAGCTCATTAAAATGAAGGGTTTTTGGATCTAGCTTGAAAGTTCTGTGGCATTTTGATTTATAGTATGTATTTCTTAACATATACCTCAAGACATACCACTGTGAAAATCTGAGGTTTCCTAAGGGAAACATTTCTGAGTCTTCAGCAGAAATGTTCTGCCCCTAAATAGGTCCACTGGATGCTTAAAATCTTCATTTTTTAACCCAACCTTAGAAAATATTGATAGAAAACATTTCTAGCTCTACATTGTGTTTGTTCATATACTTTTTTTGGTTTTGTAAATTTGAGTCATCAAGATTCACTCTTTTCTCCTAGTGTTCTCTAATAGAATTCTAGCATTGGACTTTTAAAAAGACATTTTCCATCTGCTGACAGAGGAAATAGTCTCACAATAGAGACAAAAATGTATCCTCTTAACTTACATCTTATACAATAGCACTGGGTATTTTAAATAATAAGTCCCTTGTAGATGGGGTTTCTTAAAAAGAATAAGACATGGAGATTTCATTCATTGTTACAATGCATTAGTTTTCTGTTCGACCAGCCCCATCAGTAGGGAAGCCCTGCCTTTGGTAAACAAAGAAGAGCCAGTCCCCAACCCACCCCTGGGGCCATTCTTCCCTTTTCACAAGGAACAACGCATTCAGATGCATATAGTTTCTGCACCCATTTTATGGCTCTAAAATCCCAGAAGCCCAACTGCCTTCCTTCATTTCAACCTGTCACTGATCTCTTTCTTCCAAATTGACAGTGTTTTTGCTGATCTATTTGACTGGATCCACACATCAAATGCTTAATCTCTTTAGCAATAGTTGTCCAGTTACACCCTCAGTGTTCTCTCCAGAGAACGTTTTCTTGTGTTTTTGCAATATGAATTGAGCTGAGAATTGTTTGTCTTCAATTTCTGGTTCCTTTTTGCTTTACAATTCTTTAATCTATTTCTCTTCTATCATATTTTACTGTAATCAGTGAGAAATTGGTTCATCACTTTTAAAAGTTCTACTTTCCATAGAAGAACAAAATTCACTCAAGTTCTCTGCCACTTTATAACAAAGATCACTTTTCTTCCAGTTTCCAATAATGTGTTTATCATTTGAGAACTCACTAATTGTGCACCTCTGACATTCATATTTCTAGCAACAATCCAAGACAGCTTTCTGTCATGAGCCTCAAAACTCTTCCAAGCTCTACCAATTATCCAATTCCAAAACTACGTCCACACTTTCAGGTAACTGTTAGAGGAGTACTTCTAGTTTGTAGTACCAAAATCTGTAATAGTTTGCTAAAGCTCAGGTAACAAAGTCCTAAAGACTGGGTGGCTTAAACAGAAGTTTATTGTCTCAGTTCTGGAGATACGAAGTTCAGAATCAAGATGCCAGCAGGGCTATCCTTCCTCATGAAGGCACTAAAGAAGGATCAGTTATGGTCCACCCTCTTCCCACCCTAGCTACCGGTAATCCCTTGGTTTATGGCCCTTTAACTCCAATCTTCACCCGGTGTTCTCCCTGTGTTTATTCCAAACGTCTTCTTTTTACAAAAACACCAGTCATACTGTATTAAGGGCCCAATGGACTCCAGCATTATCTCATTTTAACTTAATGTGATCTACAATGACCTTATTTTTAAGATCTCATTATGACGTACTAGGAATTAAGATTTCAACATATGAAAAAAATGGGGGGGCTAGAGAAGCAATTCAACTCATGACATGCTAGGTCTTAGATAAGTAACTTAAATGATAAAATGTTTATTATATACATAATTATTAAATACCTAAAATTTCTATTAGTCATATTTTCTCCTGTAGATTTTCTTTTCTGTGGCTTGGAAATGAGAAAATGAACTGGAGAAGAACAAAATACTTTAAGACTTTATTAATTCTCCTAGACTAAAATTACAAATTAAATAAGTTGTTAATTTGCCATTATTGATTTCTTAGAATCACAAGTTAGTATCACAAACTGTGTCAAACCTAAAAGATTCCTATTTAATTTACAGCTCCCTTCAGGTTATTGGCAGTATGTAAGATTTAATATCAATGTGTATTTTTATGCATTAAAAACTAATCACAAATAAAAATGGCAAAATCTAGTACTCCATAAAGTTTCTATCACATTAACAGAAAATAAATTTACATTTTTGAACACTGAGTTTTAAATTAAGTGATTTTTGTGACAAAATCTTTTGTAATTCTCTTACGAATTTTGTTATATATTCTTGAGTAAATATAATTTCCCTACTAAGATCACAAAAATAAACTGCCTTTAAGCTATTTGATCTACTGCAAATAACATAATCAGATAATCTCTTATCTGTTTGAGAGGATTCAAACTGGTTTGAACTCAGTACTTTTGGGATATAAAGAAAAATGAGCTTTCCGACAATCTCCAAAAAACATAAATTTGGCCTCAGGTGACTTTGTATGTTTAAGTGTTTCCTTTCAACCTAATATTGTTGCTCTTGTTCCTGAGAATAGTTTATTTCATAAGACTATAGAAATTCATGTATCTATTCATTTGAGAAATTTTAACAAATATTTTTGGGGCCACCTGGGTGGCTCAGTTGGTTAAGCATCTGACTCTTGATTTCAGATGAGGTCATGATCTTGGAGTCTTGGGATCAAGACCTGCCATTGGGAATCCATGCTCAGCAGGGAGTCTGCTTAAGGATTCTATCCTTTTCCCTCAGCCCCTCCTACCATGCTAGCAAGCACTTTCTAAAAAAATAAATGTTTAAAACATTTTTTATAGTTCAAATATAAAAGAAAGCTTAAAATTTAAGGTTTTTCATTTGAAAAATTTTTAACTTGTGAAATTTGAGAGGAATAAAAGGGAATATACCTGCTTAATCACTGGAAAATATAAATAGAAAAAACAAAGAATATTCATATATTAAAGGTGGTTTTCTGGGGATACAACTTGTTCTTTTATTTCTCTGATTCTAAATTTACTCTAAGGAGCACTATTATTTTATAACATGAAAGAAACCATAAGGATTTTTAAATTTTAAAATAAGATAAACTAATAATGATAAAAACAATCTATGAACCATGGTATGGAAAGGTTTGCACTTTAGAGACATAGTATAACAATCTATTCTGCAAATGTTTTCTTAGGAAAAAAGAATGTAGCAGAAATTGAAGGGGACAACTTTTAATACTCTATTATAATCTAAAAGTAGATCTGAATAAAAGGAAAACTCTAAAATACTGGTTCCAATTTACTATGTTCTTTTGTCAACTCTCAAAGAATTTGTAAATTAAGCCACATTACCATTTAGAATCCTACTTTACTGCAGAGATTTCAGAAATTATTTCAAAACTAAAGAAAAGTTGTATGAATTTTCAAAAAGGCAGCAAGGACAGGAGATGTGAACCCATCAAATACTGTGACATTCTAAACCCACAGCTTGAAAAAAATAAATGTCCTGGTTTAGAAAAGGTAAGTTCCTGAGCAAAACAGAGAGCTAAAAGAATATATAAATGGTAACTTATAAAAACTAATAAGAAATGTAAATTAGATCTGGGAAAAAACAGCTCACTACATGGCCAAAAATAAAGATCCTACTTTCTGCTACATATAAAAGTGACCCTGAAATAAATTAAAGACCAATGCAGAAGAACATAATTGTAACCTAACATGCAAAATTGAAAGATATCTTTGCAGAGTGAACCTCTCCTAAAATGTATAAAATGTATAAATGTATAAAATGTATAAAATGTATAAAGGGTTTTGTTAAATTTGAACTCAAAATTCAGGACTTATATACAAAAGATGATTAGACCGTATCATAAATCAATCTATTTGCCACACTTCAAAGACAAGATATTGACATTTAGGGTATACAAAAGAAATCTACAAAGAAAAAAAAAAATGGAGAACCAGAATGAAAACTGTTTTCAGGGAAAAAAAAAAATTACATTAGCTACCAAAGGTCCTGGGCAGAGCTCTCCAAAATGTGCCACCATGGCATATTATTTTATTATTAAAGTTACTTAAATACCCAGTTCAAGGACACTCTGACCCTCCTTTATCCCCCTTGAAGCAAGAAATCTCTTATGTGAAAGATATCCTCCCTGAACCAGGAGGTAGGGAGACATTCTTAGAGCAGAGATCAGCATTTCCAGGCTAAAGAAGGCTATATAAATACACCTTGTTACTTTTACTAATTTACAACCTCAGCCCAAATTTGGTTTAAAATTCCTTACTAAAACACCCAACCATAAGCTCTTTACCTGGGCAATTCCTCAGATTGTCTAAGATGTATAAAAGATGAATTCTTTGGGTTTGGGTCTCAAATTACTGAATGTCTGTATATAATTAAGCTTGTTTTTTCTCCTGTTCATCTGTATCATATCACTTTAACTTAGACCAGCTATAATAATCTTGATTTGTGAAGAAAAATCTTTCCTCCCCAACACTAATAGGTACAATAAAAAGATGGTTAAAGTCACCAGCAATCCTGAAAGCACAAATCCTATGTAATGATAAAATAATATGACACCATGGATTAGAAAGGATTCTATAAGAAACTCCCATGTACTTGTAGCAAGAAAAAATTTTTCAGCTATTTTGCAAGTTCATCAGTCTCATTTAGCAAACAACTAAAATAGAGTTGTCCAATTAAGCAGTGATTCTGTTCTTGGTCTCAGGTACCAGAGAATTTTTGCCACTAACATGGACACAAATTTACCTATAGGTATGTTTGCTTTAACACTGTATTTAATATAGAGCTGGAGGAAGGCAATTTCTGTGCCACGTCTGGGGAAAGAGCTAAATGAAATGCAGTTGATTCATAAGAATACAATGTAGCATTTATAAGCTGTGGATTAAATGTATATACAGAAAAGCTAATAGGGTTTAAAAAGTGTATAAAAAAAGAATTAGAATGAGATTGAAATCAAATCTGTCAAGTAAGTTAATGTAATTTAAAAACAAACAAACCCACACAAACCTGTATCAAGACATTCTAATATGATTGCATTTAGGGGATATTCATATGGGAATAAAGAGGAAACAAATAAGAAAACCCTGTATATGCCGATGATTACACAGTACGAATTGAGTAGTTTGATGAAGTCTTCACCTGAAAAGCCACATATTCCAAATCTGAATTTCCCACTGTATCTAGATTATAGAAATATCAATCACAACCCAACCTCAGATCCTCAGTCTGCATAGTTCAGTTTACCTAATGATAGTGCATGTTAGTCTATAAGGTCCCTTCAGGTCTGCTTTTGTTTGAAGCTATGATTGTGGCAACTGTGAAAACATTATTAATGCTTTCTCCTTAATTGTACCACAGCATCTGTAATTTAGTAAACAAACAACAACAAAAACACAAAAAACCCACTCCAGACTTAGTAAAGAGGGACTTTATTCAAAAAGGACTTTTGAGGGACGAAAAGGACTGCTCCAAGAGGGAGAATGCTCGGACCATAAGATCTGCCAGTTCTCAAATATCTGGCAAAATTGGGATTCTCTTTTACAAAGAGTAAACAAAGCTACAAAGAACTGAATGTGGAGAAGTGGAATGGAAGTATGGTCCAGGGACCAGAGAATGTTTTGCACTGAGGCCAGCCTATTCTCAGATGGGGTTGGCTGGCTCGGGTCATGGGGAAAGAAAGGAACCTTAGCCAAGGTTTGGTTGACAAGCCTTTTTTGTTGTTGTTGTTGTTGCCATTGATCTGTGAGGACAAGCAGTTCATCTATTATGAGGCAAAGAATGGCATTTTGGAAAGGGGGACATCCATGAATCTTATTTAAACCATATGGGGAAGGTAGTTCTATATAGTAAACCATTTCTTAGAAACCAGGGATAGAAGGTTTTCTTAACCCTCCCTATTTTTCAGGGCTCATATTAAACTCAACATTGTCACTCAACATATTAATTCTCCTTGTCTCCAAAAGGGCTTATCCTCCCCTTGCTACCATTTCTCTCATCCAACTTAGGGATCCCCATCATCATCTATCTCATTGTTTGCAATTTTAGAAAAGACAGGGAAAGAAGTTAACATTAGGCTGTGCTCTGGTCACAATATTTGTGTCCCTCCCAGACTCCTATGTGGAAGTCCTAATGCCCACTGTGATGGTTTTCGGAGGTGGGATCTTTGGGAGGTGACTAGGTCATGAGGGCTCCACTGTCAAGAATGAGATTGATGCCCTTATAAAAGGCCCAAGAGTGCTCCCTTGTCCCTCTCACCATATAAGGATACACGGAAAGGTCTACCATCTAGAAGAAAATCCTCACCTGGCTATGATGGTACCCTGATCTGGAACTTCCAAGTTTGTTTATTTAGTTATAGCAGCCTAAATGAACTAAGACAGACTGCTTTCGCTTTTTACCTTGAAAAAGCCCCTGAATTAAGAAATGGAAAATAAAGTCTGGCTACATTTTAGCAATCAGAGGAAGAAATAGTCACAGAGGCTGAAAAAGAAACAAACCCAAAATGGAGCCATTTGCCCCATGACAGTAAACAAAGACTTGACTGCAATTTCAATCTCTACCAGAAATAGTAACTTTAAAAGTCCATCTGAGGGGCGCCTGGGTGTTTCAGTAGGTTAAAGCCTCTGCCTTTGGCTCAGGTCATGATCCTAGGGTCCTGGGATTGAGCCCCGCATAGGGTTCTCTGCTTAGCAGGGAGCCTGCTTCCCCTCCTTCTCTCTCTGTGTGCCTCTCTGCCTGCTTGTGATCTCTATCTGTCAAATAAATAAAGATCTTAAAAAAAAAAAAAGTCCATCTGAAATTTCCTGATCAGTACCAGAGTCCAGTATTCTGAATAAAATAAGGTAATCTGCATAATATGACCCTTGCCTTTCCCTTCCCTTAAAAAGATGACCAGACCTGAAAAAAAAAAGTCATTTCTTTTGCTAATAACTTCTTTACCCCATACTTCTGTCCTGCCTATAATAACTTCCCATTTTGTACAAAACCTCAGAGTTCCTGTCGATTTACCAAAAGGGACACTTTTCTTGTCCCAATCATACTATATTGATCAAATCTTTTTAACTCAACAAGCAGCTTACTCAAGTTTTCTTACTAAAGCAATTCTGAGATCATATTGTGCCAAAATGTCATTTTTAGAAGATTGTTGTTGTACAATTGTACAATTGTTGTTGTACAACAATCTCCTGTGACTACACCTCATTGTCACTCAACCAGTGATCTACAGGTTCTCCTTAGACTTGTTAAGAAGACTGTCTACTCCATTCATCAAGGTAAAAGTCTAAGGCTGAATACAAACTCTATGATTTTCATATATACACCCAAACAACTAAAGGATGGTGGAGACATTCACACACTTTCACTTTAAATGTGTGAAGATCATTCCCATCTAGCTACTTAACATTAATAGATTTACTTTCCTATCTTCACATGGGCTATTTAAAATTATCTTTGTACCCATTAAAACTCCTCACAGATGCACTTTTTAGATGATTTACGCTCATTTATCATTAAGAAAATAGAATTCAGAGTAGAACATTTACTTTCTGACCATTAATCTGCCAATAAACCTATTACTGGACCTATTTCACTACCATCTCTGACAATGAATACTGTCCCTTCTCAAAACAAAGTAAATTCCTATAATTCTTTTACAAAGATTTGAATACCTCACTCATCCCTTTTACACAATTCCATAAGTATATAACCATGACCTACTTTTTCTTTAAGTGCCTATTTCTTTCAGAAATTCACACCGTATTTGATCTCTACATTAATTTTTTCCAAAGAACTCTAAGATTCTTCCATTTCACCTCAGTAGCTTTTAACCTACATAAATTTGTATTAAGTTCCCACTATTTCAGTGATTTTTTTTAAAACCAAGGTCATCAAAACTCAATGGTTTGTATTCAACACATTTATCTATATACCTTTCTCAATTTCTCAACATGATGTAAAAATTGAAGAAATTCTTTCCTGAATTTTTTTTTCGTATCACACTCATTTCATGTCAGTCTTCCTTGCAGACTCCTCAATGTCAGATGCTTGATTTCATCAGAGTTTAGTAAGGAACAACTTTTCTTTTGTTTACCTTTTCTCCTTCTTAAATTTCATAGTACTAAATACAACTAACTCACAAATTTTCAATAATGTGGAAGATTAATTTTCTAAGTTATCTTTCCAACTATCTCTCAACCTGTGTTAAACATGAGAAATGTGGTTTCACTTTACTTTTTTGGAGTTATTTTGACACTTTCTCCTGCAAACTTTTAGGATTTTCTCTTTCTCTATTTCTGTAAAAGGTTATCATACTCTGTCTAGATTTCATTTTTTCATTTATTCTCAAATTCTCTTGGGAATTACCACATGAAGGTTTAAGATTTTCTTCAGCTATGGCTTTCCCCCTTTATTATTTAATCTCCTTTACTTCATTCTTTCTTCCTCCTGAATTTCTTTAAAAGGACATAACTTTTTTTTTTTTTTTTTTCGTTTATTTGACAGGCAAAGATCACAAGTTGGCAGAGAGGCAGGCGGAGAGAGAGGAAGGGAACCAGGCTCCCCACTGAGCAGAGAGCCTGATGTGGGGCTCGATCCCAGGACCCCAGGATCATGACCTGAGCCGAAAGCAGAGGCTTTAACCCACTGAGCCACCCAGGCGCCCCAGGACATAACTTCTTAAAAAATCCTCTCTATTCACATTTGTCCAATTCAGTACATCTTTTTGTCTGTCTCCTGTACTGTAGGATCTGAAAGAATCCTCTAGTTCATTAATTTGCTCATCAACTAAAAACATTAAACACTCATTTTTTTTTAAACAGTGCACTCTACATTTAAGATATCTTTTTTTTAAATTTTTATTTATTTATTTGACAGAGAGAGAGATCACAAGTAGGCAGAGAGGCAGGCAGAGAGAGAGGAGAACGCAGGCTCCCTGCTGAGCAGAGAGCCCAATGTGGGGCTTGATCCCAGGACCCTGAGATCATGAACTGAGCCAAAGGCAGAGGCTTTAACCCATTGAGCCACCCAGGCACCCCTCAAATATCTTTAATTGTGCCTTTCACTTATGATCTTTCTCTGGCTTCCTATCCCTATAATTTTTTTTTAGTAATATTTGATATGGCATACTTAATTTCATGTTCACCACCTTAATTCCAATTATAGGTAATTATTCTTTCTGTTGAAAATAGTGCCGCTTTTGAGTTGGAAAATATGTAGTAATTCTTGGTTGTTTGCTTGTTTTCATATTTTTATGCCTTCTTCATCGCTCAGTGAGTGCTAGTTCTCTAGGACAGTAGCTTTTCTGGTGAGTTAGATAATTAAACACGTGGCTATAGCATAATGAAGAGAACTATACTGTTTGCCTTTGTCATTCGTATCTTTCCTGGAAGTTCACTTGATTTACTGTTCCTTTTATAATACCAACAAAAAAATGCTAACATGGAGTCAAATATTGCTTCTCACTGGTTTTTTATATTAATGCTGAAGGTAAATCTACCATCAGATGGCATGAAACACAGATTCTCCATTGTCCTCTTCATTAATCATTTGCCCCCACCCTAGCCTTATTCCCACTCATGTTTTTACTCTGAACGTGGAGACCTTGAACTCTAGCTGCTTCAGTAAAAACCCTCACCTTTACATTTTGTGTTGGTAGTTTCTAATCTTATTTCTTTAACCTAGAACCATCTGGCTCCTGATTTTAATAAACCTTGTATATCCATAATTTGTACTTTCTTTTATTATAGTGCTCTATTGTAGGTTTGGGAATTTGGGGGAGGAGGAAGGGGTTGGTTCAACAAATATGTGCCAGTATGTCTTTTATATTGCAGAGTTTCCAATGAGAGGAGTAAGAGGACAATGCAGATGTGTTCAGTCTATCATCTTGACACAAATTATGACATGTTTCTTGGTACCATTCAGAAATATAACATGATAAACAACAGACCAATATAAGTTATGATGCAGCCTAAGTTTCAATAACAACTATGTGCTGGAAAAGCTTGTCACTATACAGTTAAAACCAGATTTCTCCCTCTCCACCTCCCCTCTCTGCAATTTCAAGATTATTCTAGTCACCAAGACAGACAGTGTTTCTGTCAGCTAGACTAAACTTTGTGCCTAGGAACCACTTACTTCCCTCTCACTCTGGCACTTACAGAATCCAGATGGCCTAATCAAAGAGGTCCCTCATCTCCATCTCTTAGAGCATGCACTTTAGGAAATTTCTAAGTTCTCTCTCTTCCCGCTTTGAGATGCACTTTTAAAAAAAAAATCATTTAATCACTTTTACAAACCAGGGCTGTCTTTTTCACAGACCTGGGAGACATCTCTTTGTAATGATCAATATGGCACCTTTATGTACCCAATCTCTATATGAAGGTAGGAGCCTAATATAGATTGGCGCCTTCTCTGTGTTGTAAAACTGGCTCCTGTTAGGAAAATAAAAGTTTACTTTTTCTATAGGTAAGGTCAATTAGCAAACACAAACAGCTTAAGACTTCTATAACCCTACTCCACTCTTAGTTCTCAATTAGCAACAATCATGCTTCTGATAAACCTCATTGGCTATGATACTGCCATTGCACAAAGTTTGCCCCACCCCCCGCCTTAGTTCTCTGTGCATTTCAATGGAATTGAGTTCATAGTGCTTCTTCCTTACATCTTTAATTTTGCCCAGTACAAGTTTTGTTCTGATACCAGTTCAACTTTAATCAGTCATTCATCAACATTTGGACAGAAAAATGCTTCAAGTTAAAGGGACATTTATTTATGATAAGAACTCTTAGAGTAGGTATGAAGAAAATTTAACTCCACATTATAGTCATATGAAAAACCCACAGCTAAAATGATACTTAATGGTGAAAAGTAAAAGATTTCCTGTAAAGTGAGGAACAAGACAAGGATGCCCACTCTCACTACTTTTTTCAACCAAGTATTGGAAGCTTTAGCTAGAACAATTGGGCAAGAAGAAAAAAAAAAGGAACCCAAATTGGAAATAACAGTTGCTGTTTTCAGATGACATACAATATACAGAAAGCCTTAAAGGAAGAAAAAAACAAAACAAAACAAACAAACAAACAAAAAACGGTAGCATAATCAAATCCACTAAGGTTGCTAGATACACAATACACAAAAATGTGTTGTTTCTAGACACTAGTGAATTACAGTAAATCAATCCCATTTACAATTGCATAAAAAAAAATTACTTAGGAATGAATTTAAGCAAGGAGGTGAAAGACCTGTCCCCTGAAATCTAAGATATTAATGAAAGAAATTGAAGATGACACAAATAAGTAGATAGTCCATGTTCACAGTTTGGAAAAATGGTGCTGCCATGTCCGTGCTTCCCAAAGCAATCCACAGATCCAATGTAATCTCCATGAGAATTCCAAAGGCATTCTTCACAGAAATAGAACCACCTGTCCTAAATTGTGTATGGAACCACAAAAGGTCCTGAACAGTTAAAGAAATCTTAAAGCTCAAGACAACACACTCTGATTTCAAACCATACAAATCTACAAAAATCAAAATAGAACAGCACTGACATCAAAGCAGACAGATCAATGAAACAGAATAGAAAGCCTAGAAGTATACCCCTGCCTATACAGCCAATTTATGACAGAAAAGCCAGGAATATACAATGGGAAAAGAAGTTTCTTCAACAAATCGTGTCAGGACAACTGAACAGGCACATGAAGAATGAAACTTGACCAATATCTTATACCATACAGAAAAATGAACTCAAAATAGATCAAATTTTTAAAAAATGGATCATAGTCAAATGTAAAACTTGAAACCCTTAAACTCCAAGGGGTGGGGAAACAGACAGTAAACACCTTGCTATCAGTCTTAGTGATAATTTTTTGGATAGGATTCCAAAAGCAAGGACCAAAAAGCAAAAATTAAGCATGACTACATTGAACTGAAAAGCTTCTGTGCAGCCAAGAAAATCACCAAAATGAAAAGGTACCCGAATGAATGAAATATTTGTAAATCATATAAAGTAGTATAGTTCAATAGCTAAAAAACAAAACAAAACAAAGAAACAAACAAGAAAACCCCAAAGAAATTAGAAGATGGGCAGGAGATCTAAAGAGATGTTTTTCCAAAAATATATGGATGAAAAAATGTTCTACATGACTAATCAGAGAAACGTACATCACGGTGAAAAATCCTGTCATACCTATTAGAATGGCTATTATCAAAAAGACAAGTGCTGGCAAAGATTAAGTGAAAAGAACACTTGTATACTGTTTGTGAGAATGTAAATTAGAAAAGCCACTATGGAAAACAGTATGAAGGTTCCTTAAAAAGTTACTAGAACTAGCAATTCTACTTGTGGATATTTATTCAAAGAAAACTAAAACAGTGACTTGAAAAGATCTATGCACCCCATGGTCATCACAGCATTATTTATAATAGCCAAGATATGGAAGCAACCTAAGTGTTCATCAATGGTAATGAATAAAGAAAATGTGGCATACATACAACAGAATACTACTGAGCCATAAAAAAATGAGATACTGGAATGTGCAACAACATAGATGTAACTCATGGGTATTATGCTAAGTGAAATAAACAAGGACAAATACCATCTGATCTCACTTATATGTGGAATGAAAAAAAAAAAAAAGAAGAAGAAGCTCATGGGAAATAGATTGGTGGTTGCCAGACATAGGAGGGAGAAAGTCGGGGAAATGGGTAAAGGGGAACAAACTTCCAGTTATAAGTGATGGAGATGTCACACACAGCACGGTGACTATAGTTAAAACTGTATTGCATATTTAAAAGTTGCTAAAAGAGTAAATCTTAAAAGTTCTGATGACAATATTTAACTCTTTATAGTGATGTTAATTAGACTGACTGTGGTGCATTCTGCAATTTTTACAAAAAGTAAGCTGCATATCTGAAATTGTTATGTCAAAAAATATTAGTGTAACTAACAGAATGAATCAACTGGAATGATTTCAAAATAGATTTTAGACTGTAAACTAAATCAACTAAATGTATTATTTACGTAAGCATGGTCCAAACTCACAAGTATTTCTTCTCTTGAATATATTAAAAGCTTGCCCTCTCCAAAATTGCACATCTGTGGTATTCATAATTTTTGATACTTATAAAAATACTTAAAAATGATCTTGTTATTATAAATTAGAAGGTACTGTTTTACTCGAAAAATACATATCAAACATATGTCACCTGGTAACATTAGCAGCTCTAACATACTAGTTTATCAAATTACATAATAGATGCTAAAATCCTTTGGAATAGCTATAGTTTCACAAAACTATCTTTCAAGCATGATAAGCTCTTTGCATGCAAATGTATCTTACTGATTTTCACAGCAATTCTGGATTATAATCCTATTTTCTCAATTTTGTAGAATAGGAAACTAGGGTGATATTATATTACTTATTCAAGATCTTTCAGCTAATAGGTGGAATGAGCCAGGATTCTCCAGAGCTTACACTCAGACGGTGGTGTTATATTAGAGATTAGATTCAAGGCATTAAAAGGCTTATGGATGGAAGGTTAAAGAGTAAGTGGAAATAATTTAGGGCATGTAATTTTCAATAATCCATTCTGGGCAGTGACAAAACCAAGCTTTAATCAAAGAAGGTCTGTGTGGCTAACTAAAATGTATTTTTATCAATTTTTGTCTTTCAAGCATATACTATAATTATTCATGAAAATGCAAAGAATTGGGAGTTTAGAGGACTAGTAGTAAAAGTCCCACAAGATTTAACACTTAAATGCTGCATGATAGCAAGGTCCTATTTTTTTAAAAGGATATTTATTTATTTATTTGAGAGAGAGAGAGTAAGGGCGGGGGTGGGGGTTGGTGGAGGGAAGAGAGACAAGCAGTCTTTCTGCTAAGCATAGAGCCCACTGGGGATCTATCCCAAGACCCCTGGATCAAAACCTGATCTGAAGCCTAGAGTCAGAAGCTCAACAGACTGAGCCACCTAGGCGCCCCTAGCAAGGTCCTCTATTTGTGGAAGAAATATAACTGTCCTCATTGTTATGGAAAAACCCCTTTAAGAATGCAAATTATCTCTCCACCTTACTTAAACTTGCAGCCTCCCCAAACCCCCATTCTAAAGCAACAATTAGGGGCGCCTTGGTGGCTCAGTGGGTCAAAGCCTCTGCCTTTGGCTCAGGTCATGATCCCAGGGTCTTGGGATCAAGCCCCGCATCGGGCTCTCTGCTCAGCAGGGAGCCTGCATTCCCCCCCCCTCTCTTTCTGCCTGCCTCTCTGCCTACTTGTGATCTCTGTCAAATAAATAAATAAAATCTAAAAAAAATAAAAAATAAAGCAACAATTAAACCCATGGTTAAAATCTATTGCTTTTGTGCCCCTGAAACAAATAATACATTATATGCCAATTAAAACAAACAAATAAACAAAAAAACTATTGTTTCTTTCACATAAGACAATTTTGAGTGTGATATGGCTTTTACACGTCCTTGAAAACTTCCATTTTCTAGAATAAGGACTCTGGTTGTTCTATCCAAGTCTTTAGAACTCATGATTATTATCCCTGCCTATCTTTGAATATACTTTAGCTCATCTTCAAACTTCCTGTTATACAAAATATATGTATCTATGTACTGGGTAGTCACACACATTTAAAGATTTCTGGTTTACCTCTGGTTCCCTTGCATTAGAAAAATTGTGCTGGTTACTCATTCCACTACTGGGTTTTAGCCTTCACAATCCTCCCTCTAGAAACAAAATGCAAATGGGGTGATATATATATATATATATATATATATAACCATACAAGTTAAAGCTCATGGTTTATTTGGAATAATTATGCCTTTGGTTGTTTTTAAAAGTGATTTGACCATTTGATGGCTGAAGATTTTAAAGTCCTTGGACTTTAACAGGTCTATCTCTGTAAATGATTTTAAGTCCTAAATACTTACAGATCTTTAATTAAAATAGTTAAATACAAGTCTACCAGTTGGGGTAGGAACCACCTAAGATTTAGCTCTGCCTCTGTAGTAATATTTTAAGTTTCTTGTATGAGGACAAGAACCATATGAAATGAAGCTACTCAAAGATGTTACTGGGAAAAGGACCGAAAAGTTTTCCATTAGTAAGGACAACAGGTGAAATAGTAGAAACTGGTAGGAATGTGGTTCACTGGAAATCACATTCTCGGTAAAAAAGAATTCACATGAAAAATGAAAAAAAAAATCACCGTGCTGGTAAAATGAAGGCAGTTAAAGGAAGGAAGGGAGAGAAAGTGGGTCTAATAGAAAATCAGAGGTACATCACCTCCATAAAACTTCGGTCTAGATAGGAGTTAATGGTTGCAATGCATGTCTGAGGCAATCCAAAATGGCTCTTTCACAGTGTGAAGGAAGAAAACATCCATGATACAATCTTACTTTAAATTTAGTACCACAAGAAAGTAATAAAATATTGCAAAAGTGAGACCTAATTTTCCAATGTTTCACTGCAGCAGAGTAAGACCATTTGCCTTACAAAATAGAGCATCTATTTCAGTTGTTGATTGTGTCATCTCCATTGTGGTCAGATGGTACACCTGTGTTGAATGGGTTATGGTTTCCTCCAAGATTCCACACAAGCTACTCCTTCTTCCTGGAATTGTAGTTCCTCTGAGACCTTAAAAGGATGCAGAAGTGTCTCTGTACTCCCACACCACCTTGTCATTTTCACTGTTCTAGCACTTAAAACTAAAAGGTAATTGACAATCTTCATTTAAGAGTTTTGAGAACATGGACTGTCTGGTCCAGCTTATATCCCCAGGGCATGAGGCAATCCTTACCCAATAGAGTCACAATCTATTGAACAAATGAATAAGCACAGAAAAGTTATGTTACTGTTTTTGGTCAAAGCACCCATTGCCTACTAACAGCTATTTATTAAGAAACATCATGTTATTATTTCATATTGATTGCAAACTAAAACTTACATTTTCTCCACATATCAGTTATCAATTGTATCAATTGATCTGTATCAATTATCACCTTATCAATTTTCTGTACCAATTATCAATTACCACCTTATCTGTATCAATTATCACCTTAACTACAAGTTTTCCCTCTATCAAAATCTAGAACATCTTACATCTCTTACAACTTACCTTCTACGTTTGCAAGATCATGTTAGGTTTCTTTCTCCCTACTTCGATTTATTAAACTAACATTTACTAATTTGTCTATTATTAATTGTTAGGCACTGTGCTTGGCATTAGAAACTGAGGCACTCATTACCTATTTCAGGCCCTTCTTAGTGGCTTTCAGCTTTGTGGAAAAAAATAAAAAAATAAAAGCAAACCAAAAAATACTTTGTCAAAATGTGTTGTGTTACATTTTTACTCAGAATGAAACAGAAAAACAAAGAAGAGTTATATAACTACATTCATCTAGATTCTTTTTTTTTTTTTTTCATTCATCTAGATTCTTATAAAAGTATCTTGAACTTGGGGTTTGGGGCCCCATGCAGTAGAAATGTATGTCAAACTTCTGATTCCCCTAAAACTTAACTACTAATATCTTGCCATTGGCCAGAAGCCTTACCAATGATTCAATGAACACGCTTTGTGTATTATATACTATGTTCTTACAATAAAGCTAGAGAAAAGAGTGCTAAAAAATAATAAAACACATCTGCTTTACTTACCAGAAAAAACCCACAAATAACTAGACCCACACAGTTCATACCCATGTTGTTCAAGAGTCAACTGTACTGAGAAACAATGTAGTCCACTAGATGAAAAGAGGGTTAGTGAGCTGAGAAAAGACACCCAAGTAGAGTGATGGAACAGGACATGACTGCAAGTAATGTTGCATGGGTAAGTCCAAGAAGGCCTGTTTAAGAATCTAAAGTTAGAAAAAATCTGTGAAGATAAATGAAAGAGGTCAAACAATATTCTAAAGATTGCAAGCTGAACTTCAAATAGAGAGAAGCTTCAACAATTTGTCTGTGAGATTAACTATCCCACAAAAGCTCTAAACTCACTTGTACATGTATTTAGTCATTCTACTCACCAGTAAAATTATTGAGCACTTAAGAGCCAAGGACAAAACCCAATCATACTTCACTAAGAATCTTTATTAATCAACATTTTTTAAATTAGGGCTCTGATAGTTATGAATACACTTAATCATTTCTGGCCCATCCTCCATGTTTCTGAAAATGTTGTAAGAGACTTTGGCAAATGCTTTGTTCAGTCATACACTGTTGCTGTTTGGGTAGATTTCCTATTCCATGAATGGCCTCAACAGATGGAAGGGGTAACATAAAATCCTTTTTTTTTTTTTTTTTTTCTGTACCAATAATTTTCTTCCCCCTTTATGTCTTAGAATCTACATCCTCTTTTTAGGTAACTGTTCCTTCCCCAATCCAAACACCTGGCTCTGAATTATTTTTACTTTACCCTCATGGGCACAGTGATGGTTTCTGAGAATAATCATGAGAACCAATCCATGTTAATCAGAATTATTTATAAGAGTTTCTCAAACTGATTTTGAACCATGAAGTTCCAGTCTTTAAGAGGACAGAAAAGAAAGCAAATCACTTAGTACAAATTCACATTGCTTTTATAATTGCAACTTTGGGTACAGATAGTACAGACAGCACTATTTTTCTTGTTTTCAAGACAGATGGAAACTAGTCAAATATGCCTGGGCAATTATTTAACATGGAAAAGTTGGAATGAGTTTCTAACCTTAATTTTCTGTGATCAGTTACAACTTGTTCTATTCTTCATGATGTTTTTCCTGAAAGCACTACTTGAAACTGCCCAGAACGCACAGGTAATACTGTACCATCATTTAGTTGGAAGATACCTATTTGGAAATACATTCAAAATGCCATTACTTACTACATAATAGGCACTGAGGACACAATAGTGAATGAGATTAATATATGCAGTTCCAGACTTTGTCAAGTCTTAACATTTTAGTGGATAAAACCAAAAAACAACAAATAAATGAAGTAACTATAGATTCATGGATCCATTAAAAAAATCGATAGGGTATAAAGATACAAAGTACAACTTGGAAGAACATCAAATATTAGAGAAGTTCTCTAAATAAAAGACATTAAATTTGGAACTTGAAGAATGTAGATAGTCTTGAACCAAAGGTAAAGATTTCTGGAAAGAACGAACAGAAAGTAAAAAGACCTGGGGATAGGAAAGAGTGATTTTACAAATAACCAAAGGAGAGAAGAGAGGTTCAAAACAAGGCTGTGGGATGGAACTAGAGATAAGGATCACAGAAGGACACTCAGGACAAGGTAAGCTGATTTGGTTTTATTCTAAATAAAATGGGAAGACAAAGGATAACTATGACATGAATTTTGTTTTTAAGGGTGAATAATGGCTATTTTACGAAGACTAGCATGAGTAAGAGCAAGAAGGAAAACAGGGAGATCATTTAGTTGGCTACTCCAGCACCCAGATCTAAATTATATTGGGGACTCAAAATGGAGACCGGCACAAAGGTTTCAGATCAGATATGCAAAGAACATATTCAGAAAAATAGAGTTCACTGATATTTTAGATAAAAGACGTTAAAGGAACGTGAGCCATCAATCACAACTACCAAGTTTCTGGTGCGACTGACTTGTCAAATCATGCTCCAGGATCAGATCGGACGCTCAATGAAGGAACACTGAGGCTGAGGGGAAGATGGATAAAAGTTCCATTAGGTAAATCGCTCTCTTGAGTTGCTTATGAGTGATCCGGGAATATTAGGTAGTCAATTACGAGCACAAAAATCGGAACAGCTCAGGTTGACATTTCTGCTTTGAAAAAGAAAATTAGTTTGAGTATGTAAGTTTTCAAATAGGAATATAATATACATCCATCTGAGGAAGATGCAAAGAATCATTAGGAAAATTCTACCCTGATCTACTAAAATATATTCAAGAAATTAAAGACAAGAGGGAAAGATTAAATGGAACCTGTAGGTAGAAAAATATAATCTGCTGATATATAAAATATCAAACAAAACTCAAATTACCATAAGTTTAGAGTGAACAACACAGGGGAACAGGTAAAATAGAAATCCTGGGAAGATTATGGTATTGTTTTCAGAAAGGATAGGACTTTCACTTTTTGATTGAAATAAAAATATATTCATAATTATTGGCTACTGTTAACATTACAAACATTACATAAACATACACACATTCACTACATTTAAGGCATCTGCCAGTTTTAGCATACTCTAGATTTTCTTTGTAAGCCTGATTTTTTTTTCTATTATTTATTTGACAGACGGAGATCACAGGTAGGCAGAGAAGCAGGCAGAGAGAGAGGGGGAAGCAGGCTCTCCACTGAGCAGAGAGCCCAATGTTGGGCTCGATCCCAGGACCCTGAGACCATGACCCGAGCTGAAGGCACAGGCTTTAACCCACTGAGCCACCCAGGCGCCCCAAGCCTGTTATATTTCTAAGAGATCTTCAAAAACACTCTGATACCTATATCTAAGAAACATTTTAAAAACAAATTGTTTATTTTTACAACACACAGTTTCTTTATATGGGTATAGAACTATCTCACTCTCCTAAAAGTTTTATAGCAATTGGGCTACAAATTTTGTATTTCAGTCAGTTTATATTTTCTGAGAAAAATCTTTCAGTTTTCTCAGATTTATGTATATTGTCACTGTTAAAATTCTATGAATTCTGTGAGCTTATTTGCTTAGTATCTCCTTGCCCCATCAATTTCTGAAAGGAGTTTAAGGAAAGCTCCAAGATTGTGATATTGTGTTAGTGAACCGTGATGATCATTTCCAATTACCTAAAGCAAAACTGATAGACAACATATTACACACTTTACATACATTTAATTAAGTGAGATGGAGTAAACTTCAGAAACTTAAGTTAATAGGTAAGTCTTATTTAAAAGAATTACGTGGGGCACCAGGTGGCTCAGTCAAGTGTCTGCCTTTGACTCAGTTAATGATCTCAGCATCCTGGGATGGAACCCTGCACTAGGTTCCCCACTTAGTGGGGAGCCTGCTTCTCTCTCTTCCTCTGCTCATGCTCTTTCAAGTAAAATCTTTCAAAAGATGAAGAATTAAGTATAAGTATTCCATTATTTAGATAAAAGATGGCAAACTACCCAAATCATTTTATGAGGCTACAACAACCTGAATACCAATACTAGAATAGGACAGTGATTTTTTTTTTGATAGAATGAATCACTTCACATAAAACAAATACATGATTAAAAGACGATTGTTACATAAACTTAAGTCACAGGTTCAGAAGGTATTTGCTGTATGATATTACACAAACTCCTCACACTCTGGAAGCTTTAGTTTTTCTTAGAAATATGTTGTGTATGGGCACCTGGGTGTCTCAGCTGTTAGGTGTCTGCCTTCAACTCAAGTCATGATCTCAGGGTCCTGGGATCAAACCTCGCATAAAGCTCCCTGCTTGGTGGGATGCCTGCTTCTCTCTCTCCTACTCCCCCAGCGAGAGGGATCTCTTGCTGTCTCTCTCTCTCTCTCTCTCTCTCTCTCTGTCAAATAAATAAATAAATAAATAATCATTTAAAAAAAGAAATATGTTGTGTAAAAGTTATATCAAAAATCCCTTCAAGTCTCTACAAACCCTTTCCACCTTCTACAGGACTTGCCAGCCCCAAAAGGCTCATCTTCATATTCTATGGCCTTATGTAAGGAACCTAACTAAGTCAGCTGGCAGAATAAACATGAACATCCCCAACTGGGAATAACCTTTAGGGGTCCTGAGCAATCATCATACTGAGTTTAACACGGGTCTTAAGTGTTCTCAACCTGGGTGAGCTTGTCCATCCAGAGCTAGGGTCAAGTGATAATAAAAGCTGTCCTGGCAAGAAAGTGTAAGAGAGAAATCCATGTACTCCATAAAGTTGAAAGAACATTATCTTTCTTCTCAGTTTGTCATGTCCTCACTCCTACACATATTCATGCTATATTTCCTATTTTTTCTGTTCCATGAAATACAGCCAAGTCTTTTCAAAAAAATCATTTTTGGCCCCGAGTTTATTTGAAAGTTTCACTTTCCCTTGCAATAAAATTATAATGTAATAATACCCAATGCATAGGGTTATTGTTATAATAGTA
Organism: Martes martes; assembly: GCF_963455335.1. Taxonomy (NCBI): domain Eukaryota; kingdom Metazoa; phylum Chordata; class Mammalia; order Carnivora; family Mustelidae; genus Martes; species Martes martes. The sequence continues at coordinate 20,909,073 of NC_137890.1, forward strand.
TCTGCTCTACACATACTATTACACATACTATACACTACACATACTATAACCCAATAACAATAGGATTATTGCTATAATGGTATGTGCTTTATATTAAGCATTCAAAAATTACTGAAGTATCTATACTTAGGTTTATATGCTTATTTAATATACCCTGTAGTACAGAAAAAATTGTTGTACACTATCAGGTGGTAGTGATAGAGGTGGACAGAATGAGGCTCTGGACAGATTTTGAAGACAACACTGTAATTCCTGACACTGACCACTAGCTGTCAAAAATGTGAAGAGCCCGGAAAAAGTGGGTAGAAGGATGATGATGCTACCATGTTAGACAGCAGGGTTCGAGGGGGATTTGGGTAGAAGAAACATTCAGTTTCACACGTTATCATTTAGATATTTCATTGAGATTTAAGTAGAATGCTCAAGTATTTAGATGTGTATTTAGAGTTCAGATGAAAAAGTCCAGCTGGAGACAATTATGTAGTTGTTGGCTTTCAGAGGACACATGAACTGAAACGTCCAAGGAGTAAGCACAGAACGGAAGACCAAATACTGAGGCCCAGAACGACAGGAAGAGCTCTGGGGGAACAAAAGGGAATAGGAGAGAAATCAGAGTAGAAGCAACAGGTAAGACTAGAGATGGTGGAGTTCTGAAAGCAAAATGAATATGGTTTTCCAAGGAGTAACTAAGAGTGTCATATGCTGGTACCTTAAATCATTTGGAAATGGGGATATCATTTGTGACCTCTTCCAGAGTAAGAGTCTGCATCATAGGTACGTGTTTTATGAGTGTTCAGGGAAGTTGTATGATTCTAGCAGGAGGGAGACAAGATTGAGGGGCAGAAACATTTAATATATACTTTATTTTATGGTAGAGAATCCCATTCTAATAAAAGATCAAGAACCAAATTTAATGAAGTTCCAAAGACATAGATGTCAGCTGTTTAAAAGCTCTGGAAACATTGTAGTTTATATGTTTTAAAGTTCAAACAACAGCTCCAAAAAAGCTTAACTGATTCAAGAATTGTAATCTCACCATAAAACACCTGGAAAATTAGACAAAGTATACCAAAAGCCGTTTTTCAGATATTGGACGATAGGCCTTGCAGGACTGTGATACCTAAGAGAAGGAAAAAACTGAGGTAAATCTTACAGTTGTCCTAGATTACTGCAGGAGCCTGCTTCCAAACCCCTGCAAAGGCTCTGTGAAATAATGGTACAACAAACTCACTGCATAGAGAAATAGATTAACGTTAAAGTTCAGAGAGGCGAAGGTGGTTATAATTTGCATAGAATGTTGGAATTAAGGCAGCTGCACAGAGAAAGATCCATAAAACTACACAAGATACCTTCCCCTCAAGTCTTTGGCAGAGTATTTATCTAAATATGCATGGGGTTAAACACCTAAATGAAAGAATCACTTACCAAGCAGTCCATCAAATAATTCCTGGAGTTCACATAGGGCTGGGAAAGTGTTTGCACTCCCACCAATCAGAATCCAGAGACTTCATAATACACAGGACATCCAAAAAATCTGTACAATGATTGCATTTTAGTAGTGGGGCCATATGAGCTTTAGACTATGGGCTGCTGTCTTTACAAAACCTTGGGGCAAATTGATGCCAAATAACAAATATAATGTTATATTAGTATATAATTAGAGTTAATATGATGAAATATCAAAATATCTAGAATTTTACACTGGATGAGATTAACAGTAGACTACATACTGAAGATCAATGAACTTCAGACATAATGGAAACTATCCAAAATGAAGCACAAAGATTTAAAAACAAAAACAAAAACAAAAAAAACAGCATAGCCTCAGTAACTGGAGGGACAAACTCTAACAGTCGAAGAGAATTCAGATTCACTAGAATTCTGGGAAGAAGCTCATGGATGGAGAGAATGTGTATTTCAAGAGTGGCAGAGAAGAGTCTAAACTTGATCAAAAGCATGAATTCACAGATCCAAGAAGTTTAAGATCTATAAGCATAATAAAGAAAACTATATCAAGGCACATCATAAAATTGCTGAAGAAGTAAAGGGAAAATCATAATAATAGTCAGAAAGGTCAATATATATGAAGGACCAAGAAGGGTGACAGCCAGTTTCAAGCAATCATTCAAGAGTAATAACAGATCATGAAAATACTAAAAGAAAAGTACTGAATCCTACGTACCCTAGAAAAAGATTTTAAAAATAGAGGAAAAAATAAAACCTTTCTCAGAATGGGAAAATTAATCGTCAACACTTCAGGATAAAGTAAAATGATACTATAAGAGAAACAGAATCCGAGGGAGACAAGATGGCGGGGAAGTAGGAGGAGGCGCCTTTTCAACCTGTACCCTAAAGTGAGCTGATTACCTACCAAAGAACTCCGATCACCCATGAAATCAGCCTGAGATCAGAATTATACACGTCTGGATCTCTATGGGGGCCAGAAGACGCCAGTGGGCAGGTAAAGTGGAGTGGGAACGTCGGACTGATATCGGAAGATAAACAAAAGGGGGAGGGAGCCACCAGAGGCGACCGATTGGAATATAATACCCCAATACGAGAGTGCCCTGCATCTGGGGACCAGCATTAACTTGGAGTCTTGTTGAAAGCACTCAAAATAGCAAACGATCGCGCGGGGAAATTGTGGGAATCGGGGAGGCTAGGGATAGGGGCTTAAGTCCCCAAACCCAGGGCAGCCTCCCCTGGCGCTGAGCCAGAGAGTGCGGCGGAGAAACCTGGTCTTTGTCCCGGAGCCGCCAGTGCGCCCGAGAATGGGTGGAGTCCGGCTCCCGTGAGGGGCTGGGAGCCACACCAGACGGCAGAACGCGCACCTTACTGGAGATGGGCGCTTGCCTCACCCTCCCATGAGAGAGGTGCACGAACGCCCAGCCTGGTGTTCTCGGACCCACGCGGCGATAGACCCACGCGGCGATAGAGCCGATAGAGCTGGAGGCGCCGTGCCCCAAACCCTCCCCTGGGAGAGGTGCGAGCAAGCCCGGCGCTCTTAGCCCCAGCCAGCGGGAAAATCTCAGTGTGCTATCGCTGCTTGGAACCTCTCTGGCGGTCTGGAGCTGCCCAGACAGCCACAGCTGCCTTGGTTTTGCGTACAAGCAGGAGATCCTGCGTCCCCAGGGACCGCGACTCAGAACCTGCTCTGCCAGCGGCCCAGCGGCTGCAGCACCTGCAGGGGAGCAGACTGAGGCTTCTCTCTGAGAGGGAGGTTGGGGTACAGTTTTCTTTCCTCTAAACCTCCAAAAACCATCAAAAGCTGTCAAGGCGAGAGAAAAGAAGTGAACAAACATAAAAACCTCCAGAGAACAAAAACCTGAAAAAACTGTTTTTCTCAGAGCCCACCCCCTTGAGGGGGTCGGGAGGACTTAACTCAGGGAACATCATTGACTGAAAACCCACGTGGCAGCCCCCTCCCCCAGAAAACAAATCAGGAAAGAAAAAAAAAAAAAAAAGACTACAAGAGAACAACCACCACTACTTCATAGATACAACTTTTATTTTTAATTCTTTCCCACTATTCTGGTTCATTTTTTTTCTTTTTTTATATAGATAATTTTTTAACCTATTTGCCATCACAGTGAGATGTCCAGTACATCAAATTCCATGATAAACTTCTAACCTGAATTTTTTGATACATACACATGTGTTTTTCTTTTGCTTTTCCATTTTCTTAATTTTTAAAAAAAAATTTAATTTAGTTTAGTCCAGTTTATTCCTTTTTTATTTTTATTTTCTAATATTCATACAGAGTTAAACTTCAAGGTAACCCCCTTTCTCCAAGCAATGCTACCCCTATAGGTGAACCAATTTTTAATCCCCCTTTTTCTTAGGAAAGTTGAGTCCTTTAACAAAGATATCAAGATACATCCAGGAAGAATCAAAATAACCTTCCTCGCCCACACCGAGAATCTATAACCATGCTCCCATCTTTTTCTTCTGCCAGTGTCTCTGTGTATTTATGTTTGTCCTGATAGTATATAAATCTTATACTTGAGGTTCTTCTTGACGAGGCTCCTCCTTTTTTTTGCTTATATATATATATATATTTTCTCTCGTCATATACTTTTATCAGTCTTTTTGTTTGTCTGTTTTTGTTTGTATACGTCATAAATCTTACCCTGGGGCCCATTTGGGCTGAACCTTCTCTTTTATCTTCCCTTTTTTTCCTGTCTCTCTCTCTCCCTCTTTTTTCTTTTTCTTTTCTTTTTTCTCTCATTTGGGTGGGGAATCCTGAGTGCTCAGAAGCGTTCCAGGGTGCACCTTGACGGCACCACGGTCAATACATCCAGCTACATCTGTCCAGTCATCTCTCACCAAAATGACTAGGAGGAGGAATCCCCAACAGAAGAAAAATACAGAGGATAGGCCTTCTGCAACAGAGCTAACGGCTATCAACATAGACAATATGTCAGAAAGAGAATTCAGGCTAACAATTATCCAGGCAATAGCTAGGTTGGAGAAAGCCATGGATGACCAAACGGAATTGATTAGAGCAGAATTGAAAGCGACCAGAGAGGAGGTTCATAATGTTAGGGCAGAGCTGAAGGCCACCAGGGATGAGGTTCACAACGCTCTCAATGAGTTCCAATCTAATCTAAATTCTCTAAAAGCTAGGGTAACTGAGACAGAAGATAGAATTAGTGATCTGGAGGACAAACAAATAGAGAGAAAGGATCAGGAGGAAGCCTGGAACAAACAGCTTAGAAGCCACGAAAACAGAATCAGGGAAATAAATGATGCCATGAAACGTTCCAACGTCAGAATTATTGGAATCCCTGAAGGGGAGGAGAAAGAAAGAGGTCTAGAAGATATAGTGGAACAAGTTTTTCATGAAAATTTTCCCAATCTTGCGAATGGAACAAGTGTTCATGTACTAGAAGTAGAAAGGTCCCCCCCCAAGGTTATAAATTCAAAAAAAACATCCAGGCACCTCATAGTAAAATCGAGGAATCATAATTGTAGATACAATCTCTTGAAAGCCGCTAGGACAAAGAAGCTCCTTACATACAGAGGAAAGCCCATCAGAATAACGTCAGACCTGTCCACAGAGACCTGGCAAGCCAGAAAGGGCTGGCAAGATATATTCAGGGCACTAAATGAGAAGAACATGCAGCCAAGAATACTTTATCCAGCAAGACTGACATTCAAAATGGATGGAGAGATAAAGAGTTTCCAAGACCGGCAAGGCTTGAAAGACTATGCAACCACCAAGCCGACACTGCAGGAAATAATAAGGGGGGTTCTATAAAAGAGGAAAAATCCTAAGAATAGCATTGAACAGAAATATAGAGACAATCAACAGAAAGAAAGACTTCAAAGATAACACAATGTCAATAAAAACGTATCTCTCAATAATCACTCTCAGTGTGAATGGCCTAAATGCACCCATAAAACGACACAGGGTTGCAGATTGGATAAAACGACAGGACCCATCCATATGTTGTCTACAAGAGACCCATTTTGAACCTAAAGATACACCCAGACTGAAAGTGAAGGGATGGAGAAGCATCTTTCACGCTAATGGGCCTCAAAAGAAGGCCGGGGTAGCGATTCTCATATCAGATAAATTAGATTTTAAACTAAAGACGGTAGTCAGAGATACAGAAGGACACTACATCATTCTTAAAGGGACTATCCACCAAGATGATCTAACAATTGTAAATATCTATGCCCCCAATATGGGAGCAGCCAACTACATAAGAAAACTATTAATCAAGATAAAGAGTCATATTGATATGAATACATTAATAGTAGGAAATCTTAACACGCCTCTCTCAGAAATAGACAGATCATCGAAGCAGAAAATCAATAAAGAAATAAGAACATTGAATGACACATTGGACCAGATGGACCTCATAGATATATACAGAACATTCCACCCTAAAACAACAGAATACTCATTCTTCTCAAGTGCACATGGAACCTTCTCCAGAATAGACCACATACTGGGTCACAAATCAGGGCTCAACTGATACCAAAAGACTGAGATTATTCCCTGCATATTCTCAGATCACAATGCTTTGAAACTGGAGCTCAATCACAAGGAAAAGTTCAGAAGGAACTCAAATACCTGGAAGCTAAAGACCACCTTGCTTAAGAATGCTTGGATCAACCAGGAGATCAAAGAAGAACTTAAACAATTTATGGAAACCAATGAGAACGAAGACACTTCACTCCAAAACCTATGGGATACAGCAAAGGCGGTCCTAAGGGGGAAATTCATAGCCATCCAAGCCTCCCTCAAAAAAATTGAAAAATCCAGAATACACCAGCTGTCTCTACACCTTAAAGAACTGGAGAATCAACAACAAATCAAACCAACTCCACACGTAAGAAGGGAAATAATCAAGATTAGAGCAGAGATCAACGTGGTAGAAACCAGAGATACAGTAGAACGTATCAACGAAACTAGAAGCTGGTTTTTTGAAAGAATCAATAAGATCGATAAACCATTGGCCACACTAATCCAAAAGAAAAGAGAGAAAGCCCAAATTAATAAAATTAAGAATGAAAAGGGAGAGATCACAACTAACACCAAGGAAGTAGAAACAATCATCAGAAGCTATTATCAACAGTTATATGCCAATAAGCTAAGCAACCTAGATGAAATGGATGCATTCCTGGAAAACTATAAACTCCCAAAATTGAACCAGGAAGAAACTGACACACTGAATAGACCAATATCCAGTAACGAGATTGAAGCAGTGATCAAAAACCTCCCAAAAAACAAGAGCCCAGGACCTGACGGATTCCCTGGGGAATTCTATCAAACTTTCAAAGAAGAAATAATACCTATTCTCCTGAAGCTGTTTCAAAAAATTGAAGCAGAAGGAAAACTTCCAGACTCTTTTTATGAAGCCAGCATTACCCTGATCCCCAAACCAGGCAAAGACCCTACCAAAAAGGAGAATTTCAGACCGATATCACTGATGAATATGGATGCTAAGATTCTCAACAAGATCCTAGCAAACAGGATCCAACAGCATATTAAAAAGATTATCCACCATGACCAGGTGGGATTCATCCCTGGGTTACAAGGATGGTTCAACATTCGCAAATCAATCAATGTGATAGAACAAATCAATAAGAGAAGAGAGAAGAACCACATGATCCTCTCCATTGATGCAGAAAAAGCTTTTGACAAAATCCAGCATCCGTTCCTGATTAAAACGCTTCAAAGTATAGGGATAGAGGGAACATTCCTGAACTTCATCAAATCTATCTATGAAAAACCCACAGAAAATATCATCCTCAATGGGAAAAAGCTTGCAGCCTTCCCATTGAGATCAGGAACACGACAAGGATGCCCACTCTCACCACTCTTGTTCAACATAGTATTAGAAGTCCTAGCAACAGCAATCAGACAACAAAAAGAAATAAAAGGTATCCAAATTGGCAAGGAAGAAGTCAAACTCTCTCTCTTCGCAGATGACATGATTCTTTATATGGAAAACCCGAAAGACTCCACCCCCGAACTACTAGAACTCATACAGCAATTCAGTAATGTAGAAGGATACAAAGTCAATGTCCAGAAATCAGTGGCTTTCTTATACACTAACAATGAAAATACAGAAAGGCAAATTAGAGAATCGATTCCATTTACTATAGCACCAAAAACCATAAGATACCTCGGAATAAACATAACCAAAGAGGTTAAAGATCTGTACTCGAGGAACTACAGAACACTCCTAAAAGAAATTGAAGAAGACACAAAAAGATGGAAGACCATTCCATGCTCTTGGATCGGAAGAATAGACATCGTTAAAATGTCTATACTGCCCAGAGCAATCTATACTTTTAATGCCATTCCAATCAAAATTCCACCAGTATTTTTCAAAGAGCTGGAGCAAATAATACTAAAATTTGTATGGAATCAGAAGAGACCCCAAATTGCTAAGGAAATGTTGAAAAACAAAAATAAAACTGGTGGCATCACGTTACCTGATTTCAAGCTTTACTACAAAGCTGTGATCACCAAGACAGCATGGTACTGGCATAAAAACAGACACATGGACCAGTGGAACAGAGTAGAGAGCCCAGATATGGACCCTCAACTCTATGGTCAAATAATCTTTGACAAAACAGGAAAAAATATCCAGTGGAAAAAAGACAGTCTCTTCAATAAATGGTGCTGGGAAAACTGGACAGCTATATGTAGAAGAATGAAACTCGACCATTCTCTTACACCGTACACAAAGATAAACTCGAAATGGATAAAAGACCTCAACGTGAGACAGGAATCCATCAGAATCCTCGAGGAGAACATAGGGAGTAACCTCTTTGATATCAGCCACAGCAACTTCTTTCAAGATATGTCTCCAAAGGCGAAGGAAACAAAGGCAAAGATGAACTTCTGGGACTTCATCAAGATAAAAAGCTTCTGCATAGCAAAAGAAACAGTCATCAAAACAAAGAGGCAACCCACGGAATGGGAGAAGATATTTGCAAATGACAGTACAGATAAAAGGTTGATATCCAGGATCTATAAAGAACTCCTCAAACTCAACACACACAAAACAGATAATCATATTAAAAAATGGGCAGAAGATATGAACAGACACTTCTCCAAGGAAGACATACAAATGGCTACCAGACACATGAAAAAATGTTCATCATCACTAGCCATCAGGGAGATTCAAATTAAAACCACATTGAGATACCACCTTACACCAGTTAGAATGGCCAAAATTAGCAAGACAGGAAACAACGTGTGTTGGAGAGGATGTGGAGAAAGGGGAACCCTCTTACACTGTTGGTGGGAATGCAAACTGGTGCAGCCACTTTGGAGAACAGTGTGGAGATTCCTCAGGAAATTAAAAATAGATCTTCCCTATGACCCTGCAATTGCACTGCTGGGTATTTACCCCAAAGATACAGATGTAGTGAAAAGAAGGGCCATCTGTACCCCAGTGTTTATAGCAGCAATGGCCACGGTCGCCAAACTGTGGAAAGAACCAAGATGCCCTTCAACGGATGAATGGATAAGGAAGATGTGGTCCATATACACTATGGAGTATTATGCCTCCATCAGAAAGGACGAATACCCAACTTTTGTAGCAACATGGACAGGACTGGAAGAGATTATGCTGAGTGAAATAAGTCAAACAGAGAAAGTCAAGTATCATATGGTTTCACTTATTGGTGGAGCATAACAAATAATATAGAGGACAAGGGTAGATGGAGAGGAGAAGGGAGTTGAGGGAAATTGGAAGGGGAGGTGAACCATGAAAGACTATGGACTCTGAAAAACAACCTGAGGATTTTGAAGGGGTGGGGTGGGAGGGTGGGGGAACCAGGTGGTGGGTATTAGGGAGGGCACAGATTGCATGGAGCACTGGGTGTGGTGAAAAAACAATGAATACTGTTACGCTGAAAATAAATAAAAAATTTAATAAAAAAAAAGAAAGAAGGAGATTTTAAGAAAAAAAATAAAAAAAAAATAAAGATAACATCAAAAAAAAAAAAAAAGAAACAGAATCCAAATATAAGTTTTTTTTTCCCCCCACATTTTTAGTCTCTTTAAAATAGATGACACAAAATGAATATCAATGTTTTTTGGAGGCTTATAATATATGCAGAATAAAAATGCAGAATAATACACATGATTGGAGGGAAAAAATAGAAATACACTGACTCAGCATACCTGGACGGCTCAGTCAGTGAAGTGTCTGCCTTTGGCTCAGGTCATGATCCCAGGGTCCTGAGATTGAGTCACGTGTGGGGCTCTCTGCTTAGCAGGGGGCCTGCTTCTCCCTCTCCCTCTGTCCCCCTGCTTGTGTGCACTCTCTCTGACAAATAAAATCTTTAAAAAAATAAATACAAAAATAATACACTGACTCGAGTAGAATGGTATAACACAATTACTGTAACATTTGATAGACTATTATACATTTTCGGGTTCCTTAACCTTGGCACCAATGTGAGTTAGATAAATCTTTGTTGTATGGGACTGTTGTACATTTTAAGATGTTCAGCAGAATCAGTAGCCTCTATTCACTAAGTGCCAGTAGAATACACTCAAACACTTCACACAAATGTGACTAAAAATATCTCCAGACATTGACAAACATACCCTTGTGGGGGAGGGGACAATCAACCTTTAGTTGAAAGTCACTATCTTAGAGTAAAAAAAGAAAAATAAAAGTTTCACTGCTAAGTGAATAAGGATAGAATGAAATATTAAACTGAGATTATTCCAAAAGAAAACAAGAGTTTAAGAAATAACAGATGGGACAAAATGGAAAATAAACAGCAAGGTGATGGATTTAAATCTAATCACATATCAAAATGCACATTAAGTATAAATGATTTAGACAATAAGATAAAAATGTAAGGTTGGATGAACAAGACTCAGGTACATCTTTATTAAGAACCCACTTTCAAATATAAATACAGAGAAATAGAGATAGTTTAAATCCCAAAGATAGGTCAGTATATTGTGCAAACAGTACTCAAAAACAATACAACTAGGTAGATTCTGGACAAGGAATATTGTCAGGAATAGAGATTTTATAATAAGAACATCACAGTCCTGGTTGTATATATACACCTTATGACAGAGCATCAAAATGCATGGGGATAAAAGTGAAATAAATCTTAAAAAATCAGGAAAAGAAAGAGGAAAACCAGACCAGAAGAATGGATATTCCCACAGATATAGCAAACACTGAAAGGATCACAAAGGAGTAGCACAAAGTACTGTATTATTCTATTACATTATCTTGACAACTGAGATGAAATGGAAAAATACTTCAGAAGACAGACTACAGAAGTTCACTCACAAATAGACAATCTGCATCTAAACAGGAATCCTCACCACAACGATCTAGGCCCAACGGACTTCACATCTGAAATATAACAAATATTTAAGACAGAAATAATGCCAATTCTTTCAAAACTCAAAATAAAAGAGGGCACTTTCCACCTAAGTCCTGTTCATAACTGATTTTAAAAGAACAGTACTACAGACTAATATCCATTATAAATTTGGTGCAACAATCCTTAAGATTTTAGATAAAATTCACCAATATATAAAAAGAATAAACCATGTTGGATTTTCTCAGGGATAGAAGCCTGCATTATCATATGAAAAGCAATGAATGCAACTGAAAATGTTAATTGGCCAGGTAAGTAAAAATCACGATCTCATTAGCTGGAGATAAACACTGATAAGTTCAACACCCATTCATGATTTAAACAAATGTAAAACCTGTAAACTGAGCACAGCAGGGAATTTAATCTGAAAATGGCATCTATACAAAACTCATGTCTACTATTTTACTTACTGTTGAAAGATTAAATGCTTCCACCTGCTTTCACCCTAAGATCAAGAACAAGGCAAATGTGTTCATGCTCATCCCCTATTGAACCTTGTTTTGTGTCAGGGCAGATAAGAAATACAAATGTAACAAAACAAAATCACAAAGGAGGTGTCTTAAATCACAAATCCCTGAAAAAAGCCACTAGAACCACTGAGTTTAGAAAGACTATGTAACACCATGTGTGTGTGTCTGTGTATCTATCTCACAAGCATATCTATTCAGATAATACTGAACTGGAAAGTCAAAATAACCTTAAAAACATCATACAGCAATAAGTATACGTAAGACCGGTGTACTTAAAACCAAAGCACATTGCAGAGACAAAAAATGCAAATAAAGGAGAGACTGCGCCTGTTTCTGTGTTCAAAGAATGAATGAATAATTATTACCAGGGTTTTTTTTTGTTTTTGTTTCTGTTTTTGTTTTTGTTTTAGCATAGAAGTTTATCTACTGATTCAGTGCATTCCTGATCAAAATCCCAGCAGTTTGGTAGGAATTAACAAAGTTGGTATAAAATGTGTTTTGAAAAGTAAATGGCCTAGTGTAATTCTTTAAACAAGAAATCAAATCAAAGTTTATGGCTTTCACCATGTGATTTAAAAACTATCTCTAAATCTACAGTTATTAAGACAGTGTGGTACTAGCACAAACAAAGATAACCTTACAGATCAATAGCTCAGAATAAGAGTTCAATAAATGGGCTCATGGCCAATAGACATTACAAAACACAAAAGTGATTCAATGGTGAAAGGCAGCCTTTTAAAGAAAATTACCTGAGATAGTTCAATATCCATTTTGGCATTCAACATTTACCTTAGATTTCACGTAGAAGTTAATATGAATTTGGTCATAGATCTTTGCCATTTTTCCTCTAATTTGTAATTATAGCTAGCTATTCATCTCTAAATTTTAATTCTTTCTCTCATCTGGATATTGACTTATGTTTTCACATCTAAAAACAAATTTTTGCGTAAGTCTGCTTAGATTCCTTTTTCGAGCAGATTATAGTTTTTTTTTAAAGTCAGTCCCAACATTGTTATGTATTCTCCTAGATATTTTCTCTAAATTTGTTTTTCTGCTTTTAATCTCCTAACCCATCTGAATTGTATGTTTTCAAATTTCTTTTTAAGTGGATATTCAGTAGTCTAGTATGCATAAACTATTACATTTAGTCCTACTGAACTGAACATTATTTGTATAAATTATATTCTCTTATCTATTGGGATCACTTTCTGTGGTTAACACATAGTTCTCATTTGCTACTGCCGAGTCTCCTTGGCAAGGTTTTTATCTGCTTGTTCAGTGGAGCTCAGGTACAGGGTTAGAGGGGTTTGAATAGGGCACTGACAAAAACCACAACAGTCGTGTGTCATGTAGACAGAGCATCAGTGATTAAGTCCACAGTGCCTTCCCTAAAAATTACCTTTACTACAAAAGCTTGACAGAGCTGAATGCTAACCAGCTTAATGGAGTGGGGAGAGAGACTACCCTGTAGCTTCTTAGGACCCAGTAAGATTAGCTAGCCTTACCTAAATAAATAAGTAAATAATAAATTAAATTAAAAAAAAACCCACATACTCCATCAGACAATCATGGTAGCCCCTTTATCCCAAGATCCAGGGAACATACATTTTTTTGCAGACCTGGCTCCCACTTCAGACCCTATGACTGGGACCTCTATATCCATACCATCGAACCTCTCTTCCAGTTCCCAGGATTCTTTTGAGCCAGCCTGAAATCACTCCTATCCCATTTCTCCTTCAAAAAGCTTGGAGTAGGGGCGCCTGGGTGGCTCAGTGGGTTAAAGCCTCTGCCTTCGGCTTGGGTCATGGTCCCAGGGTCCTAGGATCGAGCCCCACATCGGGCTCTCTGCTTGGCAGGGAGCCTGCTTTCCCCTCTCTCTGCCTGTCTCTCTGCCTACTTGTGATCTCTCTCTCTGTCAAATAAATAAAATCTTAAAAAAAAAAAAAAAAAAAAAGCTTGGAGTAACTGTAGCCATCAGTACAGATGGCCATCAGCTAAGACTGTGTGACATCCTCAATGTCCTGAAAGAGCATGGCTCCAGCAATAGTCTGGAATGAACAGTAATAGTGGCAAGGACACCAAGACTCGCTGAAGCTCAGTATTTTCAGAATCTTACTTTTTATTAAAGTAACTCAAAATTATGGGAATAATGCCCCTTACTTAAAACGTCAAAAACACACCCCAAAATGACTAAGTCACATAAGCATCATATAAATACACTTTGCCATTTTATCATCACTGGCAATTGTGTTTTCAATCTGAGTATTCTATGTAAAAATGTGATTTCTTGGACTCAGTACATATTCTGCACTTATTTATTGGTGGAGAAGTGCAAGTTAAATTAGCACTGTCAAAATAAGGAAATGTCTAAGTTAGGCATTCATACATGCCATTTATCTAAATCACCATTTATATAACATGCTAAGTTGTATGTATTCTTTCTAGACCTCAGAAGCACTTGCAAAATGATTTTAAAACATACTCAATGAAGACATTTCTCTATGAAGTATAAATATGAGATATAAATAAAACATTACGTAGTACCCTTAACATTGGAATACAAAGAAAAAGTAAATGGGTTAGTAATGTGGCTTGAAGGATAAGTTATTCAAAAGCCAGTGTAAGAAATAAAAATATATTGGAGTTTAAGAACATCATTCCCCTACTCATTTTGGTAGTAGGGAGTTTATGACCAGATATATACCTGACCAAAATTTGAACCAAAGAATGGTTCATAAATTAGATAATATGGCCTTAAAGACAGGCAATTAATATTAGTCTTATTCTTTCACATTAAGAAACTAGTTTTCATTGCCTTTGGTTTCGGCACATTAGTCTATTCTTCCAGAATGATATACTGCCCAGAAATAAAATATAAAATCCTGATAATTTTAAAATCTTTTGAGAAATGATAGTTCATTTTTTTTTAAAGATTTTATTTATTTACTTGACAGACAGAGATCACAAGTAGGCAGAGAGGCAGGCAGAGAGAAAGGGGAAGCAGGCTCCTTGCAGAGCAGAGAGCCTGAGGTGAGGCTCGATCCCAGGACCCTGGGATCATGACCTGAGCCGAAGGCAGAGGCCTTAACCCACTGAGCCACCCAGGTGCCCCGACAGTTCAGTTTTTAAAAGAATGAAATATAATCAATGTGGAAAAAAAAATCTACCAATTAAGAATGAGAATAAGAAACATTAGAAGCCATAGACAGTCAAACAATAGATAATACTAGAGATAAATTTCTTTGCCAGCTTAGTTGATCACAAAAATTCTTTAAGTGGTAGAGTGGCTATTTTTAGCAATAATTTCTCCCAATATTCCAAGTCCTGTCTTACAGGCTTTTTGCTTCTTTGTTTGTTTTGCATTTCTGTAATCCACCATATCAGATGGGCAAATCTAACAGCCTGTTTTTTATAAAAACGCATAGTAAAATAAATGAGGATATATTTTTTGAGATCTAAGTTTATATTTAATGTGATTTTACAAATAGGAGTTTCTACTAACGACAACTGCAAATGTCATAAAGCCACAGTAAAGCTATCCCAACAAAACTTTTTGTAGTTTAAGATTCAGAACATTAAGTGATATGAGCTCTATGGGCCACTTCAAAGAAATAAGTCTGAGGGAATATGAACTTCTTTTAACTCTATGACAGCCTTGGCACTCACAGCAAATTTAAGTACCATCTATGTGTGGGATTGCATTAAATGATCAGGTCTCTTTAGGCTCTTCTGGGCTAGGATCTCCCGCCCCCCACCCTTTTTTTTTTTTTGGTGGGAAGAAGGGGAAGGAGGGAGAGAGTGAGGGAGGAAGAGAGAGAGACAGCCCACCACAGGCTTGTGTGCAAGGGGAGGGGCAGAGGAAGAGGGAAAAAAAATCTCAAGCAGGCGCCACACCAAGCACAGAGCCCAATGCAGACCTCCATCTCAAGACCCTGAGATCATGAGCTGAGCTGAAATCAAGAGCCAGATGCTTGCTTAACCAACTGAGCTACCCAATGCCCGAAGGCTATGACACTTTAAGGTTTCCTTGTTTTTGATGGTCTTGATAATTTTTGAGGAACACTGGTCCCATATTCTAAAGAATGTACTTCAGTTTTGTAGGATGTATTTGTCATGGTAAGACGTCATTTGTGGGCTTTTGGCAGAATAACTACAGAAGTAAAGAGCCGTTAATAAGTCTGACCACATAACAGAGAGATTAGTTATTAACACAACTGACCACTGATGATGCTAGCTTTGATTACCCGGTGGAGTTTTGACAGGTTTCTGCACCATGAAATAATCACCACCCATTTCTTACTGCAATCTTCACAACCCAATCCCTAAGCATAAACCACATTTTAAGGATAGAGAGTTATGTAGATACAACAATCTCAAGGAGAGGGAACTTAAATTATATGAAATTTTACATAGAAACTGTCACCTCTCCATTTATATATTCAATTGTTTATCAATATGGACTTATGGGTCTTCATTCTATGGTTTGGGTTATAATCTAATGCTATATTACTTCATTACTCAAATTTTTCCAGCTTTGGCCAATAGGAGCTGTTTCAGGTCTTTCCTGTTCTGTTTGACCAGCACTGCATTTCTTTTTCTTACTTTCTGGTACTACAAGATGCTTAAGGCTCCTCTTCTATATTCCATATACTGCTCTAGTATCACCCATTTCTGCAAGGAGGATGGTTTTAGAAACCCAAATATGGGTGTTGGATATGCTCAATGCCACTGGGACATTGTTGTTTCTAGGTTCTCATACAAAAGGGAGACCAACCTGGAAAATTCCCTGAGCAGACAAAACCATTTAAGCCATATAAGTAAAACTTGATTTAGCTTATCCTACAAAATAAGCAAAAATTAGTTTGGGCTGCTTCTTATAGAAGACTCTTAAAATCATAAATGAAACTTTAGCTGTGCCCCAAAGTTGGCAAGACATAACCACTTTTAGGCAACTGCTTATCACTAGGAAAACGAATGCTATAACTCAACTTTGTAAACAACAGTGTCTATATTCTTTTTTTTTTTTAAAGATTTTATTTATTTATTTGACAGAGAGAGATCACAAGTGGGCAGAGAGGCAGGCAGAGAGAGAGGGAGAAGCAGGCTCCCCGCTGAGCAGAGAGCCTGATGCGGGGCTCGATCCCAGGACCCTGAGATCATGACCCGAGCTGAAGGCAGAGGCTTTAACCCACTGAGTCACCCAGGTGCCCCCAGTGTCTGTATTTACTATACATGCCATCTTGTAGTATACCTTTGAGCCTCATTCTGTTCCTGATTTGAGAACTCCCAATTCATTAACTGTTCTTATATGCACAATAAACTCTAATTACTACTTTATTTGACGATTTTAAAATATTGCTATTTCTGGATTTGATAGTATGTATACTAGACCATGTATACAAATATTTATGATTGTTCATCTCTATGCTATGCTTAAGATGAGTTCACTCTGTCTTTGTCTATATCTAATCCAGCAATATGTTTTATTCTAGCCTTCTCTCCTTATCTGTAGCTTCCTCCTCCAGTAATGAGCAACTGGTTCCCACGATCTGCCATCCTTTTATCCTTTTGTAATTATTTAATATTAGTATAAATGCACAGCACTTTCAGAATTAACCTGTAGGGGTGAACTTTTAAGTTTCTAGATAATACTGTGTTTTTATGAAGTAACTATTCTCATCAGGATTTGTCAACTTTGTAATTTTTTTTTCTATGTTCTGCTCAAGGATGCCACTGTATCCTAAGGTTTATGTTTAATTACATTCAGATTTGGTGGGCAATCTATATCAGCTTCATTTACAGCAAGTATTTTAAAGTACATTTGGTGAAGGATGAATAAGCACAGCACTCTTCCTTACCTCAACTCATAATAGCATTACCAGCTAGATGGTATAATAGGAAACATGAAAAACTCACCTTTTTTTTTTTTTTTAAGATTTCATGGGGGAGGTGCAGAGGAAGAACTTGAGAATCTCAAGCAGACTCCCCAATAAGCAGAGAGCCCAACATGGGGTTCAATCCCAGGACCTGAGCGAAAGTCAAGAGCTGGTGACTGAGCCACCCAGGTGCCCCTGAAATTCAACTTTATTAACACATGGTAGTACATTGTGCTAATATCACCTAAACTCTTGAGTTGCCTTAAATAAAAGCACATTTGAAATCCTTAATCATACTATCATTAATATTGCAATTTTTTGGAAAAAATCTATTGCTATAATTAAATTTGAGTTTATATTTAACAAAAGAAACAATCTGGGAAATAATTTTGATTATAAAGACAGGCCTCATGACTTATAATCAGTAATTTTATGAATGACCAGCTCATGCTAAATGCTCTAATTGCTAACCTCAGGATGGAATTTGTATTCAACAATTGGAGTTTGTTTTGTTTTGTTCTGTTTCAGGACTCAGAATAAAGTTGTAAATCTACAGGTTACGGATTTAGACCTAAGTAATTTAACTATAAGCAAATAAATTTGAAACTCTCCATAAAGTTATTCAAATAAGTTATGACACACACTTCTAAAAACTGGCTTTTGATCTAAGCTATTACACCTTTAAACTCATAGCAATATACATTTTGAAACAAGTACTATGCTAGTGTATTTGCCTGTTAGAATAAAAGATAGGAACTAAATGTAACATACTGTCTTTATGTTGGGATATTTAGTAATTCTAATTTGTACAACCAAGGGAATAATGCCATTAGTTTTATTTAAATGGAAACATTCTCAAGGAGAGTCCAGGGAATAAGTAACAATAGTTTGGGTAATAATTATAATTTGTTTTTAACCCTTTCATTGTGCAATACATAACCTATGCATTGAATATGTTTCGAAACAGTAATAAGGAGAAGTTCAAAGGTTGTATCAAGTGCTTTTAAAAGAACTTATCAGTGGGGAAGAAGTCATATGTTTAACAACCTGTTAAACTAGATTTCTAGCAGCCAAACTTCCTCATAATCTTTATAGCTGGATAGAGCAATAAGACTAGTTTTGGCCAATGGATCATGGACTGGAAGGATGTGTATCAACCTCTGAAATGGAGCATTTAACAGTCAATGAAATCCCAAATCTCTTTCTTGGCCACATTTATCAAATATACACTTCACTTTTGTATACTAGAAGGTGATGCCAAAACACTGTGGGTTGGTGGTTATTCTGCCACATAATCCTATCCTTGCTTTCACAGAAATGATTATCAAAGAAGGATCACTGCTATAAATCTTTAGGTGTTGAGGGAGGTGGGTATTAGAAACTGTGGAATATATAACATTTGAGCTTCCCAGTATTTGGTCAAAACCACGTGTGGCACTCAAGATGTAAATAGCATACCTAATCAACTATAGTGTCTGATTGCAAGAACATCAGTAGTACAGGGTGACTGCTAGTGCACTTTGTAAGTTATTGTAAGAAACGGATGACCTCCAGAAAACAAAATTGCCTGCCTTGTAAACAGAAAAGAGTTCAGAAATGTGGTGGCCATCAGAAGCAGCATAGGGCTCTTAAGTTTTACCATTAGAAGGGCTGTCAAAAACGTTTCCCCGAGACAAAGACCAACAAATAGGAGGGCCTTCTTCCAATTGTTAAAAATCTCAGGAAGGATTAAACTGTCACTAGCTAAAAATCAAATTAAGAGTATGGTGCCCACTCATTAATTAGATCTTATGGCTCAGGGGAAGACTTTAACCCTGTGACTCTTCCACCTAAGACTCACAGGTCTAAGGTACTTTCAATTAAGCTTCCAGTTCAGTCTGGGAACCCCTGAGGATACCAAGACTCTTCAAGGAGTTCTGTGAGTTCAGAACAATGTTTTCAAGAACACTAAGATGGTATACGAGTTTTGTACTTTATATTTTCATGAATGGGGGAAACCAATGATGAAGGCACTGGCACCAAGTTACACTGACACTGTCTTTCACTGCAAAGCACTTTCAGGAAACATTACATTTAACAGCATCCTTGATAAAACATTAAAATTAAGTCTTGAAACTTGAGCTTCTATTTCTAATACCCTGCATGACACGAAACAGGAAGTATACATAAAACTCCTTGGCATATGTTGGGGAAATGAAATTGGAAATAAAATTGCCTAGTCCAGAGAACTTCACAAAAGCTAGTAAAGAAAAAGTTTTATTATTTAATAAGATTTGAACAAGCATAATAGGTCTTTTCCAGCATTCCATTAAGAGACTTCAAAGAAAGCTGTTATTTATATACAGATACAATCCATTACATATATGTTTAAAACATACTAACTACTCTTCAAGAGGACTTGACAGCACTATTTGTTACACAATTCATCCTAAATTCACCTGGTAAAACTGGGGTGAACTTCTGTGTTAGTTTTCTATATTGGCAAAATAAACTTCTATTTTCATGACAGAAAGTAGTTTTACAACTAGGAGATGGGCATCCATGAGATTAAGCTCACACCCACTCCCAGAAATTGACAAATGGGGACGCAGCTGTCCTTTGTTATTGACATTCCAGAGAGATTACCAGGCCCTTGGAAAAAACCTTCCTAAATGTTGAATTGGCAAGACGTTTAGCTTTTAAAGATTTAAATATAATTCGGAGTGATAGAATTTAAAATTACAAGGTTTCTAAAGTAAACGCACTAAGAAAAGGGAAAGGGGGTGGGAAGTCTCCTTTATTTTCAACAGCAAGAATTAAGCCTCATTATTTTTAATTCGTATTTGCCCTTACTAATGCTGAAAAACAAATGTTTCAAGGAAAAGTCCTGGTACAACTGAGACCCAAGTCTAACTAGACGCTTCTTCCATGGAATCACTTTCATTCCAAGGATCAACTGAAAAAAAATCTGGTTGAGCTGACTTGGAATACTTGGCAAATATCATCTCAAATAATTTACACCAATTACCTGAAGGGAAACAATTGAGACTACTTTCTGCCAATGATTCAATTCAAGCTTAGCCAAAACTCGAATCTACTATCATATGCCTGACATGATATTTAAAGGCTTACAAAAGATCAGTGTTAGTACATGTAATTGGAGATTATTTAATAAAACATCAACAATGAGAAGAACTGCTTAACTCGGTGAACCTATACTTTCCAGATGAATACTATGATTTACAGAATTGTAAAGGGGTAAAAAAGATCCATTTACAGTGTGAGATATTCCAATGGATTTTAAAGTAACAATTTGGTTTCTGTATAGCTTTAAATTCCACTTTACAACAAAACTGTATACAGCACTAGTAGTGAGTAAGTGGTAAACAATATCCAATGCTATCTGAAATACAGCCATCACAAGAACTCTTGCCCTTTTTCCGACTACATATCATATGAGGCAATTTTCCTCATACTTCAACCAAGACAGCATCACAAGAGACTAAGGCAGAAGCAAATATGAAAATCTTTGCTTATCCCTTACACTTGGCATTAGAACTGCAAAATGTAAGGAACTGGATTTCTGTGCGTGTGTGTGATTTTAGAAAATAGTTATGTTTTTCCAAAAAATGATGTATTTCTATTAACAGGATTGAACAATATTTTTAAATGAATTAAAAATAAACATTTAAGATGTTTTATAGGATACAGAAGTAACTCAAATAAACTGGAGCTCTTTCAGACTTTTTCAAAGATTTTTAGGAGAAAAAAGGAATCTTACGGTCAAAAAGTTTTTTGGTCAAAAACCAAAGACGGAAATGAGACTAGCAGATGAAAAACCAAATAGTTAGCTGTTCTAGGAACGCACTTTTAATATATACAGGAGTGGCTACTGGTACCTAGACTATGAAATAAGCATAGCAGATTTCAGATTTGCTGTCAGAAGGAAACAAACCTGGCTTTTAAGAATTATCATAATGGTTGGGGCGCCTGAGTGGCTCAGTGGGTTAAAGCCTCTGCCTTCGGCTCAGGTCATGATCCCAGGGTCCTGGGATTGAGTCCCACGTCTGGTTCTCTGCTCAGCAGCGAGCCTGCTTCCCTTCCTCTCTCTCTGCCTGCCTCTCTGCCTACCTGTGATCTCTGTCTGTCAAATTAAATAAAATCTTAAAAAAAAAAAAAAGAATTATCATGGTGGTTAATGCCTTTTATGGCTCTAGGGAAGGCAAAGGTCCTTTCCCTACCTTCAATGTGGTCAGGAAGAGAGTGGCAGGGGACAGTTTCCAGGAGTAGATTTTGAGCATAAGAAAGTGAATCAACATTTATTGCATACCTCCTGGGGGCATCCTTTTTTCCTTAAAACAATTATTTCAAAATATTTCACCCCTTTTGTATAAAGAACCTAAGACACAAGGAGTTGAAGGCAACTCGCCTCAAGTCACGGGGAAATAGTTACACAGCCAGCACTTAAGCCATTGTTCCTATCAGTGAAGGCTCAGTAAAATTAGCTTGCTCATTCATCACTCAGCACACTTTGAATAGCTACTGTATGAATGGCACTATATATGAAACTAATCATGCAAAGGCCATAATAATCCGACTTAGATTTTGCCTTCAAGGAGTTTATGGACTCACAGGGAGATAAAACAGTCACCTGAGATTTTGTAACATGGAGAAAAATATGAATTCATGGATTTGTACAAACAAAATTATAACCTTCAACAAAGAATTATCAGAACCGGATTGATGAAAAGTTTATCCTTGAAAAATGTTTTGCTTTTGTTAATATATGCCTCCCTGTCAGTTTTTTCTCCATTGTCCAGTTAGCATCTTGATCTGTTAACCATGTAAAAACGGAAGTCATTTGCTGGAAGAATTATCTGGACGTAGAAGTGGTAGTACAGGCCGAAGAGAAGCCAATGCTTTCTAGCGAAGGTCATTCAAAGAATGTACATATCACTGTATACAAGGAACTAGTTAGTTTATTCTCATTCTGACCTGAGAAATGAGAATTATAAATTTAAAGCAAACACAGGATTATAAGGATATATAGCATATAATGCAAAAGAGGCCATGAGGAGAATTAAGGTATTCAGTTTAGAAATACGGTCCCTATATTCAGGGATTTACATTCTGTAGAAAACACGTTAAGTATCCAACATAACATGTAATGAGGAAAAAATAAAGCAGAGTAAAGAACTAAATACTGGAGGAGCTTCTCTGAGGTGACATTTGAGCAGAAACCTGAATAAGGAGTACTATGTAATAATACTAGGAAAAAGTTTTCCAGGCAGAGGGAGGTGTCAGCTCAAATCCCCGAGAAAAGTGATCTTGCAGACAGTGATCACTTCCAAGGTGTGGCAGTTTCCTCAGGATCTCTTTCACCTAAGGCTGCCCTGCTTTTCTTCTCTACCAGATGACTCCCTGCTTCTAGAATAGGTCCTGAAAAGTTCTGCCTGAAGATCTATCACATACCTGGGGTTTTCAATCCATGCTATTTTTAAGTCATCATGGTACAATCACCATTTTGCCAATGAGAATTTTGTTTCAAAGAAATTAAATGATTTGTCCAAGGTAATCACCTTTGGGATTTGAATTCACTGGTTTACCTCAAAAGCCTGGACCCATCTCTCAAACGAAGAGTCAGATGAAGTTGTAAGTCTTTCAAGTATCTAGGCCTCAAAAAGCATTCTGGAAACTAGACTGATCCCGGTTTTATGGGAAATTGGGAGACTGACTATTGAACCACTGTGGTATGAATAGAAATTTATTAGCAGGCAACCCTATCATTTTCCCTGAATTATGAGCACTTTGGGGAAGACGGATAAGGACTACACCTTGATCTTCACTCAAACACTCCTAAGATAGAAGCATCAAAATCCCAGGCCTTGAAGCATGTACATCTTGAAGCATGTGACGTTCATTTTAATTGCAGAATAGAACTCTGGGTTGGTGGAAGAAGGAATTCCAAACTGCACTATTTTTTCTTTTCTGTAAATAAGCTAATAGTTAACCTTTCTATACTCTGAGTGATCTTCCCAAATATAGTCCAAATGTGAGACCTTTCTATCTATGGAGAAGGAATTCAACAGTTCTAGTTGATGGAGGCAGTCTACTGCATTCAAGTATCTTGTGTCCATAACACCAAGGAACACAGGCCTTTAAGCACAGTGAGACCTGAAACTGCTTATCTTTGAAAGCAGGTATGTGGTCCAACTCAAGGCAACTAGGATGAAAAACATGAAAGAATCCTCTATCTTTATGATCCAGGTGTCAACCATTCACTCATTTGTATTCCCCAGTTTCTTGGTTATTAGAGAATGTTGGACTTGAAGAGTTTCATCAGACTTGCAATGTGTTTATCCAGTTCAGGAGATAAGTGTATGTCTTTCTAGTGCTTTAAAAGAGTAGAAATCAG
Organism: Martes martes; assembly: GCF_963455335.1. Taxonomy (NCBI): domain Eukaryota; kingdom Metazoa; phylum Chordata; class Mammalia; order Carnivora; family Mustelidae; genus Martes; species Martes martes. The sequence continues at coordinate 20,932,700 of NC_137890.1, forward strand.
TTTCACTGTCATGACACAGACCAGCAGTCTTCTAAAGCTATTAGTACATACTTTTATTTAATTTCAACTGCTTTCAATATATAAGATGTATTTGGATTGTTCAAGCAGATTATATAAATAAGGAAAAGCTGGTAGATGGAAACTAGAAACCGGGAAAATGGAGTTCATTTTATAGAAGTCATGTAGTATAAAAATAGTCAAAGAAAAAGGACAACCAAGGAAAAATGGTATTATGGAAACGCATGTTTTCATTGTTATCATTCAAGAAAAGTGAAGATATAGCCACTTAGAAATATATTTACTTATTTTTAATATTTTTAGAGAGAGCACACACACTTGGAGGGCGGTGAGTGGGACAGAGAGAAGGAGAGAGAATCTCAAGCAGACTCCCCACTGAGCATGGGGCCTGAGTCAGTGCTCCATCAGATCATGACCTGAGCTGAAATATAGACTCCACTGCCTAATTGACTGAGCCACCCAGGTGCCCCAGGAGTATATTTATTTTAAAGGCTACATAAAGCTATAGTATTAGTATATGCTTAGCTAGATAATGTATTGGCATGCCACTTGCCTAGGACATTGTATAGATTTGGAGTGACTATGTTGAAATTAAAATCCCCACTCAGACGCTCACAAAATTTCAAATTAAACATGGTCTGACTCTTTTCTAAATTTAATCTTTGTGTAAATTTGTAGTAATTACTGTCTTCTTATTGAACATCTTTATCATGTTACTGTTTCATTTCATACCAAAGCTTCATTGAGTTGGCATAATACAATTGCAATGTATTTCACTAGAAATAATTTTGTTTCAACTTTGAATGACATAATAGCTCATGCTTCACACATTATAAGCCCAGTTTTTTACTGGGAGGAATATGCTTTACTGTGGGTTGGGAAAGGGCAACTACCACTCAGTGTATTACTTGGATGTGTATTAACTTGTATCAATCATGCCTGACTGCTGCTAAAATTTTGTGCTTGTGAATTTTTAGTTACTGACAACTCACTCAGTGGGCAGTTAAAAAAATTTAGCAGGTATTTGAAAAAAGAAATTTCAATGGTACATGTTAGCATCTGAAGCATTTAAATATAAAAAGTAAATTTCAAGAAAAATAGAAGGTGCATGAATTGCGCTTGTACTAGTAAATCATAACCCAGAAGTAGACACCTACAGGGATTGCTAGATTTAATTACTCTGAAAAAATTTTATACACTTAACAAGTAAAATACTTGCACTGAAAAAAGTTAAATGTTTTACATAAACAGTTCCTTTCAATAAAATCTGAAAAATAGGCTTAAGAAATAATCTCCAAGAAGTAACGCTGTCACTATTTGCAGATAACATAAGGTAATACAGAGAAAGTCTTAAAGACTCAGCCAAAGAAAACTATTAGAACAAATTCAGTAATGTTGCAGGATACAAATAAAAAAAACATTATATAGAAATGAAACTGTCAGAAAGTAAGAAAACAATCCCATTTACAATTTAATTCCAAACATTTCATAATAAATTTAACCAGAAGAGGTGAAAGACCTGTAAAAACTTAAGAGCATAAGAAATTAAAACTGAAGAAGTCAAAAGTAAAAATATTACATGCTCAGGCACCTGGGTGGCTCGGTTGATTAAGCGACTGCTTTTGGCTCAGGTGATGATCCTGGAGTCCCAGAATAGAGTACTACATCGGGCTCCCTGCTCAGCAGGGAGTCTGCTTCTCCCTCTGACCCTCCCCCCCTCATGCTCTCTCTCTCTCATTTTCTCTCTCTCAAATAAATAAATGAAAATCTTAAAAAAAAATTTTACATGTTAATTACATACATTAGAATGCTGTTAAAAAGCCCATACTACCCTAAGCAGTCTATGAATTCAGTGCAATCCCCATTAAAATTCCAATGGCATATCCCACCAAAATAGAAAAACCCTAAGATTTGAATGAAACATGACAAGACCCTGAACAGCTAAAGCAATCTTGCAATTGGGGGTGGGGTTTCTGGAGGCTATCACCCTCTTTAATTTCAAACTATTTTACAAAGCTATAGTAATCAAGACAGTATGGTATTGGCATCAAAAGAGACACATAGGTCAAAGGAAGAGAATAGAGAACCCAGAAATAAACCCAGGCACATATGGTCAATTTATGACAAAGGAGGCAAGGGTATACAATAAGGAATGTACAGACTCAGTGTGTTGAGAAAACAAGAGTGCCCCATGCAAAAGAATGAAACTGGACCAGTATCTCACATCATACAAAAAAGTAAACTCAAAATGAATTACAGGCTTAAAAATAAGACCTGAAACCAAGGCAAACAAACAAACAAACAAACAAAAAAACATAGGTTGTATAAGCTCCCTGACATTGGTCCTGGCAATAATTCTTTGGATCTGACTCCAAAAGCTAAGGCAATAAAAGCAGAAAAACAAATGGAACTAGGTCAAACTAAAATGCTTCTGCCCAACTAACAAAACCAACAGAATGGAAAAACAACACATCCATGAGATAAAATAATTGCAAATCATGTACAATAGGTTAAAATTAGAAATATATATTTTACGAACTCAAATAGTTAAAAAAAAAAAGAAAGAAAAAGAAATGGGACATTCCTAATAGACATTTTTCCAAAGACAACCCACAGATGATCAATGGATACAAGAACAGATGTTCAATATCACTAATTAGGAAAACACAAATCAAAAACTAAACTGAGTTTTTACCTCATCTCTTACACTGGCTATTTCATATTTCAGGTGTTCCTTAAATTGCATTTATAATTTTTTTCCTACTTTTTATAATGGATATTCAAAGTAACATTTTCAGAGAAATGAGGTGTGTGGGAATGAGAGAACTAACTTATTGGTATGCACATTCCTGCCCTTGAATAGGAAATAATTTAGCTATCCCACTAGCCTAAACACTTTGAATGGTAACTTGTGCTTAGGATACTAATTTCTTCTTGATGTAGCCATGTAAAGATTATGTCACTTGACTGAATTGAAGGTTGGCGAGGCCTGCTGCCAGGATATTACTGTACCGGCCTGAATCGAAGCTTTCGTGCATTGTGCTTTCAAAGTGTCTAAAAGGGCAGAGACTTGGCACTTCTCTGAACTTACCCATAACTGAATGACTTTTTGGTCTTATTTAAAAAACAATTTGTGAAAAAAAATTTAAATATAGTTGATATACAGTTACATTAATATCAGGAGCACAAGAGTGATTCCTCAATTATCCTACATGCTACGCAATACTGACCATGCAAAGTATAGTTACCATCTGTCACTATCCCTTATTACAATGTGATTGACTATATCCCTATGTTCTGCTTTTCATCTTCATGACTTTTATAACTGGAAGTCTGAACCTCTTAATCCCCTTCACATGTTCTATTTTTCTTTAAAAAATCATTTCATCTTTGGCAGAGAAAAATTTTCAAATTCATGCAAGATTTTGCTCTTTAAATTTTCACAAGTTATAGGAAAACTAGCCTTAAAGTCACTGGGGTTGAGATAATCACATTTTCTTCATAGTAAGCTTTACATTCAGAGTATGGGACACACCAAGCTCCTGTCTAATCAGATTCTTAGGATTTATAGTTAATTGTAGCAATTTTGTGTTTTTGTTTATACCTTCTGTTTGCAGATTTCCATTCTGATCCTCCCCCAGAGAAAGATACTTTATGCATAAGAATGTTTACTGTTAATTACTTTAACCAAATTACCAGAAACTCTAGGAGTCTTGTGAATATAGTATGCCCATATATAAACAATGTTATTTGATGAGTTTGGGGAAAATAGCATCTCATTTTGTCAGAAATAGACTAATGTCTCTACTGAGGCATAGAACGTTGAAAGATTTGCAGTAATTTCATTGAAGTTTAACTGGACACGGACAATTAAGGAAGAATTTATGCAGATGTACGGTTTCTTCAGATTTTTTTTTTTTTCCACAGCTTTTCAAATCAGTCAGAAATGGTCTCTCTGGTTCTGGCAGTAAGCGCTGCATGTTACCCAGTTAGAAAATTGCTCAGTGAAATTTTTAGCTCTCCCCCCATCCCCAACACACACACGAAAGCTCAGAATCAAAGTGCACTATAAGCTGACAGTTCAAGGGTATAAAAACTTGTGCAACAAACAGAAAAGGGCAGTCTGTCTATTAGGGAATATGTTAGAAGGCCCTGAAGTGAAGTTTGATTGCAGCAGAGCCTCCTGAGTAAGAATTAACGATAACCTGACATTGCTTTTTAATGCACACTGTTCATTGCTTTAAATGCACTGAGAATGAGTTTTGCAGAGAATCACTTTCTCAGAAAGCAGTAAATTTAAGGGGACTACAAGAAAAAAGAGGGAAGGATTACTGTAGAATGTACTGAGTCATTAATTTGAAACTAATTCTTAAAATACTAAAAATGGGAAGCTGTTACATCTTTGTCTTCCTTTAATTGGTAGATTAAAATGAAACATCAAGAATTCATTATTACTTGAATGAAAGTTCTTTATCCACAAAGGATAAGTGTGATTGATTGCAAAAATACCACTTCCCTCTATCCATGCCTTATCCTACAAAGGGACTTTGCAGTTCCTCTCATCAAGATGAGACCGCTTTCCCCACTCTTTGAATTGGACTAGCTTTTAGGACTTCATTTGGACAAGAGTACATGAGGATATGGAAATATGGGGGGACCACTTAGATGACAACAAGCAAAAGCTGTTTATTCAGAGCTTGCAATAGCAAAGGAGTCAGCCACCATCACTTGTGTCGGCAGACTCAAAGGCAGGCAGAAGAGTGGGAAGGCATCATAGTTTGGGGGTGGGGGGGACGGGTGTTGGATAGGAGAGGTTTCAGGTACACACTGATTAGAAGCTGCTGGTGTGGGGAAACGGCAGGCAGGCTAACCAGAAGTTGGGACATTCTATGTGATTGGCTAAGAGTGTATATTTGGCTTTTTCCAGCTGGAAGTTGGGGCAAAAATTAGGGAAGTAGCCAGTTCTCAATAAAATCTTAGCTACTTAGGGCTGATTGCTATAGGGGTTATTGTTTAGTTTCCTGAACTGGTTACTGCAGACTGTGGGTCAGAAATCTGTTTCTGCATATAGTCTGGCAATTTTCCCTTTGCTATATTCAATCTCTCTATGGAAAAACAGTTGAGCAGTTTTAAGCCTCAGCCTCAAGAGTCCAAGAACTACTCTTGGAATCTGCTATTGTCATGTAAACACGCATGAAGTAGTCCACTAATATTTAAGAAGCCATGTGGTAGAAAGCCAGTTGCCCCCAGCCTACTGTCCAGCTGATTCTCAAACACAGGAGACCACCCAGCCAAAGTTGAGGATCTGTCTGTCCAACAAACACAGGAGTGAGCTTCGCTGAGACCATAACTGATTATTAGAATCATGAATAGTAATAACTGCTTACTGTCTTAAGCCATTGAGCTGTAAGGTACTTGTTACTGTAAATTTGATATTTATAGTATAACTGGAAAAATTCACCACCCAATTAAGTCCTGAGTCTTTTAAATAGCCACTGAGAAAACAGTCAGGCTTGAAGATGCAAAGGTAGAATTAAGACCATAGATTTTTGAAACTAAATAATGTTCCATTTTTCATTTATTATTATTATTATTATTATTATTATATCCTAATACCTTCATTTGCAAAATGTGGAACCACACAGCCTTTCTATTCCACTCCTTTCTCAACACTCCTTATGCATGCCACAGTGACAAGAGTGGTTGTTCTTTGCATAAATCACACCCTACTCATATAACTAGGAAGAGGAAAGTAACTCCACTGGAACTTTAGCAACGTGAACCATTCCCAGGAAAGAGAAAACGAGTTGTGTGACCATTAAAATGTTAACGGCATTGCTATGGGCTCACACATCATAATTTAAGTTTTATTTTACAATCTTTTAAGTGCTTAGTAATTGGTTTCCCCAAGTTTCCCATCAGTCATCAGGTTTCCCGTGGTGGGAGAGCCGAGCAGCTGCACTGAGGATATGATGACCTCACCTGAGTGTTCTGTTAACATTACTTTGGTTCTTCCTGCCTTGGCTGCTCGTTGCCAAGCTTAATTTTGGAGCCCTCCTATTGAAATTGTGGGTAGCCAATATACCGCCAAAATAACCTTCTGACTAGTCAGACTCAGTTTTTGGCTTTTTGGAAAAGAGAAAAACCCTTGACAATGTAATGAGGTAGATGGATCTCCTCAAGAAAGACCTGGTGAGGTGTTGGGGGGCAGGAGAAGGAATGAAGTCTTAGCTAGGAAAATACTTTTTGTTTATTCAGGGCAATATTATACCTTTTTTCTCCTAGCCAAGATTACACTAACCTTCTGATTACGATAGTCTTTGTCCATCCTGGGATGTGCTTTGATATAGGGACTGAAGCCTTATTTGTACCACTGCAACATCTTAGTCTTTTCTTACATATAAAATACCACTTCAACTGCTACATCCATACTCCATAGAGATGAGGATTCCCGCTGCCATCACCTGTAGTCCGTAAAATCTGTATGGACACCGCCACTTAATACACCTAGAAACACTCCACAGCAGTCATCTTTTTCTTCATTTATGCAGTTGGTTTTAGTTAGGTAACTTCCCTTCTGGAATTTGTGTTCATCGGACCTCACTTCTAATGTGCCATCCTTATACATTTTGTTTTAATTCACCAATATCTATAGGTTATATGGTAGTTTTCATTAAAGGATAGGTAGTTTTCATTAAAAAAAAAAAAAAAAGTAAAAATGTGCCTGGGCATGTGCATTCTCATATCTTGCCACTTGTATAATTATTGTTATGGATTCTCAGAGAAATTCTCAAGAAGACCCCACATGGAGCATGAATCCCAATGCAGGGCTCGATTTCACAATTCTAATTATGACCTGAGTCAAAATCAAGAGTCAGACACTTAACCAACTTAACCAACCAAGCTACCCAGCTGCCCCAAGACGTTTTGGATGTTTTTATGAGATTTTATGACTCTCTTGGTTTTAGAGAAGGCACAATAACTCTCTCAAGAATGGTCTTCCACATACCTCAGTGGTTATATTTACAGATTAAAATAGTGGAAGTATTTTTAGAGAGCACAAGAAATCACAATTAAGAAAACCATTTTCCAAGTCTCACTGATACATAGTCAGGGGATTTCTAGATACACTGAAAATGCTTATCAAATGCCTGGTTAGCACAGAGAAAAATCTGCAGAGTACCCCTATAGTGTTCCAATTAACAGAAGAATGCTTAATATTCTCACTAACTGAACATTCAGGTGAGTGGTGTTAATCTTCTGTATGTAAAGAATTAGATATCCTTAGGACAATACAAGTATCTGAAGTCCACACTAACTTATATCAAAAAATATTTTATTTTCCTTAAACATAAAGGAAATTTAAAAAATAAGCTTCCAGTACTGTGTATTTACTATATTCAAATATATTTAATTATATGCTGTCCTATAAACTTCCCTAGAAGTGTAGTGTGTTAATCTTTCCTTTTGATTTAATTATACCCTTTGAGATGCATCAGCTAATGTAACTGTGGTAATATTCTCAGTAGTTATGTATTTTGGTTCAGAGTATTTTGAAATCTTTAACCCCTTTAACTTGATTGTCTGACATCAAATGTTCTTTTAAGAACAAATAGTGCCTTCACTTGATAATCTAAGTGTTAACAATTATAGTAATAAAGAAAAGGTATCAATCATTTTAGGTTAATTCATCTAAAATTCTGCATGTTATTTAAATCTCAAAGATTCAACACACTGAATTTAACAAAGTCCTTTTAAATTAAACCCATTTTAAGTCACCAAAACTTGTAGAGAAACTCAAAGGTAAAAACAAATGAAAAATAAAATTTTAATACAAGTCCTATCATGCACAGGTATATACAAAGGTTTCAGTTTACTGCCATTTCAATCCAAATTGCTGCCTTTGCAATGTGAAAAGGAGTACTCTTAGTTTAATATTTAAAATTTTCAATTAATGCCTGGGTATTTGTATTTTCAGGAGAGTTTTAATTATGCATGTTGCAAACACATAATACAGTTTCCATTACACTCATTGATAAGATTCTATATTAAAGGTTTTTCTGGTAACATAGTAAGTAGGATGCTAATGAAGATTCTGTAGTCTTTGCATATCTCTTTTCAATCACTTGATCTCATGATCAGTCAAGTTTTAGTTTTCTAAAAGTGTTAAGAATCATACTGCGGCCAGTTTTACTTTTTCCCCCTACATTTCATTCTCTCTAAGAGTACAAAGAATAAATCCTTTCATGGGATTAGCATTTGAAAGTGCTAATAGGAAAGAGGAAGATTGTAATGCCTCATACTAAAGACATTTAAAAAGAGGCAATACAACCAATGGAATTAAGTCTTAAAATGGAGTTCACCTGTGCCCTAAAGTATTGGAAGCAATGTATTAAGATAGCTAAGAATTGAACCACTAGAATTTAGAAATACTGAAACATATTAATTGATTTAAGAGACTTCTATAGAGATCAGTTACTAATGATTGTAGAGAAGTATAGACGGTTATAGAATACAGTATTACTATATATTACTATGTAATATGTTTTGAAACCAAAGATGATGACAGAGTAGGAGGACCCTGGGTTCTTCTGGTCTCAGAAACACAAGGTATTAAGGCATTCTAAATACCCCAGAAATCAACCTGAAGACTAAAGAAAAAAACTCTACAACTAAAAGAAAAGAAGATTCCACATCAAAGGTAGGAAGCACAGAGATATGGTTTATGGGAGAAGCAGATGCACAGTGCTGCAGAGAGGAGGGAGCTGTGGTCACGGAGAAACATAAGAGAAAGGAACAGTATAATGCACAAAGAGCACATAGCCCCAAATCCACTAGATTAGAAAACAAGAGGGCCTGAATTTCAGTGAGACTCAAACAGTGAGTCTTAAAGCCTGGGGTTTTAAAGGTCAGCAGTCTTGGCTGGGATAGAGACCTGAAGTCACTGCCCTGCTCCTGGAAGGAAAGAAGGCAAAGAGCCTGGGGGCAGACATCTGGGAAACAGCAATCTTGATGGCGGGAAGGTAGACACAGTGGGGGAGACTATTCACTCTTCTTGGAAACTATCCCCTGGGATGCAGTGTTCACAGAGATACCTCTTCTGGAACAGGGAAGCTGGCTGACACCATTTCCCTCCCCCACGTCTCAGTATAAGCACAGAGCCACCAATGGGAGGCAACTAGCACTGACATTGTCTGACTGACTTGCTTCCATCCAGCTACTGCCACCTGTGCTCTGTCAGGACTTCCCTTCTCAGTCAAGCTTGCCTCAGTTGCACAGGAGCAGGCCACTCCCCAAAACCCCAGTGCAGGACCCTATCCCTACCACATTTCTAAAGTCTATATATATGTTTTTTTAAGATTTTATTTATTTTACAGAAAGAGAGAGAGAAAGAGAGCAAGCAGGGGGACCAGTGGAGGGAGAGGGAGAAGTAGGCTTCCCACTGAGCAAGGAGCCCAATGTAGGACCCCATCCCAGGAACCTGGGATGGTGACCCGAGCCAAAGGCTGAGATTTAACTGACTGAGCCACACATTTGCCCCTAAAGCCTGTATTTTTAAAAGTCAGCAGGCTTGGCTGAGATAGAGCCAGGAGGGCACTAATTACACCTAGAGAGAAGACAGGTAAATAATGGGAGGAGGGATGGTGGTAGCTAGACAGCATGGAAATAGCAATCTGAAAAAGAGCTGGGGTACAGAGAGGGTAAACTGTTCACTATTCTAGGAGTGATTCCCTGAGAGGCAGCATTTAGAGAGATGCCTCTTAGGGAACAAATGAGTTGGCTGGTGCCATTCCCCTCCCCTCAGCATAAACAAAGATCCACCCAAGGGAAGGAGAACAGCACCCTGGCTGCCTAACTTACTGACACCAATCCCCACTCCCCATGCTCCCCTGAGCTGCCCTTCTCAGTCAAGCTTACCTCAGTTCCAGTGCAGCAAGCCCCTCCTCTGTGAGACCAGCCCCTGCCCACATTACATCTCCCAACTACAGTTCTGCAGGGCCTCAGTTCTGGTGGAGTCGGTGTCAAGTCTCATTTCACAGTGTCACCAAACACTGAGCACAGCAGACAAGGAGAGATTCTGCAGACAACTGGCCTGAAGGACAAAGCAGCCAAAACCCAACATCAGAGCCCACACAGCACACACTGGAGACACCCCCTGAAGCACCAGGCCCTGAGCATTACATGGCCTTGTCTTCATAAGACCATCAATTTCAGGAGAAGACATATTGGCTTTTCAAACACAGAGAAAAGGACTTAGACAGAATGCCAAGATGGAGAAATTTATCCCAAATCAAAGAACCAGGTAAGGCCATAGCCAGAGATCTAACTAAGCATATGTAAGTAACATGCCTGGTGATGAATTTAAAGCAACAATCATAAAGACATTCACTGGACTTGAGGAAAGAAGACATCAGGGAGACCCTGACCACAAAGGTACAGAATTAAAGAATCAGATGAAGAATGCTATAAACAAGATTGAAAAGAGGCTTGATGTAATGAACAGCAGGTTGGAAGAAGCAGAGGAACAAGTTAGTGACCTAGAAGACAGAACAGGAAATAATGAAGCTAAGCAAAGAAAGAAAAATTATGGAACATGAGAATAGACTTAGGCAATGCAGTGACTCCATCAAACATAGTAGCATTCAAATTATAGGAGTCCCAGCGGAGAGAGAAAAGGGAACAAAATTTATGTCAAGAAATTATAGCACCAAACTTCCCTAATTTGGGGAAGAAACCAGACACACACATCCAGAAATCGCAGAAAACTCCCATCAAAATGGGGCACCTGGGTGCCTCAGTGGGTTAATCCTCTGTCTTTGGCTCAGGTCATGATCTCATGGTCCTGGGATCAAGCCCCACATTGGGCTCTCTGCTCACTGGGGAGCCAGCTTTCCCCTCTCTCTTTGCCTGCCTCTCTGCCTGCTTGTGATCTCTCTCTGTGACAAATAAATAAATAAAATCTTTAAAAAAAAAACAAAAAACAAAAAACTCCCATCAAAATTAAAAAAAAAATGCATGCCAACACCAAGACATATAATTGTATTCACAAAATATAGTGATAAAGAAAAAAAAAAATCTTAAAATCAGCAAAACAGTATTTAACTTACTAAGGAAAACACATAAGGCTAGCTGGAGATTTCTCAACAGAAACTTGGCAAGCCAGAAGAGAATGGCATGAAATAGTCAAAGCACTGAAAGAGAAAAATCTGCAGCCGAGAATATTCTATCCAGCAAGGCTATCATTTAGAATAGAAGGAAAGATTTAAAAAAAAAAAAATTAAAAAAAATTTTTTTCCCAAGCAAAAACTAAAGGAGTTCATGACCACCAAACCAGCCCTGCAAAAAATATTAAAGGGGACTCTGAGTGCAAAGGAGAGAACAACAGTGACAAAAGATCCGAGGAAATATCCAGAAACAACAAATAAAATAGCAGTAAGTATAAAAAAAATTACTTTGAAAGTAAATGGACTAAATTCTCCAACCAAAAGGAATAGGGTGTCAGAATGATTAAAAAAACAAACAACAACAACAAACCCAGAAAATCCAAGACCCATCTAAATGCTGCCTGCAAGAGCTCATTTTAGACCTAAAAACAACTACAGACTGAAAGTGAGGGGGTGGAATGTGAAAAGAAAACCGGAGTAGCAATACTTGTATTGAACAAACTAGGTCTTTTTATTCTCTCGTTGTTTTTACTCTGCTTTGTTATCAAAGTAGTAGTACTGACTTCTGAATTAGTATTAGTCTGGTATTAGTCTGAATGTGTTTCCTCTATTCCATTATCTGTAAAATTTTGATGAATCTGGTCTTTTTCTAATGTTTGGTAGAATTCACCAGTGAAACCATGTGGTCCTCGGCTTTTCTTTTTTTTTTTTTTTTATTTATTTTTATTTGACAGACAGAGATCACAAGTAGGCAGAGAGGCAGGCAGAGAGAGAGGGGGAAGCAGGCTCCCTGCTGAGCAGAGAGCCCGATGCGGGGCTCGATCGCAGGACCCTGGGATCATGACCCGAGCCGAAAGCAGAGGCTTTAACCCACTGAGCCACCCAGGCGCCCCTCGGCTTTTCTGTTCCAAGATATTGGATTCCTAATTCAACTTTTTGTTATTGGTCTAAAAAGATTTATTTCTTGGATTCAAGATTCATGATTCAATTGTGGTAACTTGTGCATTTTTAGGAATTGTTTTTGTAAGATATCAGACTTATTAATATGTAATTGTGTATAATAATTTATTGTCACACTATGTATTTCTATGGTTACCTGCTGTATTGTTTTCCCTGCCATTACTCATTTTGTTTTTTGAGGGTTTTTTGGTTTGTTTGTTTGTGTTTTTAAATTTATTTGACAGAGAGACACAGTGAGAGAGGGAGCATGAGTACAGGGAGTGGGAGAGGGAGAAGCAGGCTTTCCACTGAGCAGGGAACCCAGTGCAGGGTTTGATCCCAGGAGTGTGGAATCATGACCTGAGCCAAAGGTAGTTGCTTAATGAATGAGCCACCCAGGTGCCCCTGCTTTTTGAGTCTTAATGTAAAGCAGTGCCAAGTTCTTGTGGGTTTTTTTTGTTTGTTTGTTTTATTTTGTTTTGTTTGAAAAACTGGTCATTACTTTCAATGTTATGTTATTGTTTATTGTGGTCTCTATTTCTGATTTTTATTTCCTTCCTCTACTAAATTTCAGCTAAGTTTCTTCTTTTTCTAGTTCCTTGTGGTGTAATGTTTATTTGAACTTTTCCTTAATACAAGCATTGATAGCTTAAATTTCACCCTAACACCTGCTTTTGCCATATCCCACAGATTTTGGAATATTGCATGTTCTTGGTTTTGAGACATTTTGATTTGCTATTTGATTTCTAATGTGTCCTGTTGCTAGGGCAGTAGGGTGTTAATATTTATGTATCAAATACTTAATATTTACAGTGTAGATTTTCCAGCTTTGTTTTATTGTTATCTTTAATTTTGTACCACTGTGGCTAGAAAATATACTTGTTAGGATTTCAGTTTTCTTAAACTTGTAATATTTGTTAAGTCTCTTTCTATGTGAATTAACCAGGGGATTCTGCTGTGTGTTCTTGAGGAAAATATGTATTTTTCTTGGACTGTTTTATATCTTTTAGAACCATGTATTCTGAGGTGTGCTTCAAGTAAAAAAAAAAAAAGTTCTTGTTGGAAAAAGATTAACTGAGGGTACTCATTTAAAATAAACCACATCAGAAGGGAGGTATGTGAGGGAATGGATGAAATAGGTGGAGGGGATATAGAGTACTTATGAGAACTGAGTAACGTATAGAATTGCTGAATCACTATATTGTACACCTGAACACCTGAAACTAACACCATGTTAATTCTACTGGGATTAAAATTAAAAAATTGTTACACACACACACACACAAATGCGTAAACTATAAGGGCAAACCTAAGTGCTGCATACACATATCTATGTACCTTTAAGTATATGTAAGTTCATTTATGTAAAAAGGTCAGTTTCACTTTTTAAGGAGATAAATGGCAACAACAGGACCACTGCACTGAAGAGCCAACTGGATAAACAACTACAATCTCTGATAAGCTGCAAATAGCACAAAGGTGCCATGAAACCTGGGACAAGAGAGGAGCCATATAATGCATACGATGTGGCTCAAGACCACGGTTTCAGGATTTTGAATATATAAAGAATTTTTGGTAGACAAGATTAAGATTATCTCCTTAGGAGAAATAGTTCAATTAAGCAGTGACTTATTATGCTCCCTGGAATACCAGTCTGTCTCAACTTCAGCTGTAGTTTACAACCATACAGAATGGAAGGAATTTATAAGTAGATATATATCAAAAGTTAATGAAATGCCTGGGTGGCTCTAGTTAGTGAAGCTTCCCACTCTTGATTTTGGTTCATGTCGTGATCCGTGTTATGAGATCGGGACATATGGGGCTCCATGATGAGTTTGGAGCCTGCTTAATTCTCTCTCTCTCTCTCTCCCTCTGCCTCCCCATCCTCCACCCTGCTCCATCCCCACCTCTCCCTCTCTGTCTCACCCCCATCTCTCTCTCCCTCCCCCCAAAAGTTAAAAAGTTATGATTAACTAGTGGATAGGATGTTTTTATCACTGTACTACAAAGTACTAAATAACCACAAATTTTTGAATTATTTTAGGTTAAAAATGTATGCCTTATACCTAATTGTACAGGTTTTTCATAGATGCAAATAAAGTTATGCACACTTTTACAGTTATTGATTAGTTCATCTTTTAGTCACAGCTACTTTAAGGATTATCCTTCCCACCACAAGACTTAAACCAAGTAAATCCTACGTGCAATAGTACTGGTTTTTCCTGTACACACATGGAGTACAAATATGGCCCTCCCAACAACAAAAAGCTCAACAGGCTACAATACCAACATGTTAAGTATCCTATATACAAACTTCTTAGACAGATCTGAAATTAAGCCAAAAGACTCAACACTTAAGACAATTTAGATAACCCTTAAGCAACATGGATTTGAACTGTGTAGTTCCACTTAATACATATAAATATAAATACAAATTAAATATAGTACAGTACTACAAATGTATTTTTCTCTAGCTTAATTTGTTGTAAGAATTCAGTATGTAATACATATAAAGTAACTTGTTAAAATATCAGTAAGGTTTCCAGTCAACAGTAGCCTACAAGTATTTTTTTGGGGGGTCAGGATGGGAGGCTCAGAAGTTATACGTGGATTTTTTACTTCATGTGGGGGATGGCACCCATAACCCATTTTTTCAAGGGTCAACTAGTTTTTTGTTTGTTTGTTTAAGATTTTATTTATTTATTTGACAGAAACAGAGGGATCACAAGTAGGCAGAGAGGCAGGCAGAGAGAGGGCAGGAAGCAGGCTCCCCACTGAGCAGAGAGCCCAATGTGGGGCTCGATCCCAGGACCCTGAGATCATGACCTAAGCTGAAGGCAGAGGCTTAACCCACTGAGCCGCCCAGGCGCCCCAAGGGTCAACTAGTTTTATCTTCATATCACAAACTTGCATGAAAGCTAAATAAATATTGCTGGAACTGGTGCTTTGACTGACCAGCTATCAGTGTTATATGTACTTTGAGAAGTTTATTCCAATTATATACAGGTGATTAATGGCACGGCATGAAGTGATCAGGCAAACATTCCTAAAGAGCTTCTAGAGTATCGATTTAAAACCTTAGAAGAGCTGTTCAGGCATATTCCTAAGTCCTGATTAGAGCAAGGGGGATCTTAGGACACCTAAGGGCACCCTGCAAGGAGGGCTTGATTCTAGGAAAGAGGGTTCTGGTTGCCAGTTCCCTGTATATGCAGAGGAAATAGCAGCTCCTTTGAGCTATTCCTGCAAAGGCTGGTGCAAGGGCTGCTGCTTCCCTGGACTCCCTCTTCCTTGCTGAGATTTGGGAGTTTGAATCTTTTTAAGAAAAATCTTTTGCTAAGATGAATTCTAAAATGAGACAAAATGATAAACCTATTTCCTTCACCACTTGGCCTTCTGGAATAGCCTTACTTCCAGTTTCTTGGGTTTGTTTCCAATTGTTAATAAAGCATTGGAACAAGAAAACAAATACAGTGATTGGAGGGAAAATGTAAGGCCCAAATAATTTCACAGAAAATTATCCAAGTTTTAGAACCATCACATGTCTCTGACCTGGTTGGCATTTCAAAAAAAAAAAAAAAATCCTTTTCATGTTTAATGTAAGAAAATACCAGATTTATACAGATAGTTGAAAATGTGTGCACACAGATCCACAAATATTGATCTTTAAAAAAGGTCAAACAGAAGAGTAACTTAGCTTCAGGGATCATTAGGATGTGCTATTTTTCTGTTTTTATATCATTCTGCAAATAAATAAAGCATTTAGAAAATATTGTATAAAAAGGTATTAGAGTAGAAAAGGACAAGTTATCTGCAGATTGTATTTTGTGTACATAGAACCTAAAGAAATCAGTGGATAGAAAAGCAGAATGTCTATCTTATAACCACTCATCCAGATACAAACTTTTTTCCTTCAATGCAAAAAGTGACCACCCTACATTTTATATCAATAGAAAGTAGTGAAAAGTTTAATAAAAAAACACTCAGAATATATGTTAGGAATCAACAAAAACATTCTGAAGGAGAAATACACAAGAATGACAGACCGACTCTTAAGGAGTTCTAGAATACTCTGGTTAGATCTTAAAAGTTACTAGGAGACTAACATATTGACAAGTAATTACTACTTCAAGTTCTCAGCATTTTAAGCATATTGCTTCTTAAATTAACAATTTTTTTTTCAAATTAGAGTTTATTTCCTGGGATTTTAAGCAACACAGACTTAATATCTTACAATGCTTATTCTTTATATATTTAAGTTTAGGTTCAATATACTACTTCCAAAAATTAAACACAAGAAAACATGGATCAACAGCTTTATATATGTACAACTTTAAAACCAGTTTTAAGGATTTATGGGAGATCGAGGTTATAACTTAAGTGTATCTCTAACAGACTTTGATAAAGAAAATTGGAAATAATTTCAATGCTAATAAGAGTGAAAATAAACATGATCTATTTAAATACTAGAAAGTCTGGGGTTTTAATATTTAATATTCACTACCTAATGTTTAGAAAGCTAGGTACACAGGGACATATATGTCATCTATTCCCTCCTCCCTTCCACTCAACCACCTCCCATGAGCACAAATATACAGAACAAAATATTAAAGGAAACACTAATTTAGGATTTCAGAGTTTGAATACTAAAGTACTGTTTACTTATAAACTGCTTTAAATGATGTATGAATTAAGTTCATGATTATAATAATCAAGTCTTACCTCTAGTCTATAAAGCTTGTGAAATTTAACTTGAAGATTAACTTGAAGCTGGAATTAGTGTTTTCAAACACTTCTAATAGGTCACATGCAGACATTTACCCTTAAAATATTGAAAGCTGAGTGTAATACAGTACGCTCAAACCATTCACTAACTGGCACATTAAAGCAAGTATTTTTAATGAAAAATAGACGTTATTAAATAAGGATTCAATTTTGGAGAAAGAATCCTTGATTTTAACTGGATTTGTTTTTATTGAAGTATAAATAACACAGAATATCCTATTAATTGTAGGTATAGATCCTAGTGATTCAATATTTTTACATATTAAGAAACTGGCTCACCATAAGCTTCACCACATAAACACTCCATGGTCACCTGCATCCAGACTAAAGGGTCATAACATCTCTAAGTTAGTTGTTCTTAGCCGTTACCTTCTCTTGGAGGGGATGGTGTGAGGGGAGGGGCGATATATGTAACATCACCACACAGAAGCTCTGGGTTTGAGACGAGGTTAAGGATTTTTAAAAGCTAACCAGGTGATTCTGACATGCAACCAAGCTAGATGTACTTCTGAGATTTACATCTCAGAAGTAGTAGATCCCTAGTAGTAGATCCCTACTTCCCATCTCCCAAGTGAAAGTTTTCTACCTTCCTTAAAATAGGAATAGTGCTCATTCGTGGAGAGGACAACAACAATTTTGATGTGGAATGACTATAATTTGTTGATAGAATTCTGTTTCAAGTATTGAAGTACACTAATACATTGTGGCAGTTGGTCTATGGCCATGAGGAGTAGAAACTCAAATTATCTCAAGATTTAAGAAAACAAACAAAACCCCACATAAATCTCTCTGCATTATACAGGGTTGGGAATGGAAAAGCTAACAGCTGCTCTAGGGATCAGCTATTAAATGACCTCAGGCTACAGAGGCTCTCTAATCACATCTCTGCTTTTTCCTAAAGTCTATTCTATTTCTCTCTACAGACTGGTTTCCCTTATTTTCTCAGTTGATAGTCCCTCATTTAACTTACCCATATATACAATTTGATTGGCCAAGCAGATTCTTGTTATTAGGTCAGTTTCATTAGATCAGGGGCTCAGCTCCAGTCTACTCAGCTGGGGTCGTGGCAAGGCCTGCAGTCACCTAGATGCCATCCACATGAGTGGGGGACATTCCCCCCAGAAGCCACCAGTGGTGAATGAGTGAGGACACTCAAGTTCCAGCAAGCACAAGACTGTCGTCCAAGGCTTTCAGAGTGACACTGGATATCCAGTTTAAAACTTTGGCAATGTTTGCAATTAACATAAGGATTAGTAAACCTGATTTTACCAGAATGTTTTCCATGAAATTATCATGTCTGTGAGACTACAGCTTCTTTTGGAAGCATGAATGTAACGGAGCAGTTCTGTCTTCTGAAAGGTGTGAGTTTTGTCAAATCATGTTATTCAATTATGTGCAAAATAAAGGCTGCAAATGGATAGTTGGCATAGCAACTATGTACATGATCTCCCAAATTTCAGCTTATTTCTGAAAAAGAAAGAAAAAAAAAAAACCCTCATCCTTAAATCATGAACATTCTTTCACCTCACTGAGATCTACATTAACCTATCTATACTATGCACATTGCATACAGGTTCTTATAACGTTATAGCAAGTTATTGCTTGCTCCATTATATTGTACACGTGAATCCTCAATTTTCCCATTTAAAGACCAGCCAGTAGCAGTTACAAGATCTTGAGGTTTAGGAGGACATACTGGCATGCTGATACACCATTTAAGTTTTCCCCCCTCTCATTAAAATTTAATTTTAAAGTAGATCAAATAGAATCTCTTTTTAACCATTTGATTTGAAATTATTCATTCTTAAGAGATTATATTATAATGCCATAATTTTGCCAAACTGTGTAACTGTCTATTTACCAAATAGGTCTTGATCATGCAATAGCTCCAAAATAATCATTAACTCAGTTAAAAAGTTGTTAAAGTGCTTCACTTTAGCTTTAATAATCAATTTACAAAAAATACAGGACACTGTGGAACATATGATAAGGGGGCTTGAATCATCAAAATCCAGACTGTGGGAAACTGAAGGACAACGAATGGGTTTGTTCTTTAACCACAAAAAAATAAGAGGGAGAGAAAAAGATCTACAGCAAACTTAATGAGCAAGTTTACCAATTTTAACTTGTGGACTATATTTGTATTCTTGTTTGAAAAAAAATTCAAAACTGTTTAAGATGTGAAAATTTAAACACTGAATATTCAATGATTAATTCAGATCTATAGCTACCTTGAAAATTTTCATCAACGTTGATCAGAATAAACATTTTCCCATTTTCCCAAAGGACAATTTCTAGTATTCAGTAAGATCTTACCTAAGAGCTCCAAAATTCCATTACAAAATCAGGTAAGTAATCTAACAGAGGTTTCCTAACTACTGTAATATTTGTTAACTGCATCAAGCAAGTCCTTTCACTAAATCTGTTCTATCTGTTGCTTGGGAAAATTTCTGCTCATGTCCAACACCATCTGGTCTGGAAGGTGTTCCAAGCAGTAAACTGCTGTAGGGAGCAACTCATCTTCCCTATGGGGGGTAGTTTTAAAGACAAGGAAAAAGATAAATGTAGTACATAATTTACTAGCTATTTCATGTCTACAGCCAGCTAGAGTTTCTATACACCTAGATACATATGTAATTACTTACCATATCATTAGGTTATATATCTCCAATAAAAAGTTCAGGGAAATGTTCTAATGTTTTCTAAGCTATAACAGAAGCTATATAGAAATCTAAAAAGAACATCAAAATTCAAACTCTACTCTTTAAAATTCAGAGTGGAGACTCAAATTCTAATTTACTTGCCCAGGGTCACAGCCAGGACTAGATTCCAAATTCTAATCCTAGAGCATTATTTTCCCAACATGATATTGCTTATTTTAAAGCTCTAAATGTGATCTATCATCTGATTTTGGCTAGGAGAGAATAGAGGAAAACAAATTCCAGAACAGTTTTGTATTAAATACTTTCCTAGTAAAATGCCACCTGGGTAGCTTTAGAAAGTACTACACTTCAAGAAGAAAAAAAAAAAAAAAAAAAAAAGGTTAACTTTATATTTAACCCATTAACTATCTTGTGTAATCACATAGTCCATTGCCATTTAATCAGGACAGCTAATTGCCATAACTCAGAGGTTAGCTTAACCCGGTCACTACTCTTCCCTGGGAATCAGCTTCATCAAATTCGTAAGATGGGCCTTAGTCATCTAGATGATTCTAGTAGATGATGCATTCATCCAGTAGATGATGCATTTCTGATTCAGTATTGTAAAATACAGGGTTTTTTTTTTTTTTTCAGGTTACTTTTCATTCTAAAAAATTTTAAGGAGTAAGTTTCACATTATAATTAGCGAGTAGTTATCCTGTAATTAAGTCAGACTTCATCTTCTGTAAACTGCAATACTCCAATGGACAGAATTGGCTTTTTCACAACAGGCTGCCAAGAAAGCTGCCAGGATGACTTTTTGAAACAAACCCCCTGTTTAAAATCTTTTTTTGGCCTCCCCAGCACCTGTGGAATCAAGCCCACACTCTTTAATGTCCTATGAAACAGGGTATCCTGGCTTCCATCTGTCTGCCTTTACTTCATAAACCACTTTATACAAACTGTAACAGTTTATGCTTTAATTTAAAACAGGTAAAGTTCCTTAGTGGTCTCTGTTAAGTATAAAATATGAACGATTATAGAACAAAATCAGTTAAAAAGTTGTTGTATTTGAGCAACCCAGACTCAAATTTTAGCCTGTTTTACTATCTAGAAAATCACAAAGCTAATCAGCATTCCGTAAGTAGACAAACTCCTGCCGGTATCCATGAGATGAACCTGGGAAGGTAAATAGAGTTTCTTCCTTTTGTCTAATTGTCTTGATAAGGTATTTTCGTAACTCATATATCTTTAAATGTGGGTTTGTCTTTTCCAAAGATTTAACAGAAATACAAGTTCATACAAGTTAAAAATCTACATGCCAAGTGTTCTGTGTGCCAAGATACAGCAGTGAACAAATGTTCCTATCCCCTATGCTCATACTTTGTTAGAGGATATGGACTATACATCAATAAACGTGTCAGATCAAAGCTTAGAAGGAAAAAAGCAGCATAAGGAAGATAATGGTATTTCAGAAGTCAGCAAAGACTTCTCTGATAAGGTGGTATCTCCTTTGAACCTGAGAATAAGAAAGCCAGTTATACAGGTATCTGGGGAAAGATCAGAGAACTGAGCAAACGCTCTGAGTGGGAATGTACTCGCTTAGGAGAGCAAGAAGGGGGCAGAGCATGGCTTGAGTGGTGTGGGCAAGTGAGAAGAGCAGATGACAGATACGACCAAGTGTGGAGATGGGGTTGGGGTGAAAGTGCAGCGTAACCTGTAGGACACAGTGGCAGTCAGTTATAACCAAGGCACCCTATTAAGTGCCTTCCATAACTTCTCTTCATAGCAATTCTAGGAAATAGGTAGCCTCTATTAAAAACAAACAAACAAAAAAACAGATTAAACAAAAGTTCCAAACCTAATAAGAGGTGATACTGAAATTTGGCCTCATGGTCTACAGACTTCACGTTATTTATCATCTTTGCATGTCTCGTGTATGGGTATATATTTCAGAAATAAATCTATTTTAAGTTTCCTATTATGCAGGACTAATGCTGATGGACTTTGTTAAATGGTGAAACAATCTGGTTTCTGCTGAATAAGAATTTAGGACCTACTGCAAAGATAGGGTAGGCCCAGAAATGGAGATTTTAGCCACCTACGGAAGCAAGCCTGTAAGGTTTTTCTAGCAAGCTATTCTCTACTGTAAAATTGATATTTAGCAACTAAAAACAGAAATAAAGTTGAACTTAGTTTTTAGTAAGTCAATGAAATGGAGTCTAGTTAATCATGAATTTGCTGGGTGCATTTTTGAAACACACTGCCCATCTGTGCGTTACACTTTTTAGTGAGCCTCCAAAAATGCACTGGTGCTATATTTTTAGGCTCCTGTTTGAGTACACTCCTTCATTTTTAGGATATTTTGGCAAAGATAGACATTACTATTGCTCTTAAGATGGTCTTAAAAGGAAAATATGCACCAGCACAATCTTAAGAAATTATAATTAAACTGCTACTTATAACCATCCTACCTTTCTATATAAAATAATATGTGTAAAATGAAAGCCCAAGTTCCTGAAGGATATTAAAAGTCCGTTAAATGCACCAGTCATAAATTTTAAGTGGATCACTTGAAATCTATCTTGTGTGTTGTATAGAAGTGCAGTGAACTACTATACTGTTCACTTACAGAATAATTGTTACATAACTAGCAATTTTTAGGTCTTCACCATGATAGGACTAACATACACACAAAGCCATTTACTCTACATATGCATGCCCAATACCAAAAGAAACACATGGGTGAGCTACCACTTAGCCACTACTATTTTAATTTAATATAATCAAGATTGTTTACAATTTTCAAAATGTTTAACTGAAAATACTTCATAGGCAAGTACTAAAACTAATTGTTTCCTTTCTTCCAGATAGCTGGTAAGGAGTTTTAAGAATTACGTTGAATTGACTGGATAAATCAAGGTAGAATGAGTGTTATCACTGGTACAGCATTTAGTCTCTACTGAAAAGAGCTAGAAGCATTTGATAGAACCTCAAAACAAACCCAGGTATAGCAACAGTACCTTCAGCAGCAAGGTGAACAGAAAGTATTCACAGCTAACACTCGTAACTTCCTAAAAATACCACAGATTATAACTGATATTTGAAAGAAAATCTGTTCAATGCTTCTTCATTTTATTATTATTAATGGCAAATATTGGAGTACCAACAGTGAGACTGTGGCTCTGCCTTCTCATTTAATCCTACTGAGCTTCCGTGAAATAATTCACCTAATTCTGAGGAAACGGAAGCTCAACAAGTTCAACTTGCTCTCACGTATTAGTCTGCTCAGAACACTGTAACAAGAACTGCTTAAGACTGGGTGGCTTAAGTTTTCTCTGTTCTGGAGGCTAGAAGTCTCAGGTAAGTCAAGCAGAGAGTCAACTGTCATATGGTTTCACTTATTTGTGGAGCATAAGGAATAGCATGGAGGACATTAGGAAAAGGAAAGGAAAAAATGAAGGCAGGGGATCAGAGAGGGAGACAAACCATGAGTGACTATGGATTCTGGGAAACAAACTGAGGGTTTTAGAGGGGAGGGGGTAGAAGGATGGGTGACTCCTGTGATGGGTATTAAGGAGAGCATGTATTGCATGGAGCACTGGGTGTTATGTGCAAACCATGAATCATGGAACACTATATCAAAAACTAATGACATACTGTATAGTGACTAACATAACATAGAAAAAAAATTGTTCTGGCCAATTTAGTTTCTGGTGAAAATCTTCTTCTTGTCTTGAAATAGGCAGCCTCACCAGGGCCTGTGCATGGCCTTCTTTGGTTTATGTGTTGGGACAGCTCTCTAGTGTCTATTCCTCCAAGAAGATTCTATTGCATCAGGCCCCACCTTAAAACCTCATTAAACCTTAATGTTTTTAGAGGTTCCATCTCCAAATACAGCTGCCCTTAGGGTCTGGACTTCAACATATGAATCCGGGGGAAGATCACAAACATTCAGTCCATAACACCCTAGTTACACAACTAGGAAATATATATTTCCTTTTAATACTTAAATATAAAAGGTATGACATTTTAATGTTAATATTTCATTGGAGATTTAGATTAAGTGAAACAGCTTTAAAAGAGCCACAGGGATAATTAGTAGTAAGAATTCTGACTGGTGAGCCTTTAACTAAACTAGAAAACACTCAGTCATTGAACCACAGTTAGATAGGGTACCATAAATTGCTATAAATATCCATAGTACTCAAGTAAAGCATTAATACAGGAAAGAAAGACAAGATTCAAGCTTGTAGAGATCAGACTGCATTTTAAGTTCCAGGGAACTAGACTGTGAGATTAAGAGTGTAACATACAAATCCTAATACATGAGCTATGAGGAGATTAGCATACAAATTCTGGAAGAGGAGGCTGAGTCACTACTTGGGCTTATGACAACGGAAACAGGGTAGAAGTGGTAGGAAGGATGGAGCATAACCCTCAATGGCAAGGGAAAGGATAACCTTGACAGGAGAACAGGTAAAGAGTAAATTTCCCCAATATCAACCTGCTGCTTGAATATGGGAAATAGGCACGTTTTGAAGGTTGAAAGTAGTAGGAAGGATTTAACAACAGGTTAGAGTAGGATAGTATGCATATGAACTATACAGTTTCTAGATTCCTCCGGACAGGTTGTAATTCAGAGCTTTTAGGTTCCCTTAAAGACCATGAAGAGCATCTTAGAATTTCTCCTTGAGCATTATCACCCAGACACCCAAACTGGGTTACATTCATACAAATACCTTAATGCAACATGGGTCTTGGAGTGGACAAGTGAACATGTCAAAACCCACACCAGTTTAATCCTTAATGCTGACTTGCCCAAATAACAGATACCTTACATATGGGCTGGAAATGATCATTTAATATGAGTTGAAATGAATATTAGCATAGCAGAACATAGCCCAAATAAGAGTTATGATTTCTAGGGGCACCTGGGTGGCTCAGTGGGTTAAGCCGCTGCCTTCGGCTCAGGTCATGATCTCGGGGTCCTGGGATCGAGCCCCGCATCGGGCTCCTTGCTCAGTGGGGAACCTGCTTCTCTCTCTGCCTCTGCCTGCCTCTCTGCCTGCTTGTGCTCTCTGTCTCTTTCTCTGTCAAATAAATAAATAAAATCTTTAAAAAAAAAAGAGTTATGATTTCTAGACAGACTTCTAAAAACTAGAAGTAAATAAATGTTAAGAGTAGCAACCCAGAATTAAAGCTTCAAATGGTCTTGAAATCTCTCTTGCATACTCTTTAAAATCCATTACCACCTATATCTTGATGCTTCCTCATTTAGATCTAGCCAAGTGTTTTCTAAAAGAAACCAAAAATTCTAGTGACCGGCTACAATCACCCTACATGAGACACTTGATTTTTGTAGGGTGGTCTGTATTTACTGATACAAGTATTGAACACTCTTGAAAGTGAGTTTTGGGTGTAAACTAGAGGCCCTAGGAGCTCAGAGTTAAAAAAAAAAATACTCAATTTAGATAGAAATACTGAAAAACAAAGGATAGGGCAGATTTCTGTAAAGCAAAGGAACAAATACAACTCTGTCAGATACAAACTTTTGGAAGGCCTAACGAAAGGCTCACAAATTGTTTTAAGGTATATAGCATCCTACGCATGCTCTTAGACACTGTAGAAGATCTAGGCTAGTTAACATTTTAAGCAGTCTCACCTTTTTTATTTGCTTGAAAATAGTTTTCAGAAGCAAAGACCTGTCCTCCCCACACACTGGAATTCAACCAAAAAAAAGTTTAATAAGAGGCATAATATTAAATGCCAATGTAACCTTTGAAATACTAAGAATCGTCTTTGCTAAGAACACACAATATGCCTTTAAAATTAAGTCAGAGCAGACACGTCAATTACATTTACTCAAATTATCCCAGTGTAAGATAAACATTCGGTTAAGAGAACTCTACATGCCCATTCAGTGATTTGCAATCTCAGGCTTATACTGGACTAAAAATAAGTTACATAGTCCATGTTTTCCCACAAAACTTTAAGAGTGAGCTAATGCATTACTTCCCTCAAATATCCTTGTAGGGTTTTTAAATGTTTTTAATTTAAATTCAATTTAGTGAACATATACCGTATTATTAGTTTCAGGGGTAAAATTTAGTGATTCCTCAGCTCATATAAAATCCAGTGTTCATTACACGAAGTGCCCTCCCTAATGCCCATCACCCAATTACCCAATCCTCCACCCCACATCCCTCTAGCAACTCTTAGTTTCCTGTAGTTAAGAGTCTCTTACGGTTTGCTTCCCTCTTGGTTTTTATCTTATTTTTTTCTTCTCTTCCCGTATGTTCATCTGTTTTCTTAAATTCCATGTAGGAGTGTAATCATATGGTCCTTTTCTTTCTCTGACTGACTTGTTTTACTTAGCCTAATACCCTCTAGTTCCATTTTTATAGGTTCAAATTATTTAATTGCTTCAGTTTGCCTCAACTCAATTCATTCAGTATTTCTCATTGTCATCTACTAAAATACATCTTAGAAATGTTAACCCACTGGTCGACACAATTCATTCAGTATCTCTTTATATTGCCATCTACTGAAACACATCTTAGAAACATTACCCAGTGGTCAATTTTACCCCCATAAAATGAATGGGTATGTATGGGGACATTTTTGGTTGTTGCAAGTATTGGCTGGTGATGAGTGAGGAAGGTGGAAGTGCTACTAACATCTGGTGGGAGATAAGATAGAGATACTATTAAACATCCTACAAACAGCCCTCCCAAAACAAAGAAAGTACCAATGATGTTGAGGTTTAGAAAACTTGGGTTAACACTGGAATTATGCTAATGCAGCAGGCACAGAGCTAATTACTACAAATAGAAAGAACATGGATTTTGGAGTTCCAGGGACTGGCTTCCATCCTAGGCTCCATCATTTACTAATAATGCAATCTTAGGCAAATTGCCTAACTGCTCGGTTGCAAAACCATTAATTCTATCTCAGTTATTGTGAGGAACACAGGAGGTACTACATGCAAAGCTGCTAGGACAGTGACCAGGAATCAACAGATGTAGAATCAAAAGGTAACTGTCACAGTAAGGAGGAGCCCAAGGAGACAGTCCCTTGGATGGGATCCTGGAACAGAAGGAGCTTAGGTAAAGGCTGAAAAAAATCTAAGTTATAGACTTCAGTTAATAATCGTATAGCAGTATTGGTTTATTCTGATGTACCCCACTAATGTAAGATGTTACTAAAGAATATGTACTAATTTCATGTTTCCTAAATCTCAATCTATACTGAAATTTTAAAATGGAAAGGCAAGTATGGTATTTCCTCCTTCTGATCGACGTAGTCTTCACCCTCAAGAAATTTTCCCTTTACGTACTCCTACTATCAAGATGAGGCCAAACTCCAAACAGTATTTAACCAACTAGAGATGATCAGAAGGAGATAAGATGTGACACATAACAGAGCTTTAAACTCTCTCAAAAGCTAAGTCCTAGAACATTTAGGATAGAAGAATTTATAGACTATTTCTCAAAAGAGGTTTTAAAACATTACAGAATTGTCAAGATAAATAAAAAGGGCTACAGTACTCAACAGTAACCAAAACCTCATGAAAAATAAATATAAACGGTGTGTTATATTTGTTAAAACCGAATTCCTTGACTGAGTGGGGGGGAAACCTTCCTAGACTACTATCCCAAGACTGCAACACATTTACTAGATTCTGTTTTGCTAGTTCAAATTTCACTTTTCTTTATCACATTAGAGAGTTCATGCTGAAGACACACTACCTCTGAAGACCAGGCTACAGACAGGTAAAATAAATAAATTTTTTTCTCAAAACATTTAAAAATTATGTTAGTAAAGTATCGATCGGTCCCTACTTTCAGTCAGATTAAGGAGATAACACATGTGATGTACTATGAATTCGCCTCGTATCACTTTTCCAGGGAGCTCAAAGAATTAGGTGACAATATAAAGGGAGAACATACATTTTCTTATTGTATTTGTCTACATTTAAAAGCCAGTGTCTGAAGTACTGGCTGAAGGCTGGCATATAGACCTTATTTCCCATCGCTTTTATGTAAGTCAGGTCCCTAATCCTTGGAGCCCCTTTGAAGAAGGCTTACAAAAAGAGCAGTAAAAGTACAAAGCCACTTGCCGGAGTGCACAGGGGGAAAAAAAAAAAAAAAGTGATAGGGGTTTTAAGTCCAATTGTGTCAGTGACAAAATTGGTGGAATCCTAACCCAGGTGCTTGGTGTTTGAAATTAGGGTTTTTGCAGACATGATCACTTTAAAGCGAGGTCATTGCAACGGGCCCTAATTCAGTAGGGCTAATGTCCTTACAACAAACACAGAGAAGAAAGCCACATGACAACTGAGCAGAAATTGGAAGGACACAGGCACAAGTGAAGGAATGCCAAGCATTGCCAACGACCACCAGAAGCTAGGAGGAGACAGCTAAGGCTTCCCTTGAGCCTTCAGAGGTAGTGAAGGCCTGCTGACTCCTTGATTACAGACTGCTGGTTGCCAGCACTGAGACCGAAGTCTGTTGTTTTAAGCCACTTAGTTTGTGGCACTTTGGCAGCCCTAGGAACCTAACGCAGTATGAAACCCAGAAACATTGGCTGCCATAACTAGGTCACGAGGACTATAAAGGCAGCCAAATATGGAAGCGGGATTAACAAATGCCAGTGGGTAAGGAATCCAACTGTAGCAGGTAAAACAAGGGAGGAACACAGTGAGCCCCACCGTACCCGGTGTGCAGAGGAGAGTGGTCTTTTCCTTGGGTTCATATCTACATGCCAATGCTGCCACTCCTCCAAGATTAACTTGATTTCAAAACGCATTCTCTTATAGCACCTAGGAACCTATTCACAAATATCCACAGCCTAGAATTTGTATTTCAGCTGTAGAGAAGACAGGTGCCATGTTTTTTTCCATTAGGTAAAATCTAGCAATTTCTTTCACTCAGAAAATAAACTTGAAGACATCAAGACCGTTTCTCATTATCACATGAAAGGTTTTGAATTCTTAAGTATTAAAGTATATCCCTTCATTCCCCCAAAACATAAGACAGGCAAAATTCTAAATTTTAAATCATGTGCTTATCCTCAATGGTTCAAATGGGAAAAGGGGTCATTATTAAGAATCTTTCTTAAGTATAAATAGTGGTCTTCTTTCAAAATTTGTTAGCATTTTGAAGATTAATAAGAGCATAAGTTAGTACAAATACAAGACTGGGGCCACCAAGATGCGCCCACTCCTCCTAAGCCTTTCACTAATCACTATCACCTAGAGGAAGGAGTAACAGTTTAACTCGTGGGCATTTTGCAAATGAAGGAGTATTATTAAATGGAGAACCTAATTCCTAGATCACCCAAAACTGCAGCCCTGGAAAGGGGGAAGAGTTGCAATTTATTTAAAAGAGAAAGAGCCAACTGTTACCTGAATATCTTAAGCCCTATTGAGTGGGAAACAAGCAGGACTAGGTAGAGAGAGAGACGTGGCTACCTGACCGGGCTCACTCAAGGGGCTATGTGTTCAGGCTCACAGAAATCCCAGATGTGGAAATGCTGAGGCGTACAAGACCAGAGATAAGGGGATATAATGAGACTAACAAGACTACCTCCTTTTTCTTAAACGTCAGAGACGAGATCTTTCTATAACAGCTACAGAAAATTACCAAACTTTAAAGAAAAAGTAAGCTTAGTGCTATCAGTGGTAAAGATGTCAAGAAGATTTAAGTTTCCCAGTCAGTTCTCAATAAAAGACTTCCAGTGAAGCCCTCAGTGGCAAGCCATTCAGGACCCCTCGCACTCTAGAGAGCCTTTTTCCTTCCTTTCTGTTCTCACCTTCACTTAATAAACTTTTTCACTTCGCCGGTTTGTGTCGGTGAGATTCATTCTTTGAGTCCGTGAGCAAGAACCCTGCAATCCTGTAACACCATGAACCACCTGTTTATGGAATTGCTAGAATCAAGATTTTAGAACTAATCCATTTGCACATTTGAAGACATGAAGCCTCTAGGCAAAATGCCCTAAAATGTAACATTTAGTGGGTTGGCAGAATCTACCAACTTCTCTCCTAATGTCCTGTTGTTATTAAAAAGTCAAAAACTGCTATTTGTTAAAATATTGCTTACTCTCAGTAAATGCAACTAATGTTTTATGCCAAGTTCCTGACCCTGGAACTTAGAGGACAAGCTTCTCATCTTCCCTAGGAAGAAGAGCCTGGGAAAGGGGTTTGATCCCTGAATCCTACCGGTCTGGAAAAAAAAGATGGGACAAGAGCAGTGGGTCCCTGGCCATGCTGGGGAGCCAATGCTTTTTACTAAGACGGGGGCAAAGAGCTCTACACATTCCAGGTATCATCACACCTATCACAAGTAATGTTGCAGGACTATGCAAGAGCCGGGCACACAGCGTGCGCAGAGACAAACGCGCGATGCTGGAGCAGCCAAGCTTTAGCAAAAGCTGGGCCATGAGAGCAACTCAGCAGCGGGAAAGGAAAGCCAGGCACGTACACCGCAGAGACACCAGCCGACTGGTCGCCACGGTGCGGCTTCCAGAAGTGCCAGGGCAGCCTCTTCGCCACGGGTGCCGGGTCCTGCGGGTGCAGACACGTCCCCGCTCCGCAACCACCCCCCCCCCCCCCGACCCCGGCTCCTGGAGGGAGCCGCAGCTCACGTTCCCCGCCCTGCCAGGGCGCTGGCCGGGTTCGTGAGCACCTACCCGCGGGCCTGTGCGCTGGGTCTTGGACTGGGTCATGGAAAGGCGACGTCCGCGTGGCCGCCATCTCGGACCCTGGTCAGGGCTGTGCCAACTCCTCAGGCCGTGGCACTGCGGCTTTAGCGTTTCTTTTCCTTTTCTTTCCCCTGACCCCACTCAGGCTGCGGGTGAATACTCCGGGAAGGGGCTCCCACCACACCCTGCCCCTGCCCCTGCCCGCGGGCTGCCCTGGGAGATCCTGGAGCAGGGGGCGGGGACGTCGTATCACGTGCCTGGCACGTGAAGCGCGCCCGGTCATGGTCTCTGGGCTGCCAAGTGGGGCCGGCCTGGGCTAAGGGCGGATGCGGGGTGCCTTGGACTGACACCATTAGAACAAGCAGCAGGGAGAAACTACTTCATAGGGCCCTGCATTCCCCGGATGACCATGACCACCCAAGCTCAGGGGTAAGTCCTCAGCCAGCTCGGACTCCGTGGGTTCAAACACTGTAATTAACTCTGCGACTCGCCAAACTACTTAACCATAATGGGGGGTGGGGGTGTGTACTGGTTGAACTCCTTCACGGTTCTGTGCCTCAGTATCCTCTCCTGGTGATGTGAAGGTAGTATTAGTTCCCACTTAATAAAATCTTTTCTAAGGATGACACAAACTAACCAGTATTTAGGCATTAGGCCTGGAACATGAGTGCTTAAATATGGTCATGATAATAAGTGTTCTTTTTTTTTTTTCACATAGTCCTTCCTGTAAAGAACAAATAAATCCTCATCAGGCCCACAATGGCAATATCTAGAGGTCACAGTCCGCAGGGCCCTAAACCACCACAGGGCTGGCTACTAAGGCTATCTGTGTGGTCTCCCAAAGGAGATGGTTCTGGGGGACAGCGGAGAGTAAGGGAGCATACTAATTGCAGGTAAAATTGTAGGCAGGGAGTTCAGGCTAGAGATCCATTGCATAAGCAGGACAACCAGAAATAGAAATTCTCTCTATGAGGATCTGAGAGACCAATAGGTAGGTATAAGAGACCCATAATCTACTTGCAAGAGTCTTGGTTGCCCATTTTTTCAAGCTTGAGAATTTTGCAGTCTTTTTAAATACACATAGTGTAATACTTTTTTTTTTTTTTAAAGGGTGATGCTAGTGTGATTCAGTTATAGGTTAGAAAGAAGTTCGAGTGGAAGCTCATTATTTACCTTGTGGGTAAAAGCTTCTATATGTGGTTGTTTTGTAGAATACATATTAAAAAGCTGTGACCTCAGAGACATGGTAATGGAGGGGACAGAAATAGCTATTCCTAACACTGAAAAGTTTGTCAACTAGTAGTTCCTTAAAAAAAAAAAAAAAAAAAAAGTATTCATTTCTTCTGGCAGTGGTAAAACGTGACCTTGTTTCTTGCAAGAAATTTTCTTCATATTATGGGTTGACTATTGCTTCCAGAGATAAGATAGAACTTAGAACCAGTTTCAATCACCCAACAGACCATTCGCTTTAGTCTGTTCCATGCCGCATAACTGAATGAATACATGGTCCATCCTCACTATGTAGGAGGAAAAAAGCTCATCCTATTTCTGAAAACAGATCTTGACAAACAATGATATTGGGTCTTTTGAAAAAGCAGGTGTCTTGTCAGTTCAGGCTGCTATGACAAAATGGCACAGACTGTGTGGCTTATAAACAACTGAAATGTACTTCTCACAGTTCAGAAGGCTGGAAGTCCAGCATCATGGCACTGGCCTGGTTAGGTGAGGACCCTTTTCTGAACTGCAGACTTCCCGTTTAAAGTTCACATGGTGGGACGCCTGGGTGGCTCAGTTGGTTGGGCGGCTGCCTTTGGCTCGGGTCATGATCCCGGCGTCTTGGGATCGGGTCCCGCATCGGGCTCCTTGCTCGGGGGGTGGGGGGGGGGGAGCCTGCTTCTCCCTCTGCCTCTGCCTGCCACTCTGTCTGCCTGTGCTCGCTCGCTCTCTCTCTCACTCTAACAAATAAATAAATTAAAAAAAAAAAGTTCACATGGCAAAAAAGGCTTGGGATTTCTGCCGGATCCTATTTATATGAGCACTAATCCCATTCATCAGATCAGAGCCCAAAGGCCCCCACTCCCTAAGACCATCATATCAGTCATTAGGATTTCACCATATGAATTGTGGGGGACACAAATATTCAGACCATGACAGCAAGTGACCTTGATGACCATTTTGATAGTTTACATAACACTTCAAAGGATTTTTCACCAGTTTGTGTTGTATTTGTCTTCCCTATCTGTAACACTGTTGTTCTTTTCTACCTATCCACACTCTAAGCAACTTGGGGGCTTAGGTAATTCCCATATCCTACCTATATCACTGGACAGACTTTTTTCAGGTTACCTTCATATATTCTTTCTCTGACCACCAATGGTACTTAACTTTACTCTTCAGACACATGTCATATTTTTTTAAATAGTAGACTTTATTTATAAAGAAATCTTAGTTTTACAGAAAAACTAAGCAGAAAGGCCAGAGTTGCCGTAGGTCACCTCCCCTCCTCCCTCATAGATTCCTTTATAATTGATATCTTGTGTTACTGTGGTATACTTGTTATAATTGGTGAATTATTATTGATATATTTTTATTAACTAAAGCCCATAGTTTATATTAAGGATTCACACTTAGTCTTGTATAGATCCATGAGTCTTGACAAATGGATAATAGCATATATCCAACATTATAGTATTATACAGAAAAGTTTCACTGTCCTAAAAGTATTCATCCCTTCCTTCCTCTACCCAAACTCTGGTAACCATTGATTTTTAAATTTTTTTCTATAGTGTTGACTTGCCCATGAGGTCATACAGTTAGAATTATATAGTATGTAGCCTTTAAGATTGGCTTCTATCACTTAATAGTATGCATTTAAAGTTCCTCCATGTCTTTTCATAGCTTAATAGTTCATTTCTTTTTCGTATTGAATAATACTCCCTTGCATAGATATACCACAGTTTCTTTATCCATTCACCTTCTGAAGGACATCTTGGTTACTTCTAAGTTTGTTAATTATAAATATGTATGTAGGTTTTATCTGGCCATAATTTTTCAGCTCTGGTGGGTGAAAATACAACTGTTGGGCCACATAGTAAGATTGTTTACCTTTGGGATGCCTGGGTGACTCAGTGGATTAGGCCTCTGCCTTTGGCTCAGGTCATGGTCCCAGGGTCCTGGGATGGAGCCCCACATTGGGCTCTCTGCTCAGCAGGGGGCCTGCTCCCCTCTCCACCCCGCCTGCCTCTCTGGCTACTTATGATCTCTCTCTCTCTGTGTGTCAAAAAAATAAATAAAATCTTAAAAAAAATAAATAAACATTGTTTCCTTAAAAAAAAAAAAAAGATTGTTTACCTTTATAAGAAACTGAAATACTGTCTTCCAAAAGGACTGTTCCATTGTGCCTCTCTTCCAGCAGTGAATGATTATTCCTATGGCTCCACATTGTCACCAGCATTTAGTGTTGTCAGTGTTTTGTATTCTAGTCATTCTAGTAGATGTGTAATGCTGTTGAGTAGTTTTAATTTGCCATTCCTTAACGACATAAAGTTGAGTATCTTTTTATTTGCTTTTTTTTCTGTGTATCTTCTTTGAAAAAAAAAATTTGCTTTGATCTTTTGCCCTTTTGCTATTGGGCTGTCGGTGTTCTTATTGAGTTTTAAGAATTCTCTGTGTAATTTGGATACAAGTCCTTTATCAGTTGTGTGTTTTCAAATAGTTTTTCTCAATGTATGGCTTGTCTTTTCATTCTCTTAACACTGTCCTTCACAAAGCAGAAACTTTACATTTTAACGAAGTCCCAGTTTTTTTCCCCACTTGATATTATATGCAAACCCAAAATAATTTAGATTTTCTCCTGTGCTATCTCCTGGAAGTTTTTAAATTTTGCATTTTAAATGTATGCCTATAATCCACTTTGAGCGATTTTTTTAAAGACAGGTGTGTTTTCTATGTTCTCCATGTAGATGTAGTCATTACAGCACAGTTGAAAAACTATTCTTTCTCTGTTGAATTGTCTTTGCTTCATAGCAATATTTGTGTGGGTCTAATTATGAGATCTCTATTCTATTCCATTGGTCTATTTCTCTGTTCTTTTGTCAATACCACACTATCTTGACTAATGTAGCTTTATGATAAGTCTTCAATTTCTCTGAAGTGCCAGGGAACAGATAAAGCAGGACTTTGTAGACCATAATGAAGAGCTGGAATTTTATTTTAAAAATGAAGTAAAGCCATTTAAGAGATTTAAGTGGAAAATGTCATGACCTCATTTATTTGTTTATGTTCTTATTTATCATTAAAAAAAAAAATTACCCTGGATAATGTTTGGAGAATGGGTAGTGGAGCCAAGAATTTAGAATCAGACTGGTTAGGAGGCTTTGAAGCAAGTGAAAACTCCTAGAAGAGTCAGATGTCAGATTAGATAGACATAAATATCTCCTTTCACATTTCTTCCTGATTCAATAAGCTTCGAGTCTGAACTGAAAATAGGATTGTGCAGAAAAGATCTGTTCATAAATTCAAGGATCCAAAGGTAAAATTGACAGGCTCTGATAGTATAATATTAAGAGGGAGATGTCAGGCTTAGATCATCTCTAATAGCCTGTAGTTTAACAAACCATGTGCTCCCATTTTTGGTGCATTTTACAAGGTGCTTAAGCATAAAGAAATGATCTGAGGTTAGTTGAGGAAGATGAGCATAATTAAATGGCCATTTTGCTCAGGTGTATCCTAAAAGATATTTACTGCTTTTTGAATCAAATGTCTAATTAGTTTCTTACTTGTGTGTTTGATAGGCCCATCTGCCTATCTAGGAGATTGAGTCTGGAACATGATTTCCTAAATTGAAAACTAAATTAACCTCCTCATGTGTTAGGACAGGTTCTTTATCTACCCTTTCCACATTGCCTAGCCCCTACTCTTTCCCTACAGTATTTTTACTAACATAATTTTACCATAGTTAAAATCATACAACAAGTTGAATAAAACATGAGACTAAAATATGAAAGATTAATTTTTGCAAAAGGAAAAGAAACAATAGATTGTTCCTTCAGAATGCAGGCTTGGAAACTGTAGTTTTTGTGTTTGAATATCAGCTCCACCAACTGACTGTTGACCTGGATGCTTTTATTTTCATTTATCTTCTTATACATCAGTTTCTTCATGTCTAAAATGGAAATAAAACTAAACAGCTTCATCCTATGTTATTTTGAGAAATAAAACTGGTCTACAAATCTCAGTCTTCTTTATGTCCAGGAAGGATGGGAAACTGATTATGGGAAAGCTCTAGAAATCTATTCCACAGCATATGACGCAGAGGTACCTTTAGATAGGATGGATTTAACAACCATACTAAAGACAATAGGGATTCTTGGTTAAGGGAGGATGGACGCAACATTTGGTATTCATGATGCAATCTACATCCTGCCAAGTAATGACTTACATGCAGATGTTCTGGAGTTCTTGGAATCATCAAGGCTCTACTGATTTTAAGTCTAACCCATCTGGCTACTATTTACCCCAACCCCACACAACTGCTGCCCAGAATCTCCAGACCCCTTTAACTAAATTTAACAGAAGACAGGCAAAGGGACAAGTTCAAAGAGAAGGAGACCCATGCCATATGGATTTCAAAAGGTTTTCATTCCTTAAGCTTAATATGAATAGGAGGTGACACATCATTCATCTAAATGACCTGATGGCATTGGGCCTGGAGACTTGTGGAAAAACAGCTACTCACATAGAGGAACTATGAGCCTACACTTTTTGGAGTATTTCATGGAAGTGATGGAAGTAGTACTTTGGTTCCCTGGGCTCTTCAGTACTGACTGGAGTAGCTGAAATCCCAGTCATAGCATGATATTTCATGATATTGTCTAATATTTTCTTGAGCTAGCTGGAGAGCAGTATTTGGCCTCAGTTGTGACTTTTATATAGAAGCCTGGCGACAAAAGAAGCAGTCCTTGAGTCTCACTCACCTGCAGCTCCCTACTCTCTGGATGAGGAGGCATGTGTTGGGAGGTGAGGGTAACTTTGCCTATAATTTTTCCTTAAGGCTAGGATGGGAAGAAATTATCAAAACAAAATCCACAAGGCATTCTTCCTCCATGAGTTAGAGAAACATTACATAGACTATAAAGGACTACTGGTATTTCTGGAGGAATTCTACAAATATTTCCCTATGATGATAAGGTTGTTTTAGGAATGATAACAGTAACACAGCAAAATTATTGGACAATGGCAATACATACAAATTCTGGAGTCCTTTCCTATCCATGTTCAATACTTGTATTAGTTTTCTAGGTCTATCATAACAAAATACCACAGACAGGGTGGTCTAAATTTATTTTTCTTGCAGTTCTGAAGGCTAGAAGTCTAAGATCAAGCTGTTGGCAGGTTTGTTTCTTCTGAGACCTTTCTCCCTGGCTTGCAGACAGCCACATTATCACTGGGTCCTCAAATGGACTTTACTCTGTATATGTATGCCTCCTGGTGTTTTTTCTTTTCTAATAAGGACACAAATCATAATGGATTAGGGCCCCACCGATATGACTCAATTTAACATTAATTACCTTATCTTTAAAGCCCTATCTCCAATATAGTTACATTCTGTAGTACTTGGAATTAGATCTTCAACTTATGAATTTTGGGGAGACATATTTCAGCCCATTACCCTACCTAAAGACCATGCCAGCTTGATATGGTGCACCTATCCTTGCATTGACCAAGGAACATATTGCCAGCAACCATCCGTGTAACAGTGAGTAACAGTGAGACTTATCCCTAGAAAAATAGCTTTTATTGTCCTGGTAGGAAAGCTGAAAGCTAAATATACAGTGACTTCAAGCTTTAAGAGTAATGGCAGCCTAGAGTTTAGAAAACTGGAACCATTATGGTGGGTGTTTCTCAGAAGCCTCACCTAGATTGATAATTTAGAGAAGTATAGGTACAGTTAAGATGTGCTTAACTGTACTCCTTAATCTTCTCTTGGTTCTCATCTTTCCATCTGAGTCTTATTGTTAGTATCTCTGGTTTTATTCCATAATTCTTAAAGCATATTTCTGACCAACTTGAATAAAGATCCACAGGAACTGTATGCTAAGTATATCTATTTGAAATGAAACAGCAAAACGAAATGACAGCAAGAATAATTCTCACATTTTGCTGCTTGTTCAGAGTCTTTTAAGAAAGATACATATTTACCAAGTCATAACAATAATAGATAGCATTTGTTAAGTAACTACCTTGTGTAAGGGTTTTTTCAAGATTTTTACAAGTATTGTCTTTACAACA
The DNA here is from genome assembly GCF_963455335.1 of Martes martes. NCBI lineage: Eukaryota > Metazoa > Chordata > Mammalia > Carnivora > Mustelidae > Martes > Martes martes. The sequence goes on from NC_137890.1 coordinate 20,970,243, forward strand.
GCACTGTGCTTTAGATTGTCTTATTATCTTCATTTTATGATGAGAAAATTGTGTAGGAGAGATATTTTAAAACTTGCCCAAGTGTAAAAAGCTAACAAGAGGTAGGGTTGTAATTACGATTCAGTCAGATTGGTTAAGAGTCATCATGAGCTCTTTGTGCCTCCTTCCTGATTACAAAAGAAGACATATTTATGTGTAAGTTTTTCTCTTTTAGTTAAATACTAATTACACAAAATGGACTTACAAAAAGAAGCAAGGAAAGGGAACCTGCCCTAAACACCTCTGAATGTTTAGTATTGGGTTTCAAGAGACTGAAAATTTTGGAATACAAATACATACTCATGAAAAAAGCTTAAAATTTGCCATTTTGGATGCCTGGGATGAAATATGCTTTGAAAACTGGGGAAAAATTGAAGACCTTAAACCAAAGAAATACTGAGGAAATATCTCTATAAAATATAAAGAACACGGGTATATTTGTACTTCCCCCTAGATCCCTCTTGTTCTATGGTTATTACTTTAATCTAAACCACCTTCTTCCCCAGCACACATGTAATGTCAATCAATATGGCTTCCCTGCCCCCACAATTCCAGCAGAACTGATTTCACAATTCCAGTTCTGTCTTTTTTTTTTAAATCTTTCTAGCAATTGGCACAGACTGATTTGTGTTAAACGAATGTTCAGAGGTCATTTTAAATAAGTCTTCCATTTCTGAATAAAACAAACAAACAATAAAAACAAACCAAATGAGGCAATGTACAAATCTATATAGTGAAAACATGTACTCGTGCGCACATAACCTCGTCTTCAAAGCAAACTCCCCAGGGTTACTTTCTTTTCTGCACTTGGATTGAATTCATGACCGTTAATGACTGCATCATATTTAAAAGGAGACAGTGCAATGTAAGCTACCTGAATTCTAAAAAGATCATCAAAAGCTGGAAATTTTTATTACTGATATACCTGCTATTCATATAGCAAAGAAAATCTTTTTTTATATATTTTAAAATTAGAAACATTAAAAATGAAACATAGCATTTATTTTTATGTTTGTTTTCAGCAAACTCATATAGAAGAAACACTGAACCACGTGGGTGAGAGTAGAAAAAATAAGCACTAGGCTAAGAACGTAAAGAGAAACCCTTAGAAAACATGAGCACGTGCAACAGCTAGAACTAGAAATCACCTTAGAACTAGAAAAGACTTTTAAATCCTCTGAGTATATCTCCTTCAGTGCTATTTCCTATTGTTTTGATTTTTATTGTGAAGTGTTCAGTTGATCCAGGTAAAAAACAGACCTGAGTAACCTGTTATGTCATGTACAAATTGAACTGGCATGATAACATGGTTTTAGAAATCCTCAGTAAAATTATTTTATGTTGCCAGTTAGTGCATTGCTGACCTGCTCACATTCTGTAGTTGCATTATAATTCCCTCCTGTGTATAATAAGACAACTAACTCATATGATTCGTAAGGCCTTAGTCACTAACATCTATCCTCCAATCTTCTTAAATTCAAGTGTGTCATTTTACATGAGACTGCTTTCTGTAAATAATATGTTTAGCAGAGCCAGGGGAGACACAACCCACTGGATACAAACAATATAGCATTACTGCTATAAGCTAATATTTATATAATTTTTCTTTTTATATATGGGTTTTGATTAATCTTTTGTTTTTATTTTTCCCATGACTTGCCCCTCTTCACTTCCTGAGCCCTCCTCTGTATTAAAAAGTTACCATCCTTTATTCTTCTCCTATCCCCCAACCCCCCACGATGGGATCTGGAGGGAGACAAACCACAAGTGACTCTTAATCTCACAAAACAAAGTGAGGGTTGCTGGGGGGAGGGGGGTCAACAGAGGGAGGTGGGGTTATGGACATTGGGGAGGGTATGTGCTATGGTAAGTGCTGTGAAGTGTGTAAACCTGGCTATTCACAGACCTGTACCCCTGGGGATAAAAATACATTATATGTTTATAAAAAAATAATAATAAATAAAAAAATTTAAATAAAAAAAAAGTTACCATCCTTTCCCTTGGATAAATTTTATGTGATAACTATATAACATGGCATGGATACACTATAATTTAGTCTTTTACTCATTTACTGGCTTTCATCTTTACTTATTTTTCTTTATTATGAATACTTGTTCATTAAATATCTTTTTTAAAAAGCCTATATCTATTTGTACCTAATTTTAGGACTTGAGACTTTACACTTCTTCGAAGCTACCACAAACCCAAAATATTTATCTGGCCATTTACAGAAAAATTTTACTAACTCCTGTTTAGAATCTCATAGTTGGATTTTTAAAAAGATCACTTTCTCCTTTCATTCTTAAAGTGAAATTTGAGATGAAATTATGTTTTTAAGCCCCAGATTGGCTTTTTTTGGAGGACTGAGTGGGGTTCTTGTTATTTTTAGTGATTGCTGGTGTGTGTGTGGTGTGAGAGAGAGAGAGAAAGAGAGAGAGAGAAGTTTGTGGTTTTATACAGCTCACTGGTCTCCTTAGGTACTCTTTGTATGATTTGTTTTGTTTTTGTTTTTACTCAGTTCTCATTAAACAGTTTAGTTTCACTAAGTGTATGTTCTGATTATTCTACCTGATTACCCTTTCTTTAGCTGTTGGGCCTCCTTTTGTGGCCTAGTATCTATCTGCTAGGTTCCTAGAAACTCAGGTTTGTTTGTAAGAGGGCCTTCTCACTGTTGAAACCCTGAAAGTACGGAGACAAGAGAGCCTGGTTCCATAAGCTTGCGCCATGGGTCAGGCTGTCACCACTCTGCTGAGTCCCCTGAAGGAAACCTCACTGTTCTCCAAAATCCCCTATTCTTGCAGTGGCAAAACAGGAAAGTCTGAGCCCGCAAGCTCAACAACAATTTATACTTTCTTTTTTTTAAATGCGATGTTAAGGTGAAGGAATAGTTACATATATTCCTTCACTTCAGCCTGGGGAGCCAAAGGTCAAAGTCTTCGTTGAATACTCTGTCCTCCAGCCCATTTCCAGTACCTCGAAGAAGCTGTCTACCAGTTTTACCCGTGCTTCAGCTGCATGCAGCTGCCCAAAGATCATAACATTTATTGTATGATAGAAGGAAAGTACCATAGAATTGGGATCAGAGGAAAATGGAACCACGTTCTAGAATCCCTACACACATGTCAAAAGCTTTTAAATATGTTGTCTCAATTTAATCTCTACAGCATTATTTTGCAAAGAAATGTCAGGGTTTATATAACAAATACAGAGAAGTTGAGGCTAGACAACCTAGGACTTTCCCTAGATATTAATGACAATAAAAATAACCCAAGCCCCCTAACAATTTATTTTCCACTATGTTAGTTCTCACCAGGAGAAATTAGTTTCATACAATCCTGTTTCTAATAAAATTCCAGAATCCATTTTCAGAGATTTTTTTTGTCATTTTTCTTTCTATCGCAGAAGAGCTTGTTTAAACATCACACCAATTAACATATAAGTTTTGTCATGTATGTGAAAAAAGTTAGGAATTCTATTTGACATAAAGAATGCAATATGCCAAAAATAGAAATAATGCATTTCATTGCTCTAAGTGCTTAATTAAGTGAATTAGATTAGCAAGCTCTACTGTTAAGATTAGAATATAATTTATTTCCAACTAATTCTATCTTCAAGCAACGTTTTTTACCCAAAAAGGTGCCCTAAAGAAAGAATTCAGTGGAAGAAAATGTCGCAGTTCTCTTTAAGACAGCCACCCCCCTCTGCTATCATGTACAGTATACAGTACACAGTATACATTTCATTTTGTGTAGCAGACTTTTAAGCCCTGATAACTTATGTATCAAAACATAAGCCTGAAATATTATAAGACTACCTTTATATGAATTAGACCGATTTTAAGACCAATACCTAAAGATGGAAACAGTGAGAAAAAGATCCCATGTAATAGATTTGTCATTTTTATGCTCTAGTTCAAAGCTATATGATTTTCTCTATCGCCATCAATTATCTTTCAAAGGCTGTCAAATATGTTCTCTTTTCCTTCCTGTGCAGCTACAAAATAGAAATAAGAAATTTGATTTTTAGAGGTAGATAAGTTATCAAAGCAGAAATGCCTTTGAATTAGATCATTCTCCCATAGCATAATGAATTTGAAATCTCCAGTTGAGTTTTATAAGGAGCATTTAGCAATACTCAGGGAACGTCGAACATTGGGTATCAGTGAGACTTTGGCTGTAGTCCACACTTTATATAGCAGCCTTAACATTAACTGAGAGGGGGGTAGGTCAGTGTCTGATTACACAGTGAGGAAGGATTTCTGTCTCGACAGTAGGTGAGCATCTCTAGTGGCTGTTTGTTCATATTTATCAAAGGCTACTTTTTTTTTTTTTTTTTTTTTTTTTTTTTTTTGGTCAGGCATAGTTTGAGGCAGCGACTGGATAAAGCTTTCAGAGTCACAGAGGTAATAGCTGCATACTTTAGATACTTTTCTGTGCAGTTTGTATAAGCATCAACTCTTTGGTAAGTGATTCTACATAGAGAGATTTTACAATATGTACGAAAGGGATAGAGAGTACTCTTCAACCTGTAATGAATAGAAAACACATTTCCCAATGCAGAGAGAATCAAGCCATGGGAATGATTTTTATCTATTACGCATGTCACATATTGTTCCCAAAATGATTTAAGATTTCTTACAAGGATGCATAAAATGAAAAGAGTGCCATTTCACGCACACAAAAAAATGATGTAGGAACAAAGTAGAATAAAAAAATGTCATAATAACCCACAAGTCTACTGTAGGTAAACCACAAAAATAGATCTGACTTGTAAATTAAAAAGCTTGTAAGTTATAAAATTTACAATGGCCATGAGATTCAAACAAAACAATTGCTAAAGAGAAGTGTACTATGCTTTATACATATATCAGATAAGTTTCTCCCTGGGGGTCCTCATGAAAAGGACACAGAAATGCAGATGAGTCACGTGAACCCAGAATGTCACATTCTGCTCTTAAAAGCTGAGAATTTCTTTGTTACAGAACCTTAAACCTTTTGAGATAAAGCACTGTTATGTAACTCATCCCATTTTCTATATAAAAAAATTCCTACAGATTATCTTTATAGGAAAATATTTTTATCTGTGGTTAAATATGTAGCTGTATAGTTAAAAGATATTGCTAAATCCAATTTTAAAATTAATGTCATATTTAAAAAGCAAGAGACACATCTTACAATAAGATTGGATGCTATTAAATTCCATAATCAGATTTTTTTCTCTTAGGAATTCACTTTAAATTCAGCCTCTTTTTGGCCAAGACACCCCTGCAATACCAGTCTTTAAGTTATGCTTTTGTAATATCTCCCAAATTCCTCCTCATTCCACATAACCACCGTTACTCCTGCCATTCAGAGTTCCATCATCTCTCATGTGGGCCATTCCTTCAGCTGCTTCTTAGATTCTCGTTTTCCTATGCTTTTTCTCCTATGGCTTAAGCCAGCCTCCTTTCCACTCCCAGGTTGATCTTTCTAAAGTGCTAATATGTTTATGACCACCCTTTGCTCAATATTTCAATAGTTTCTATAATGATTTACATGACACTTTTATAAGATGTTCTTTTGCTTCCTTTCCAGGACTGTTTGGAACATCAAACACTCAAACGTTTTACCTTTTTCCAGCAGCCATCCTGAGCCATGCATACTTCCCAAAATTTGACAATTTTTTTTTCCTCACATTCTCTCTGTCTTTGCACATCCTGTTATCACTGTTTGAAGTGTCTTTCTTCACCTTAATTTCAATATGATTGTCACCTTTCCTGGACTCACTTCCCTGGTGCCAACAGTGTGGGCTGGCTTACGTTCAGTGGTGTTCTCTTAGTCCCCTGTGTTTTTCATCTCTGTTATAACCCTTATCACTATTCAAGCACCTTACTTCTCTGTCCCCCATGAGATGGTGAGTTTTCTAAGGATAGCAAGCATATCTTTTCAGTCCTCTAATTCAACTTCTGAAAGATTTACATATAGTTGCTAATAATAAAAACAGCCTTGATGTCTATAGTTCTTCCAGTGGGGTAGCCTGTGTTATAAATCTTAGTACAATTATTTACTCAATTATTTCAATAACTGCAAAAGGTAGATAGTAATGTTATCTCTAGCTGATAGATAATAAAAGGAAAGATTGAGAGTATAATCAGCTTTTCAAAGGTCATCTAACTAGTGCATCTAGTACAGAAAAACTAGAATGAAGAGAAAAGGCTAATTGGTTTCACTAATTAATTTTTTTTTTTAAATTCTAGATGGGGGATTCCTGGGTGGCTCAGTCAGTTAAGCATCTGCCTTGGGCTCAATGATCCCCGGGTTCTGGGATTGAGTCCCGCATCAGGCTTCTTGCTCAGTGGGGAGCCTGCATCTCCCTCTGCCTGCTCTCCCCCAGCTTGTGCTGGTGCTCTTTCTCAGACAGATTCTCTCTTGGACAAATAAATAAAATCTTTTAAAAAATAAAAATAAAGTAAAAATAAAATTCCACATGAATGAAAGTACCATACTCAAGCTCAAAATCAAACCAAATCTGAAAGTAGAATGTATTTTAACTATTTTAACAAGGAGGGATTAAATATTTATTTGCCAAAAACTTATGCAAACCTGTACAAGCAAGCTGAAATCAAGCAATAGGGAAAAAAAAACCCTCAAAAATGGCCAAGGCAGATAATAATAATATGAAAAAAAAAGATTGTATCAAAGTTTGTTACTAGCTTTAATTTAATACAGGCAGTTCTCACTTGGCATGGTAGTACCACATGGTAAAAATGATCATGTAAGCTGAAATTGTACAAAGTAATCATGATCAGTGGGAACGATTACAATGTTCTATGATCTTTATTTTGTCGGGACATTAAAAACTCTTACTAGAGGTTAAAGGTACAATAAAATCAAATTAGTAAAATTAACATTTACACAGTCCATTGCACTTTAAAACACTGAAACATTGAGAATCACCATTTTATTTCTTCTAAAAAAAATCTGTGAGGAGCAGTTTGGACCGTGATCTTACGTTCTGCTTCATGTTGTTTAAAGTTATGATATAGAGAACGCATCTTCTCTATGCCTTGGCAAACTGTCACTCTCCTTTCAAATTTGTGATCAGCTCCCAGCATTTCATCCTTTTTGCTTCCCATGTTGTGAAATGCCTCTGAGAGTTCCTTGAACATGATTTTCTTTTTTTTTGAACATGAAATTTTTTTGACAGTGTTACTTCCTCTAGGACATCTTCATCTTGGTTGTCACAACCATTTTGTTCATATATATTAATAAATATTTCTTTTCACTTTATTCACCTTATCATTCTAATTTCACTTAGTATTATTCTATTTGTTCCTGCATCTTCATATTTGTTACCCAATTCTCTTTTTAATTACCCACTTAGTAAGAGGTCATATGGGTTTATTTCCATGAGACAAGGAGGAGCCCCATCTGCATGCTTTGCTGCCTGTGTGTGGACTGGAGAACAGATGGTAGGGGCTACTTACTGACAAACTTTGGTAGAAGGACTATGAACGGCTGTTGATCAGGTTGCCCACCTGTTGTTTCTATAATGATTTGTGAACTGAAGAACATGTAGTGCAGATCGCCCCTAAAGCTAGTATTCCTGGTTAATATAGTAGTTAATATAGGAACTGCAATTTGATCTGTGGTCTTGGGGGAGGCTGATGTTATTTAAGTAAACTCTAGTAAATGAAACTACTGCATATCACAACCATGCAAAATAAGAACTTGTCTATTTACCACATCTCATGCATTTCATACTGTAAATATTATCATAATAATCATAAATAGGCATTGTTACAATTCTAATTCTACATGTGATGAAACTGCAGCACAGAGCTATAAAGTAAATTCACATAAGGTCACATAATTATCTGTAATCAGGATTCAAATCCAGGATCTTTCTTTTGGAGGCTGAGCTCTTAGTTTTAAATACCCTATTACTCCTGGTATTCTGAAGTAATGAATGAAATAATAAATGTACTGAATACAGAAAGTTTCCTGTCCTTTGTGATTTTTCACAATAATATTAATGAATTAATTCTCTGTGAAGAGATGAATTGGTTTTAGAATCTCATTAACTGATAATACTAGACCCAAATGAGTAAATTCATACCTGCACATTTTTTTCAGAATAGATAAAATATATCAAACAAAACACTGTAAAAAGAGTGTTTTTAATGCAAGTTGAACCTTAATTTAGCATCACTCACTACAACTTGATGTCAAATTCTTCAACATGTATATAAACGGTGTTGTTTTGTTATTTTGCCTTTTTATTTTGTGGAGTTTGTTGAAAGGTACGATGATAGCAAAGAGAGGAAGGATCCCTTTGAAGTTTTGATAAACCCATGAGCGATCTTCTCAGAAAGACATACACTCAGCATCTAGTGTATAATTTAAATGTGCACATTGACCCCCCAAAGTCTATTCACAGATTTCCTAGGAGATTAAGGGCTCTCCTAGATCTTAAGTTTCCTTATAGGTCAAATGTCCATTTCTTTCTTCTGCTGTATCCCTTAGTGAACCTAGGCTCTTAAGGTTCTCCTGTGTACTGCCATGCCATCATCCCAACACAAGCCTTTACCATTGACCCTGGTGGAGAAAAGTACCTCGGCTATCACGCACCAGCTCTAAAGCTGCTCTGGCTTTTCTTCTTTTCTACCAGCTCCTCTACTGGCACAGAGTTAGAACATTCTCATATTCTTTTTTCCTGCTCCTTTCATTCCCCATGATGTCCTGTGTTTGATTGTCTTCAATCAGGTGTTTGTTTGGTCATGTGTTTCCACTCTACCAATAAGGGTCTGTATGGATTATCATCCATGCATTCAACCAATATTTATTGGGTGCAGAAGTAGGTGAATAATTGTTTTCAGTGCTGAGAATAAACCAATAAGCAATTCAAACTCACAGAAATAAATGTAAAGGTGATATAGAGTAGCTTTTTAGAAGAAGACCCTATTTAGCATCTTTTGGGAGGGGAATTTCTAAAACGTCATAATATTTGAGTTGAGACCATCTCTCCAGGCATGCAGGATAGAAATATATTAGGTAAAGAGAACAACACGTAAAAAAGGCCCTGGGGTAGAAGAAGCCTATTTATGCATTAGGAAGATCTGCACATTTTGGAAAGAATTAAAAATAATAATGAAAGGAAATTTTAAACCTACAGCCAGATCCTAAGGGGTTCTAGAACAGGGATTGAAAAAAGAGACTGAACACCAAGTTTAGTAAGTAGTTTATGAGATGAAGTGAGAGAATTATACAGGACATTTGAAGCAATTGAAAGGAAGTGATTGATTTAGTAATACCTATATAATATATCTTATAAACATTACTTGGACTTCTCTTGGAGAAGTTTAAAGCAACATTGGGGAAGCAGTAGTAATATCAATAGAGGGCTATTTTTCCAGTTCAAGGGGCCTACAGTAAGGTGAAGGCAATGATGATGAAAGGGTGTGGATGCTCAGAGATTGATTTTGGACTGGCCCATCTGATTTACATTAGGAGAAAGAAAAAGCTTAGCTCAAGTTATTGACAGGGTGTATTGATTTAAAATGTTCGTAGACCACAGTCACTGAAATAATATTCTTTACATTTTTGTAATTTATTTTTGGGATAAACCATATATGAAAACATAAAGAAATTTTAATATACGTTGTGTTCCTGCAAACTTTGCTGAAATATATCCTTTCTAGGGTTTTAAAAACTACTTTATGGTATCCCTTTTTTCATTTAATCAATAATGATCTCAGGTCTTAAATATTACAGTGTTCTATTTGGAATACTTCCTTCACCTGTAATTTTACAGAACATTTCTTACTTTTGAATGCAAAATACTTTTCTTTTTTTTTTTTTTTTAAGATTTTATTTATTTGACAGACAGAGATCACATGTAGGCAGAGAAGCAGGCAGAGAGAGAGGGAGGAAGCAGGCCCCCTGCCGAACAGAGAGCCCGATGCGGGGCTCGATCCCAGGACCCCGGGATCACGACCCGAGCCGAAGGCAGAGGCTTAACCCACTGAGCCACCCAGGCGCCCTGCAAAATACTTTTCTAAGTATCAAATAATTCATACAGAATTATATTATCTTATAGTCTCTTTAACTGATTTAACATATTATTTCATTTTTTAGCCTTTTTTTCTTACCTAAAAGCCTTACATATTTTATTTGTACTTATTCAGATATGGTAATTTTAAATAAATTTTAGATTCTCAAAATGTTTCTGTTTTTCATCTTGGTAAGTCATAAACATGCCATTAATAGATTCTCCCCAAAATAGGTCAGTGTAAAGATGTAAACTTCTTTTCATCTATAAACAACCTAAATCAGTGGTTCAGGCCCAAAATATTTGCCTAACCATTCAGTTCAGCAAATCTAACTGGAGAATCTATGTGACAGCCTCTTTGCCAGGTGCTGTGGGAGGCTCCCTGTGCAGTCACTGTCAGTCTTTAAAGTTCAATTGGCATCATTAATGTAGGAATGATCTGTATTTTGTTTTTCAATAGCATGTTGATAGTCTACAGGTAGATCGACCTCACAGGATTTTTTTTCCCCAATATCATTTGTCATGCTCTCACCAGTGCCTATGAGTTTCAGTGATTTTTCTTGACTCATACCAGTTGCTAAGTAACATGGAAAAGTACAGCTGCAGCTTCACTTCCTTCAAACTGCTGCTCCTAAATATGAATAAAACCATAGACATTCTATTTTTGTGTTCAGAACTCACCGTTTTCAAAGCTTCTGTGTCAGATTCTCTGAAGCATAATGGAGAAGGCAGTAAAATTACAGACCGAATAAGACTTCTGAGAAATATTTGCTTCTTTTTTTTTTTCTCCAGATGCAATTAGATTATTTTTTCTTCTACCTCTGAGCTTCCATTAAAGTTCTGTAATGGATGCATTGAACTAAGAACTAAGAGGACACTGCTTGACCTTGAGCAAGTTATAAATTTCTCAAGTTTCTGTTTCTTAATCTGTAATGTATGAAGTAGTTAAATTCAGTGTTCATTTTTCCTCTTCCAGCTGTATGATACTATGAAACAGTCTGCATTATATCACTGAGCTACTGAACGGCATTCTTTTTAAATAAATTTCACAAATTATGTTATTGTTTGTAGTTCCTCTTTATTTGGCTTACACGGGATAAATGCTACAGACATTTTAAAAAGAATTCTACTTCTAGACACTTGATAGTTCTTTGCATTCTCTATGGATAAGTAAAAATATTCACATAAAGATAATATGACATAATAACCCTTTGACAAAGCTCTAGGTCATTTCCCTAATCAAAGTTCACATTGTAGGTGCCTGATATCAGCTTGCATCTTGTGGAATGAAACAAGAGTTTATGTTCCTTGCCTTCTATTTCTCTCAATTCCAGGTTCCTAATTGCTTTTGTAAGATCTCCAGGGTGGCAAGTGTTTCTTTAGAGTATGCTAAGTTTTTCAAATGTAATATGTATCTCCTTCCATTGTAACTATGAGTCCTTGTCTATTTCCTTCCCTAGGCCTTGACCTCCTGCAGAGAGAATGTTTTGTGTATTTCATCTTTACAGTTCCAGGACCTAGCACAGGTGTTGTTGTATTGAAGTTATTAAATATTTTCTTTTAAGCAGCAGAAGTAAAAAGTGCTTTGGGAAACCTCAAATATCCTTTGGCTAGTGGGGATACAGTTAGCAAATTACTTCTTTTCAGAACAAAATTTCATGGACCCTCTATCTCCAGATTATCTATCCTCAGAAACAATCTAAGAAATAGCATTTTAGGGGCGCCTGGGTGGCTCAGTGGGTTAAACCTCTGCCTTCAGCTCAGGTCATGGTCTCAGGGTCCTGGGATAGAGCCCTGCATTGGGCTCTCTGCTTGGCGGGTAGCCGGGTTCCTCCTCTCTCTCTCTCTCTGCCTACTTGTGATCCCTCTCTGTCAAATAAATAAATAAAATCTTAAAAAAAAAGAAATAGCATTTTATGTATTTCTATAGAGCATATCTTCACTCTAACTATAACAGAAGGTGTAAATTAAAAAAGTATCCACAATCATTTCAGATTCATTGTTTCTATTTCTGCCATCTCTCTAGCGGGCACATGGCCCTGGAGGTAATGGGGAAAAGAGTTGCCTTTATCTCAAAAGGACTTTTTATATTAATACTGGTACTTATAAAATATATTCTAGGATAAAAAAATTGTATATTAGAAGAATACTTTAAGTTAATTTACAGTTAAATGGAAAGTCTAATAGCACCCTATTCCCAAGTATATATATATATGTTTAAAAAGAGAGAGATAAATCAAGAAGCTGACTCTTGGGAGTCAGCTCAGTTGGTTAAGCAGCTGCCTTTGGCTTGGGTCATGATCCCGGCGTCCTGGGATCAAGTCCCACATCGGGCTCCTTGCTTGGCGGGGAGCCTGCTTCTCCCTTTGCCTCTGCCTGCCACTCTGTCTGTTTGTGCTCGCTCGCGCGCTCTCTCTCTCTCTGACAAAAAAAAAAAAAGAAGAAGCAGCAGCTGACTAACTGACTCTTAACTATAGAGAACAAACTGATGGTTACTAGAAGGAGTCATGGGTGAAATAGGTGATGGGGATTAAAGAATAATACACTTAGCATGATGAGCACTGAGGAATGTATAGAATTGTTGAATCATCATTTTGTACATCTGAAATTAATATAACATTGTGTGCTAACTATACTGGAATTAAAATGAAGATTTTAATTTAAAAAAATCCTATGTAGGACAAAAGAAAATAACTAGTGTCATATAGAATTTAAATAATTTGGGTTTTTAAAATGATATCAGCAAAAATATCCAAACTTTCTTTTGCCTTAAATTTATTAAATATAATTTTTGAGTAGAATAGGATAAAATAAATATTTTATATTTTATATATATATATTAAAGAAATATTTTATAATAATATATATTATAATAAAAATATTATTATATTATATATATTTATATATTATATATATATTATAATAAAAAAGAGGTAAAGAAAATTACCTCTTTCTCATTGTATTAGTTAGGTTCAGTTTACAAAAATGTAAATCAGAATGCGAAGACCTAAATAAATTCTTTCTTATATTCTTGCTTGCTTATGGAGCAGGTAAAAGCAGGTAAAAACCTGCTATAGAAAACAACATATTGTTCTCTATAGCAAATATATTGCAAATATATTGTTTGCTTATGCAAATATATTGTTAAATTGAATAGTAAAATGTAGGTTTTTACCTGCTTTTATGTAATTGTTCTCTATAGTCAGTGACAATTTAATTAAGTGGAGATGCTCCTAAAATATGTTGGCTTTCAGTGTTAATTATTGTCTCCTATAAGTGATTGGTAATTTGAAAATGCAATAATTTATCTAAAGTATTTTTTATATGTAGGAGCATTTTTTTAACAATTTAAGTGTACTCACTAATTATTTTTCAAAATTAAAACATAATACTATAGAAGGATTTCTGTTAATATATTATAAAATAGAGTTGGCTCCAACCATGATTTTATAGTCTGGGTTTGGAGGAATTCGTTATACTAATACTTTTACTAATTCATTATATTAATATAAGTATATTAATTGGAAGGAAAGAAAAAAGGAAAAGAGAGGAAAGAAAGAGGGAAGGGAAGAAAGAATGAAAGAAGGAAACACAAAGAAAAAGGGAAAAGAGAAATTGGGGATCTATTTTTTGTTTATTTATTTGTTTGTTTGTTTAGGGGGAGGGACAGAGGGAGAGAAAAAAAGAGAGAGAATCTTAAGCAGGCTCCACACCTAGTGCAGAACCCCATACAGGGCTCCATCTTACAACTCTAAGATCATGACCTGAGCACCCAAAATGTGTATGAAGCAAATAAAGTGTATTATCTGGGACACAGCATTTAACTTACGTGATATCTTTTCAGCTAAGGTTCTTGACTGGCTCAGCGAGAAGACATATTTATGAATATGCTGCCAGGATTACATCTCAAATTTTATATTCTTTGGCTTTTTACACATACTCTGTTTTATCAGTGGGACCACCAAGAGGAGTTTTGTACACTAGCCATAGCTTAATTTGGACTTTTTCCTGTGTCTTAAGTTAGCTGGCACATAGACTGAGATAACAGCTTAGGCTGATAACTATGGTGTTCTACATCTAATTCCAATGGATGGATTTCCCCACACCACCAAACAACTCAGTTCTGATACCAACTGGAGACAGCATCAGATGTCTCAGATGTCTATGCCTGCTTTTATATTATTAGCTAAATTCTACCAGACTGCCCTCCCACAACTCCCTGTTTCACATACCACTGCAATTCCAGGCTCTTGTCTGTGCTTCTGAACAACTGGTGATAAATGGGAGGTTCCAGCACCCCTGCTTTGGGTTTAATCAGTTTGCTAGAGCAGCTAACAGAAGTCTGAGAAATATTCCATTTACTAGATTGCTGGTTTATTATAAAAGGATATAACTCAGGATGAAAGAGATACAGAAAGCAAAATATGGGGAAAGGGCACAAGCTTCCATGCTTGCTCTAGACATGCTATTCTCCCTGAATCTCACATATTCACCAACTTGGAATCTCTCCGAACCCTACCTTTAGAGAGTTTTAATGGAGGCTTCATCTTGTAGGTAAGATTGATGAAATCATTGACCATTGGCAATTGTTTCAACCTCCCTCCCCAGATGTCAGAGGGTAGACTGAAAGTTCCTGTCCTCTAAGAGCCAACATGGTTGGCTCTTCTGAAAGCCATCCTCAAACTTAGGTGAAGTCAACTCTTTAACAGAACTGAAGATACAATGATTCCTCTCATCACGTAGGAAATTCCAAGAGTTTTATGCCTTCTGTGCCAGAAAAGGGAGGAAGACCAAATACATAGTTCTTATAAAATCACAATATGGTCTTGACTAAGACAATTCAGTTCTGCTTTACATGGTCCTTCTTTATGAAAAGTAGTCTTGGCATATTCTCATAGGAAGTGCAGAAGAGCAAGAGAACAAGCGGAAGTAATTGTTTTGTTTCAATGAAGATTATGCTCAGAGACTCGGTCTGTCTGCCAGCAATGTATTAATATAGTTTCACTGTGGGAAGTTCACAAGCCAGTAGTATACGAGGTAACATCTCCTAATAACCCGGTAAAGAATTAATATACTCCAAAGATAGATTAATCACACTATTGTCCCACGTAATGCGAGATGAAAGGAATACAGTCCAAATTTAGGTGAGGTGTACCTTTATACTAGTTGGTACTCAGGAGAGATGGCTTAACCAATGAAGAGCTGAGATCTAGCTGCTAGTGCAAAAGTAAAAGTCCCTGTTGCTAGAGCATGTTGCTAAGGAACGAGGGTACCAGTGTTGACAGGCAAGATAATCTTCACAGGGACGTTTTGTGGTTTTCACCACTCCTGACAACGACTTGCCTTGCCATGGCAAGGGCTAATGCCCCAAGATCTTTGGAGGGCTATTTCGGCCAGCAAAGTGTAGCCTTGTCCAGAATGAACACTTGGATAGTCCTCAGAAACTCTGTGTGTAGTGTAAATGTCCCCTTGCTATAGTTGTTTCTCCCTGGTTCTTATCAAAAAAATCAGTAGTGCCCCTCAGAAGCTGAGCTCATGAGTACTTAACAGGAACTTCAGGTGTTGAATGACAGAATCCTGACACAGTAACTTTATTCATACATCAAAACAACTTTAATTATAAAAACAAATTGAGTGGTAAAAACAACTTCATTTATTTTATTTTATTTTATTTAAATCCAAGTTAGGTAACATAGAGTGTAGTATTGGTTTCAGAAGTAGAATTTAGTAATTCATTACCTACATATAACAGCCAGGGCTCATTCCAACAAAGTGCTGTTTTTAAATACCCATCTCTCGTTTAGCCCATCCCTCACCCACCTCCCATCCAGCAACCCTCTGTTCTCTTAACTGTAACGTCTTTTATGGTTGGCTTCAACTTAATTTTTGCCATGAACAGTACATTTGAATCATGTCAAACCACTACACAATAATAAACCAGGTCTTCTCTATCCCCCTGATTGCATCAAGTTTGCTAAGATTCTGTTACCCAAACCAAGTCAATATGAGAGTCAATACCAGAGTCATGCTAGAAGTGGACTGTAAATTTATTTAAAAAATAAATACCAGAGTCCTGCTGGAAGTAGACTGTAAATTTATTTTAAAAAAAAAGTATGTCTTCAGAAAGACCATTAACTGTCACTATCAATGTAGTATACCACACCTCAACATATGGAAGGAGAGTTACGTCCATTGAAAATAGGGATCTCAGTAGGATTTGTGTGTTCAACATATTCATAATTATTGGAAGACACCCAAATGTCTCCTGTTCAGTTCTTTGGCTTCTTTTCTTTCCTAAACAATGCTATACATTTGACTTAAGAATCCTGAAAATTTTAAGAATTCTTTTTTTTTCCCATTTTATACCAGCCACGCATAAAATTAAAAACTTTATTTTTCAGACAACTTGACTTACACCACTAAGATATGAAGAATTCATTAAAGGTAGAACTGGTGGCTTATTTTTTTTGTTCTCAGTCATTATCTTAATGCAGAAATTTAAAGCTCAGAAAATAGAAAACAGCTGAGAACTTCAAATATCTCAATACCAGTGACTCCATCCAAACATCTTCCCTAAACCACTTGGCCAAACTCTACCATTGCTTCTGGCAATGGTAGCTTACAGCCTACAGTCATGTCCTTGGGATGGTCCAGACCGCCTTAAGTTTTCACCTGGGGAAGCTGATCTGCCAAAATTATTTATTGTTTATTCCAGTCCAAATCTGAGGATAGGCCCCTGATTTCCCTTCTCTGAGTGCATTTACTTTGGAAAGCTTGCTATTATAAACCCTTTCTTAGTCCCCTTGAGGTGTGTATGTAATTTCTACAACTCAGGGATATCTTTCTCAATGACTTGGGAGCCATTGCTTTGAAATATAAACATCAGGAAAGATAAGACCCCTTTCTCCCACTCTTTGTGCAAGAGTGGGAACCTAACTTCTATAAGCACTGGTTAGCAGACATAGGCTGCTCAATCTGAATAAGTCACTTTGGGCTGCTATAACAAAAGATCATAGATTGGGTGACTTATAGACAATAGAGCTTTATTTCTCACAGTTCTGAAGGCTGGGAAGACAAAGATCAGGAACTGGTAGATTTACTGCCTTGTGCAGACTCTCTTCCTGGTTTCTAGGTAGCAGTCTTAACTGTACTTTCCTAGAGGGGAAAGTCAGGTAACTCCTTGTGGTCCCTTTTATTAGGACACTAATCCCATTCATGAGGGTGCCACCCTCATGACCAATTACCTCCCAGAGGCCCCACCTCTAATACCATCACATTGGGGGTTAGGGTCTCAACACACAAATTTTGAAGGACATGAACATTCAGTCCTTTACAACATTCCTGAATATCTTTCAGTACTTCCTCTTTAACATACTCCAGTGTTTCAAAGGCCTCTTATCTTTAGTTCTGGTGAGTTGAGCTCGGGGTACCCAGGGCCTCTGCTGCTCTGGTAGAGAATAAAACCTACTAACGTAAACTAGTACCGGGCTTTGTTTCACTTTGACACAACCCAAGGCAAAGATAAAATTAAGGTTATGATCTTTCCACTTGAGTATATAGTTAAAACTGGGAAATTTTAACTTAGTTCCCCTTGAAATCATCCGATGATTCTGATAGTGTCTGGGTTCATTCTCCTTTGTTTGATTTCTACTTTATTTCTTTAAAATTATTATACATAGTTATTTATATTCTATTTCCAATAATTCAAATATCTGTGATCTTTGCAGGTATAGTTTTGTTGCTTGTTTTCCTGCTCATTCTCACTTATGAATTTTTTTGTACATTTTGCTTGTATGTCTCTTTATTTTTGAGCTCGTGTTTTTTGGAAGGTGGTCTATAAATATTTAATATCTAATTGACGATGTTTTCTGTAAGAATGCTTTCACTGTCTTTTTGTCAAGCACTTGAGTTGATGGTATACCCATATCTATGTTAAATTAAAACATTTGGCTTCCTGTTGTTGTCGCTGATTTCCTTTTTCTTTTTTCTTTTATTAACTTTTTTTGATGACTTTCAGTTTTTTTGTTGCAAATGCTATATACTCAAACCTGAAATCCATGTGTTGGCTATCCCTTTGCCATGAATTCTTATGGATTACTTCTTTTAACTTCCTTCCAGAACCAAAGTTAAAACAGTGTTCTCTGTTGAATATCACTGCTGCATGTGGTTTGTTTTGTGGTTCACCCTTTTCACCTAAGCTTTTGAGATCTCAGTTGATGGTTTTCCTCTCGGAAAGATTAGAAATTCCCTCTAGAAGTTTCAGGCTCTTCTACCAAAGTTCATAGTCAGACTGTACTAATGTGCTACAATACTTCTGACTGGCAGAATCTTTAAGTCTTTTTTCCTTGACTAATCAGATTCCCTAGTGTCAAGTAATGTAATTCTGGAAGTCGTAAGCCATGCTGCCAGAATTCTGGGAATGGAAGTGAAAAGACTTCTCAATCAAATAAATTTAATTAACGCTACAGTAAAAATGGTCCCAACATCTAAGTGATTCATACAATTTTTTATTTTGATTTTGTATTATTTCTTCTTTAAGCGTCTGCTGTGTGTCCTCTCCAAAGTCATCTTTACTTTAGGGCCCAAGCTGTGGATCAGCCTATACAGGGCAATGGTTTTAAATCTCCCACTCAGAGGTTAAATATCTCTTGTTCCTTCATGTGTCAGAAGTCTAGCCAAATAACATGAGTAAATCTTTCTTGATAGCCAAAGAAGTGTAACCCTTCCCCAGGAAAGGCAATACATTCATGTAAATAATAAAACAACTTGTCATGATCTTACCATTTGTAGATATTCATTATTTTACCTTTTCTCTTACCTGTATTCTTCCTATTTTCCATGAGTATGGAATCATTCTTATTTACCTTCTCTGAGAGCTAATCAGTCTGCCTGGATGATTTTGGGATAGTTCCCATGAAGGTCATTGTATTTGTCCCGACTCATGTCTGTATACTTTGTGACATTCTTAGGCTCACCTTCAATATAAGATGATGTACCAGAAATTGTACTTTTCTGAGTTTAAATATAAAACAAAACAAAACAATGACAATGAGGAATTTATATATATATATATATGCACACACCCACATATACACACACACACATATATATATAAAATGGTTAACTAGTGAGCTCATGTTTCTTGTTAAATATTATTTATATATAATATGGTATCACATTTTATTTAATACCATATTTATTAGAAATTAAAAATGGCATAATAATAATAAAACACAACATAAACATGGAAAAATATCTAGAAACTTGAAAATGGAAGAGAGTTGGGGATGTCTGGATGGCTCAGTCCATTAAGTGTCTGCCTTCAGCTCAGGTCAGGATCTCAGAGCCTGGGATTAAGCTCCCTACCCAGCTCCGTGCTCAGCAGGGAGTCCGCTTCTCCTTCTGCCCCTCCCCCTCTCAGGCTCTCTCTCTCGTGCTCTGCACTCTCTCTCACATAAATAAAAAATCTTTAAAAAATAAAAAGAAAGATAACATAGTCTATGAACAAAACTGGACATCTATTCTCTTTCACTAGTATTGAAAAGTATTTTAATTTACAGAAATAAAAAGTAATCTTGTGTCAAGGTGAGATAAAAGCCATTTATAGTAATAAAAACTAAGTGAAAAAATGATTGTATTCAAAATCTTAAACTGTTTAGATTTAAGTAAAGGTAAAGAAATTGTTTCTAATTTTTCTGCAAGGGGGAAAGAAGCAGAGAAGGCAGGGAATGTCCTGAGGAGGTCCATTTATAGCCTTAGGACAAAGGCACGGTGGGCTCTATATTGCTGAAGAAACTTAATATAGGTATCCTGACATTCTTAAGAATTTTAGTAAAGATTTCAAATGTAATAAAATAAAGACTGAATCCCAGCGTTGTTACTAACTAGTCACATGACTTTGAACAATTTGCTTAACTTTGCTAAGTTTTAATTTTATCTGAAAACAGTGCTGATTATATCTCACATCTTAGGACACATAGGAAGATCAGGTGTATTTGTATTTGTATTTTTCACTATTGGTTTTTGCACATAATTAGAACCTAATAAATTCAAGTTTTACTGATAACACCTGGGCATAGTAAATCAATTATGTTTTAAATATATTATTAAAATGAAAACAATGTAATGAAAAGTGTTCATTTATTCAAAAAATATATTTATACAGCTTTGCGCAGTGGCAGTATCGTAGCCAATGAGGTTTATCCGAGGTGCGATTATTGCTAATTGAAAAAATATATTTATATAGAATGCAGAATAAAGAGAAAAGACTGAGATAGGAAAACTTTTTATATAACCACACATCTTATTCTCCTTTTCTTACCACTTCATTGGGAAGTTTTAAATAAAAACACACAAACTTTCCTTTTGCTAATTTCTCAGACAGAAAGGCAGAATTGGAGAAACCACATGATGGTGTTAGCATCTGTTTTAGTTGGCTTAAGATGCCAGAACAGAATACAGTAGTCCCCTGGGTAGCTTCCTTTAAAAGGCCAACCCTAAAGGCCTTCATTGGCAGCCCTGTCCCAAACTTGTCAGGGTCCCTCTCACCCTTGAGAGCTTTTTCTGTATTTTCACTAAATAAACTTCTTTTCCTTCACACACACACACACACACACACACACACACACACACTACAGTAGAATGGATGGCTTTAACTGCAGACATTTACTTACAGTTCTGGAGGCTGGAAGTTTGAGATCAGGGTGCCAGCCTTCTTCCTGGATAATGCATGGCTGTACTTTCTCATTGAGTCCTCAATGGCACAGAAAGAGAGAGAGAGGAAGAGAGAGAGAGAATTTAAGTAGCTCTGTGTGGTGTCTCTATTTATAAAGAGCATTAATCTCCTGCCCTTATGATCTAATTACTTCCTAAAGGCTCCATATCCAAATACCATACATTGGGTTTGGGGGCTTCAGCGTATGAATTTGGTGGAGGCACAAGCATGCAGCCCATAGCAGCATCCAAGTATCTGATGATGATGTCAATTTTTATAACTGATCAAGGAGATTCTCAAGATGGAGAGACTTTAGTTTCTGTGGGTTCATATAGAGTATTTTTTTAATCCAGACTTTGACATAATAATATATCATTCTTTAAGGAACTGTTAATAGCATTTTCATGACTACTGTTTCCTCAAGAGCTTTGCATAAAAGAAATAGAAGCTTATAATTAAACCATTTTTACTTAATGTGAAATTTAAATTTTGTGTTTCATTTTACCCTTAAAAATGTAGGTCTTTGTCAATATAAGCTTTGGATTTTTGTTCAATATTACATTCTTTATATCCCTGTATTTTGAAAGCTAACTTGAAAACAGAAATAAGGAAATTTCAAAATATCTAATTTTTTTCTTTTTTCTTTTTTTTTTTTTTTTTACAGAGAGAGAGATCACAAGTAGGCAGAGAGGCAGGAATAGGGAGAAGGGGAAGCAGGCTCCCTGCTGAGCAGAGAGCCCGATGGAGGACTCAGTCCCAGGACCCTGAGATCATGACCTGAGCTGAAGGCCAAGGCTTAACCCACAGAGACACCCAGGCACCCGAAATTTTCTGTTTCTTACTTAAACAACAGCATTTTGTCCCTAGGTAGAAGAGGAAGCTTTGTCCTATTTATTTAGAATCCAAAATTATTTTTTAGATCTTTATGTATACACAAATGTGATACTGTGTGAAATCACTTTATATCATTAGTAGTTCATTAGAAAATATTGTGTATGATTAATTAATCTGAAAAATAGTTAATATGAGTTCCAAATTAGTTTAAAATGAAAAATACTTTTTTCTTCTCAATTTATTTCAGTAACTATATCTAAATATGGCATCAACTTCAATGTTTTTCCCAATCCAGAGTTTTTATAACTATAATTTACTATTGGCTTTTTTATTAATATACTGAAAATTATTTTACTGTACTTCTTTGGATGTATTTGATGACTTATTAACTTAATTTTATTTAATGTTTTAATAATCTGAAATCTAACTATTTTTTAATGTAAGATTATATGGTTAATATATACTTTCAGGATTAAAAGTCCTTTTTTCAGCTTAAATACATACACTAAATTGATTGACTCCTTAGGTAGCAAGTTATTTTCTTGATTAAACATTCTATAAAATGCTTATACTAATTTTCAATGTTAATAATGAATATGTCCACATGGGCAATTCTTTTCAATGTCATTTATCTTGTAGTTTTATGTTCCTGTTCCGAAATTAATGCTTTTCTTCTTTTAGAAATTTAAAAAGGCATTTGCACATTCCAAAAACACTACTTAGAAATTTAATTAGGTATTCTATATTTATTTTTTGCACAATCTTTTATATAAGGACAGATTAGAAGACAAATTTTTCAAATGAAAAATATCATTTCAAGAATATAATCTTTATAAAAATTTTAAAATTCTTTTCTTATTCTTGTCTTTCTCCCTCTTTTCCTCTTCCTCCTCCTCCTTCCTTTTCATGAACCTTCACTTCTTCCTCTCTCAGTCTATAACCACACACTTACACACACACAGGCATCCCTAGTTATTTTCCAGACATGTTATATCATAACCTAACAGAGGGAATATTGTCTTTTGGGGTCAAATATGTGCTATAGTCTGTAAACCAGTTAATTCTATGACCTAGGAAAAATCAGTATCTCACACCTAAAGTATATTTTATAAATGTAAAGTTATAAGCACCATTTTTATGACATTTAAATTAGATGAGATAGTATTCACTGAGCTACCTAGCAATCAGAACATTTTTGCAATAAACCTTGAAATAATTGTTGATCCCAGGAAATCAATATAAATGTATTAATTATACAGTTGTGTTTCCTTGGACATTTTAGAACAAGTCCTAAATAAAAATAAAAGTAAAAACTTCTAATCCAACAACTATACATATCAACAATTAATATGTCCTCACTTTCTCTCTTACTTCTCATATTTGCTGTCTCAAGAAAAAAGTAGGTAGACATTATCTATATTGGGACATGTACTAGTCATGGGAGTTAGGGTTTATTCCTAAGCAGATATATGACCCTGAAGAGCTACTTAGCATTTCGAAATCTTTGTACTGTTTTTGAGGATAAGGATATGAAATAAAATAACTTCCCTTAAATCTTCAGGTTAGGAAAATTATATCTATAATTTGTACAAATTATAGTAATTCTAACTTAACTAACTTAACTAACTTAACCAGTATATCTAATAGACATTTCCAAAAAAAATTAGTATAGCAAATGTCCAACTGTAGATTTTCACCCCAAATCTGTTGCTTGTGGGGCGCCTGGGTGGCTCAGTGGGTTAAGCTCCTGCCTTCAACTCAGGTCGTGATCCCAGCATCCTGGGATTGAGCCCCTCATCAGGCTCTCTGCTCAGAAGCGAGTCTTCTTCGCCCTCTCTCTCTCCCTGCCTCTCTGCCTGCTTGTGATCTCTCTCTGTGTCAAATAAATAAATAAAATCTTTAAAAGAAATCTGTTGCTTGTGCTGTATTCCATAATTTAATAACTGGCTTTCTAAAATGCATCTGTTTGTTCAGGATAAAACTCACAAGGTCTTCATTAAATTCTGTCTTTCTTTCATGAACCACATTTCATTTTTTGGCAAATGTATTTGGCCCAAACCATAAAATAATTACCTAAATCCACCAAATCTCACTATAATTACTATTCCCACCTTCACTAATTTCTTACTAGGATGTGATGATAGTTTTCATTAGTTTCTTTACCCAAATTCAATCTAATTTCTTGAAATAAATAAACAGTGTTATACTTTAAAATATTAGATTTATCATGTAAAGTCTAGGCTCAAATTCCTTCAATACTTCTTATAACACTTAGAATAAAATAGTTTTTTAAATAAAATCTGTATAATTTGTCTGACAAATAATTCTCCAGTTTGATCTCTGCAGTGTCATGTCAAATACACCCCTGTTTTAAAATCTTTGCACCTCCTCTTTGCCCTGCCAAGCATGTTTTCATGAGGCCTGTTCTCTGGCTTCATTTGCATCTCTTCATTAGGCCATTTTTCTCAATGAGGATTTCCAACTTCTGGAATTAACTGAAGGGCCTCAGAGGAGATGAAAAGGAAACATGGATGAGGTACAACTTTTTGTTTCTCATTGGGATAAGTTATTGTAATTTCTTAGGCTGTACATGAGCAGTATAGATTGTGATATTTTGTCCTAAATGCTTAGTCTCTAAACTAGACTACCTCATGCCTCTATTTTTAATTGTAGACTCAATAACATTTTTTAAATCTCTTCTGTATTGATAAGGAAGTGTCTTTTTTTGATATGATGTTTTTATTTTCACACCAGGAATTAAAGAGATTTATGAAATGTAGGGGCACTTGGGTGAATCAATAGGTTAAGGTCCACCTCTTGGTTTTAGTTCAGGTCATGATCTTAGGGTCCTGGGATCAAGCCCTGCTTTGGGCTCCTCACTCAGCAGGGAGTCTGCTGGAGAATCTCTCTTCCTATCCCTCTTCCCCCTGCCGCCACTCTCTCTCTTAAATAAATAAATAAATCTTTTAAAAAAAGATTTATGAAGTATAAAACAACACTACTCTTCTCATTAAAGTATATTATTATTACTCAACAAAAAATCTCTGTTACCTACATAATGAATTTATTGTTGTTATTTTAGTACTTAAAATCATATAACAAAAATGATTAATATAAAGAGTTGATTAATATTAAATAATTTATTTTAAGTAATTACATATTTCTTCCTAAATATAAAATAAATATTCCCAGATGTAAGACATGTAGTAAAATCTCGAGTGCTGTTAACAATGTTTTATTAGTTAAAGTTTTATGAAACCAATTTGTCCTCTATAGTTAAGAGTCTTAGAATGATGTCTTTAAAGTGCTGACAATTAAGTCTCTCTAATGGTAGATTTATATACTGAGTGTAAATATACTTTACAAATAAAATAAAATCAAGGCACATTCAGAAAAAAAAACAAAAATAAAATTGAGATGACTTTTTAGTTTGCACACTTTTAAAAATTATATTTTAGTCAAAAAACTATTCCGATTATAATTTAAATGTAGAAGAAGTGGAGAGAGGATGAAACATTAAAAAATTAAAAAATAGACTATTCTTCTGGTTTTTTTGTGTATATCTTTATAGCAGTGCTGCACAGACTTAGCAACTATAGATTTATTTCCAGTTTTTGATATTTGGTATTCATCCATACTTATTTCTTCTTTTCATACTGATTTTGCTATTTGCATTTTTATGAAAATTTAGGATTACCTCTTCATTTCCATACAAACACACATCCACACACACACACACACCAGTTTCAATTTCCTTGAATTTATACATTAATTCCAACTCCTACATTAATCCCTAAAAACAAAGCAAAAAACATGTAAAAATTAATATTTTTAAAGAAATAACCTTTTTAATTCCTATGGCAATTTTATGTGGCTGACATTGATTCTCTATTATAATAGACAATAAAGTTGGCACTCTTATTAGCAGTGTTCCTCCTAACTGTCCTCCTTTAACCACTACATTTTCACTAATTATATCATCATTATCGTGTCACCATTTCTATATCATCAACTGTTAAAATTTATCTTTTGAAAATTGATTCTCAGTATGCTAGGTGTTCAGGAAACAGATTTTAAAACTTCTAAACCTGGACTTTAATCAAGCATTTTCCAGTCTTAAGGCATTATTCTAACTCTTATCTTTTTTGAACTGAAATGTTGTTTAACTTTTTTTAGAAAATAAACTCATGATTACTGTATAGTGTGATTTCTACATGCAGAAGGTTATTACACACTTTATATTCTGAAGAAAAGTAAATGAGTAGAGTATTTGACTGTATTCATTGCTATGTATATTTTCATAATTATATAATTACAATTGCTTTTATTTTTTGTTTCTATTTTTATAGTTTTCTAAACTTGGGATAATTTTTTTTCAGAAAAATAATAATAGTAAATTCTAATTTCTAAAATTTGATCTTTTAAATGCATTTTTCAATGTAATATAACTATTATACTGACATTGCATGAATGCATTATCAAAAGATTAGATACATTGTAGAAATATGAGGAATTACAGTTTTATTTTTCCAAACATTTTCTTAATGATCCGAATTGGAAAGAATTCCTCATTCATAAATGATTTAATGCTATCTCAGAAACAACTGTAATTTAAAGAGCTTGATCTCACTGTCAATTCACTGCTTACTAAGGCAATATAAACTGACATTTTAAGGTAATATTTAGTAATATACCTGGCCTGAAGGAATAGTTTTACCACATGCTGGCAAGAAATGTATGCCCTTACCAATGAAAGAATACTACATTTAATCTACCAAATTGATATGACAAGAAATCCAATTAATTATTGTCAAATTCTTATTGGGAGGCACATTTAATGTGATAATATATGATGCATCATTTTAGAATTTTATTTTATTTTATTATTTTCTTTTAAAGAGAGAGAGAGAGAGTGTTTGTGTGCACAGAGGGGAAGGGACAGAGCGGGAGGGAGAGAATCTTAAGCCAACTCTGAGCTGAATGTGGGGGCTCAGTATCAGGATCCTGAGATCATGAACTGAGGCAAAATCAAGAGTTGGCTGCTTAACCAACTGAGCCTCCCAGGAACCCCTAGAATTTTAAGTTATAGAATAAGCATTATATAATTTTAGTATATTATGAAATAAATGCATTTCTAGGAAAATACTTTAAAAACTGCTTTTTAGGGGCACCTGGGTGGCTCAGTGGGTTAAGGCCTCTGCCTTCAGCTCAGGTCATGATCCCAGGGTCCTGGGATCGAGCCCCGCATTGGGCTCTCTGCTCAGCGGGGAACCTGCTTCCCCCTCTCTCTGTGCCTGCCTCTCTGCCTACTTGTGATCTCTCTCTGTCAAATAAATAAATAAAATCTTAAAAAAAAAACTGCTTTTTATTGAAATGAGAATATGCAGAAAAAAACTATTTTCAGTATTTGAGTTATTTTAACACAATTTTTGGATAATAGTAAGTATATTTTTCACTATGTGCAGAACAGTAAGGATGGGCTAAAACCAAATCTGCAAGATAGTTCAAGAACCAAATCAGAAAGATAGATAGTTAATTTTTAAAAAGTAATGAACCATCACATTTTAAGTTTTATAGCTAGTATATTCACTTGGTCCTAAGCTTAGAACATTACACAAAGCTATACTTTGAGAAGTTTTGATCTCACCCCTTTTTCTCTCTTTTCTCCATTTTAGTCCTCTCCCTGTGTAACCATTTCATTTCTTTTCTGTTATTCCAGTAATTCATTACAAAATATGGTTATGGGGCACTTAGGTGGCTTAGTCATTCAAGCATCTGCCTTCAGCTCAAGTCATGATCCCGGGGTCCTGGGTTTGAGCCCCAGAACTCTGCTGAGCAGACAACCTGCTTCTCCATTTCCCTCTGCTTATGGTCCCCCTCTTTGTGCTCTCTTCTCCCTCTTTCTTTCTGTCAAATAAATAAATGAAATATTTTTAAAAATATGATTATATGTTGGTATTCATCCCCTACATAAATAAAACATACTATAAAATTTACATTGCAGGTTGAATTTTTCTCTTGAAAATATCAGTATGTAGGCAATTTATTCATTAATATTTTTTTTTCTTTTGGTATTTCTGATGGATGCATAATAGTCATTTATGTTGGCATATTGTATTGTTGTGAACCAGTCCTGTGTAAATAGGCATTTGTTTTCAGTTTTTGCTATTACTAACAATATTATGATAAACAACATTGTGTATATGTAATTTTCTATATCTGCATAAATGCCTAAAGGGGAATTCCCTGAAGTGTTCGTGAGAGGACTAAGCATAGATCATTTCATGATGATAGATACAGCCAGATTATCCTCCATAAGACTTTTAGGCATTTGCAGACTCACCTGTAAGGCACTACAAAGCATACTTTCCTGTAGCTGCACCAAATGACTATTGACAAACTCTTGGATTTTTGTCAGTTTCAGGGCTGAAAAACAATATCTTAAAATACTTTAGAGCCTCATCTTTCTTATGAATGTGATTAGAAATAATTTAAAGCAATAACTTTTTCTGTGTAAATTTGTGTGTTGCATATAGGTATTTTTTCTCAGATTATAGTGATTCTGTACATAGTATAGTAATTCATTGCTTATGCTATATTTCCTTGTTTGTCATCTGTATTTTATGTATTATTTAAGCATACAGATATTTTTAAATACATATATCATTACAATCTCAATATTGATTTGGATTTTTTGATAAATAAAAAATCTTCATTTTAATATTAAAAGTCAAGACTCAGTTCAAAATTAAAGATGGGAAGTCCTTCACTTAAAGATTAAAAGTCAAGGGCAACTAGGTGGCTCAGTTGGTAGACTGTCCAACTCTTGGTTTTGACTCAGGTTGTGGTCTGAGTCATGGTCTCCACGTGGTGGGATCAGCCTGCCTTGGGCTCTGCTGAGTGGGGAGTCTGCTTGGAATTCTTTCCCTCTGTTCCTCCTTCTACTCACACACACTATCGCTCATATAAATGAATAAATCTTTGAAAAAAAAATTAAAAGTCAAATTTACTTTAAAGTGTAAAGATAATTTACTCTTTTTCCTTACTTATTTCACAGTTTAATTTTCTTACATTTAAAACCCTGAGTTGTTCATAATTTGTCCTGCTATACAATGTGAGGGATTGATGCACATCATCTTTTTTTTTTTCCAAATAACTAATTAGTTATCAAACACAGTTGATTAAAATTTTCATTTTTTCATTGTTAACTTGAAATACCACTTTTATTATATATTAATTCTCTGTGATTTGCATACATTTTTAGGATACTCCCTTTGAACCATTGATCTTTCTAACTATTCACAGAATACTACCACATTATTCTGTTGAGGATTTGCAGTATTTCAAATAACTAGACTTCATTTATTGCTTTTCTTTTTCAGAGTTTTCTTGGCTAGTTTTGTTTATTTTTCTATCTGAATTTTAGAATGAGCAGATTTAGTATAAAAAAATACAGTGCACGTTAAATTACCAAAAAATCTAGTGAAAATTGACAACTTTATGTCAGTGGATATTCTTATTCAGTACCATGAAATTAATTTCTATTTTAAAAATATACATTTTTTTCTTCATGAATATTCTCCATTTTTCCTAATGCAGGTTTTGTACTTTATTTTTTGTTAACTTTATTTTTATTTATCATACTGCTCTGTGTATGTATCTGTGTATCATGATGCTCTGTGTGTATTTGTGTGTGCACACAAACTGTAATAAATAGATTCTTCTCGCCTATTATGAATTTTAAGTAGCTGTTCTTTATACATAAAGGTCAATGATTTGCAGACAAAAATTTCATATGCTGGTTGTAATTGTCTTTGTAGTACTTTTCAGTCAACTGGCTTGGGTTAATTGAATACATATTCATAGCTTCTATACAAGAAGTAGTTTTATTTTTCTTTTCAAAGATTCATTTATTTTTCATTTAAATTCAGTCAATTAACATATAGTGTATTATTCGATTCAGAGGTATAGTTCAGTAATTCATTAGTCTATATAATACCCAGTGCTCATTACATCATGTGGCTCCTTGATGTCCATCACTCATTACACAATCCCCCCATTTCCCTCCCATCTAGCAATCCTGTTTGTTTCCTATGATTAAGACTCTCTTATGTTTGTCTCCCTTTCTGACTTTGTCTTGTTTTGTTTTTCCCTTCCCTCCCCTATGATCCTCTGCTTTGTTTCTTCAGTTCCGCATATGGTGAGACCATATGATAATTGTGTTTCCTTGACTGAGTTATTTTGCTACATAATACCCTCTAGTTCCATCCATGTCATTGCAAATAGCAAGATTTATTTTTTTGATAGCTGAGTAGTATTCCATTGAACATATATACCACTACTTCTTTATCCATTCATCTATCAATGGATATCTAGGCTCCTTACTTAGTTTGCATATTATGGACATTGCTGCTATAAACATTGGGGTGCGGGTGCCCCTTCAGATCACTATATTTGTATCTTTGCATACATAGATATTTTGTATCTATGTATACATAGCAATGCAGTTGCTGGGTTGTAGGGTAGTTCTCTTTTTAACATCTTGAGGAACCTCCATACTGTTTTCCTGAGTGGCTGCACCAGCTTGCATTCCCACCAA
This sequence comes from Martes martes, assembly GCF_963455335.1. NCBI lineage: Eukaryota > Metazoa > Chordata > Mammalia > Carnivora > Mustelidae > Martes > Martes martes. Next base: position 21,000,458 of record NC_137890.1, read on the forward strand.
CAGTGTAAGAGAGTTCCCCTTTCTCCATATCTTCACCAACATGTGTTGCTTCCTGACTTGTTAATTTTAGCCATTCTGACTGGTGTGAGGTGGTATCTCATTGTGGTTTTGATTTGTATTTTCCTGATGCCGAGAGATGTTGAACATTTTTTCATGTGTCTGATGTCTATTTGTATGGCTTCTTTGGAGAAATCTCTGTTCATGTCTTCTTCCCATTTCTTGATTGGATTATTTGAGTTTGATAAGTTCTTTATAGGTTTTGGATACTAGCCCTTTATCTGATAAGACATTTGCAAAGATCTTCTCCCATTCTCTCAGTTGTCTTTTGATCTTGTCAACTATTATTTTGTTGTCATGCAAAAGTCTTTTATCTTTAATGAAGTACTAATATTTCATTTTTGTTTTCTTAACCTTGCCTTTGAAGACATGTCTAGCAAGAAGTTGCTGCAGTCAAGGTCATAGAGGATGCTGCTTGTGCTCTCCTCTAAGATTATTTTTTTTTAAGATTTTACTTATTTGAGAGATAGGGAAGGAAAGAGAGATTGTGCATGAGCATGCAAGTGGCAGGAGGGGCAGAGAGAGGAGAGAGAAAATCCCAAGCAGACTCCTCACTGAGCATGGCGCCAGGCACAGAGATCGATCTCACAACCCTGAGATCATGACCTGAGCCAAAATCAAGAGTCAGAAGCTCAACTGAGTGAGCCACCCAGGCACCCCACCTCTAGGATTTTGATGGATTCCTGTCTCATATTTAGGTTGTTGATCCATTTTAAGTCTATTTTTGTGTATGGGTAAGAAAATAGTCCTGCTTCATTCTTTTGCATGTGGCTATCCAATTTGTCCAACACCATTTGTTGGATATTCTTTTCTGCCTTGTCAAAGATTAGTTCCATAGGGTTGAGGGTCCATTTCTGGGTTCTGTATTCTGTTCATCTATTTGCCTGTTTTTGTGCCAATACCATATTGTCTTGATTACAACTTTGTAATAGAGCTTGAAGTCTGGAATTGTGATGCCACCAGCTTTGGTTTTCTTTTTCAACATCCCTTTGGCTATTCAGGATCTTTTCTGGTTCCATACAAATTGTAGGATTGCTTGTTCCAGCTCTGTGAAAAAAGCTGATGGTATTTTGATAGGGATTTCTTGAATGTATAGATTGCTCTAGATAGTATATAGCATAGACATTTTAACAATATTTATTCTTCCAATCCATGAGTACAGAACATTTTTCCATTTCTTTGTGTCCTCCTCAATTTCTTTCATGAGTGTTCTATAGTTTTCTCAGTATAGATCTTTTTCCTCTTTAGTAAGTTTATTCCTAGGTATCTTATGGATTTTGGTGTAGTTGTAAATGGGATTGACTCCTTAATTTCTTTTTCTTCTGTCTCATTGTTAGTGTGTAAAAACGCAACTGATTTCTGTGCATTGATTTTTTATCCTGTCACATTGCTGAATTCTTTATGAGTTCTACCAGTTTGGGGGGGGGGAGTCTTTTGGGTTTTCCACAGAGTATCATGTCATCTGTAAAGAGTGAGAGTTTTATTTCTTCTCTGCTGATTCAGTTGTTTTATTTCTTTTTGTTGTCTGATTGCTGAGGCAAGGACTTCTGGTTCTATGTTGAACAACAGTGGCGATAGTGGACATCCCTGTCATTTTCCTACCCTTAGGGGGAAAGTGCTCAGTTTTTCCCCACTGAGAATGGTAGTCACTGTGGGCTTCTCATATACGGCTTTTATGATATTGATGTATGTTCCTTCTAACCCTGCACTGTAGAGAGTTTTAATTACGAAAGAATGCTATACTTAGTCAAATGCTTTTTTTTTGCATTTCTTCTTTTTCCATTGTGAAGACCATATGGTTCTTGTCCTTTCTTTTATTAATGTAGTGTATCACATTGATTGATTAGAGGATGTTGAACTACCCATGCAGCCCAGGAATAAATCCCACTTAGTTGTGGTGAATAATCCTTTTAATGTACTCATGGATCCTATTAGCTAGTGTTTTGATGAGAATTTTGGCATCCATGTTCCTCAGGGATATTGGTCTGTAATTCTCCTTTTTGGTGGGGTCTTTGTCTGGTTTTGGGATCAAGGTAATGCTGGCCTCATAGAATGAGTTTGGAAGTTTTCCTTTCATTTCTATTTTTTGAAACAGCATCAGGAAAAAAGGTATTAGTTCTTCTTTAAGTGTTTGATGGAATTCCTCTGGGAAGCCCTCTGGGCCTGGACTCCTGTTAGTTGGAAGATTTTTGATTACTGCTTCAGTTTTGTTGCTGGTTATGGGCTGTTTATGTTTTCCATTTTTTCCTTTTTCAGTTTTGGTAGTTTAAACATGTCTAAGAATACATCCGTTTCTTCCAGAATGCTTAATTTATTGGCATATAGTTGCTCATAGTATGTTCTTACAATTGTTAGTATTTCTTTGGTGTTGGTTGTGATCTCATCTCTTTCATTCATGATTTGATTACTTTGGGTCCTTTCTCTTTTCTTTTTGATAAGTCTGGCCAGGGCTTTCCTCTTATTAATTCTTTCAAAGAACGAGCTCCTAGTTTCTTTGATCTGTTCTACCATTCTTTTGGTTTCTATTTCATTGATTACTGCTCTAATCTTCATTAATTCTTTTCTCCTGCTGGGTTTATGCTTCATTTGCTATTCTTTCTACAGCTCCTTTAGGTGTAAGGTTAGGTAGTATATTTGAGACCTTTCCTGTTTCTTGAGAAAAGCTTCTATTGCTATATACTGCCCTCTTAGGACTACCTTTGCTGCATCCCAAAGATTTTGAACAGTTGTTTTACATTTTCATTTGTTTCTATTAATTTATTAAATTTTTAAAAATTTCCTGGTTGACCCATTCATTCTTTAGTGGGGTGATTTTTAACCTCCATGTATTTGAGTTCTTTCCAAATTTCCTCTTGTAGATCAAGTTCAAGTTTCAGACATTGTGGTCTGAAAATATGTGGGAAATGATTCTAATCCTTTGGTATTGATTTATGACCCAGTATGTGATCTATTCTGGAGAATAATTCATACACACTCAAGAAGAATGTGTATTCTCTTGCTTTCGGATGGAATGCTCTGAATATATCTATGAAGTCCATCTTATACAGCGTGTCATTGAAAACCTTTGTTTCTTTGATCTTCTGCTTAGATAATCTGTCCATTGCAGTGAGCAGGGTGTTAAAGTTTCCTACTATTTTTTGTTTGTTTTGTTTTGTTTAAAGTTCCCTAATATTATTGTATTATTATTCATGTGTTTCTTTAATTTTGTTATTAATTGGTTTATATAATTGGCTCTACCCATGTTAGGGGCATAAATGCTTACAATTGTTAGTTCTTCTTGTTGGATAGATTCTTTAGTTATGATATAGTGTCCTTCCTCATATCTTATTACAGTCTGGATTAAAATCTAATTTGTCTGATGTAGGGATTTCTACCCCAGTTTTCTGTTGATGTCCATTAGCATGATAAACCTTTTTCCACCCCTTCACTTTAAATCTGAAGTTGTTTTGGGGTCTAAAATGAGTCTCTTGCAGACAGCATATTGATGGGTCTTGAGTTTTTATCCAATCTGTCTTTTGATTGCGGGCATTTACCCCATTTACATTCAGAGTAACTACTGGAAAACATGAATTTAGTGCCATTGTATTACCTGTAAAGTCACTGTTTCTGTATGTTGTCTCTGTTCCTTTCTGGTCTATGTCATGTTTGGGTTTTCTCTTTGCTTAAAAGATCCCCTTTAAGGGGGCTAGTTTAGTGATCACATATTCTTTTAGTTTCTGTTTGTCCTAAAAACTTTTTATCACTCCTTCTATTTTGAATGATATCCTAAGTGGATAGAATATTCTTGGCAGCATTTTTTTCTCATTTAGTACCCTGAATATATCATACCATTCTTTTCTGGCCTGCCAGGTGTCTGTGGTTTGGACTTCTGCGACTCTAATGTTTCTACCCTGTAGGTTAAAGACCTCTTATCCTGGGCTGCTTTCAGGATTTCCTCTTTGTCTCTGCGATTTGCAGGCTTTACTATTATATGTCAAGGTGTTGACATATTTTTATAGATTTTGAGAGGGTGTTCTCTGTGCCTCCTGGACTTTAATGCCTGTTTCCTTCCCAAGACTAGGGAAGTTGTTAGCTACAATTTGCTCCAATATAATTCTGTCCCTCCCTCTCTCTTTCCTCTTCTTCTGGGATTCCAATTATTCTAATGTTGTTTCACTTTATGGTATCACGTATCTGTTGAATTATCCCCTTGTGATTCAGTAGTTGTTTATCTTTTTCTCAACTTCTTTATTCTTCATCATTTTGTCTTCTCTGTAACTAATTCTCTCTTCTGACTCATTTATCCTGGCAGTTTGAAACTCCGCTTTTGACTGCATTTCATTAATAGCCTTTTCAGTTTTGATGGGATTAGATTTTAGTTATTTTATTTCTCCAGAAAGGAATTCTCTAGTGTCTCCTATGCTTTTTCCAAGCCCAGCTAGTATCTTTATAATAATTATTCTGAACTCTAGTTCCACATCTTACTTATGTCCATAATGATCAGGTCCCTGTCAGTCAGTACCACCTCTTGTACTTTTTCTTGAGGTGAGTTTTTCTATCTTGTTGTCTGTCCAGAGAGGAATAGATGAATGAGAGAACAAAATACTAAAATGGCAACAGTGACCCTAGAGAAATATACACTAAGCAAATCAGAAGAGATCCCAAACAGAAAAAAATAATTAATTAAAAAGAGAGAGGGCGCCTGGGTGGCTCAGTGGGTTAAGCCTCTGCCTTCAGCTCAGGTCATGATCTCAGGGTCCTGGGATTGAGTCCCGCATTGGGCTCTCTGCTCAGCAGGGAGCTTGCTTCCCCCCGCCCCCTGCCACTGCCTGCCTCTCTGCCTATGTGTGGTCTCTCTTTCTCTGTCAAATAAATAAATAAAATCTAACAAAAAATAAAAAATAAAAAGAGAAAATATAGTTAGGTGAAGAGAACAGAGGAATATACTGGATCCTGTATGTATTTTGGTCTGTTTGTTAGAAAACTAGATCCCAAATTGCAAAGAAAGAAAAACTTATATACGTACAAAAATAAAATTAAATATGGATAGAATATAACTTTAAAATGAAAATTAAAAGACAAAAAAAAAGAAAGAATGTAAACAGGTGAAAAGAACAGGGCAATACACAAGATTTGGGGTGTATTTTGTTCTGTTAGAAAAAATTGCATCCCAAAATTGGAAAAAAAGAAAACTTACATATATATAAAAATAAAATTAAATACAATGAAAAGATAAAATGTAACTGTAAGAATGAAAATTTAAGAAGTCTTATTGATAAAACAAGAAATTTGTTGAAAAGAACGAGAAAAAAAAAATTAAAACTGAAAGACTAAAGAATCATATGAAAAAAGCCATGAGTTCTATATAATATTTTACCCTAGCACCAGAGTTCTACAGTTCTGTCTGCTTGGTAAACTTGGTCTTAACTGGATGTTCTTGTTGATCTTTTGGGGGAAGGGCATGTTATGCTGATTCTAAGGTATCTGTGCCCCATGTGGAATTGCACCACCTTAGCCAAGGGGCCAGACTAGCTAAGCAGCTCTAGATTGCTCTATCTGGCTTTTGTTTCCTGAAGGGTTTCTGTGCCACTTTAGAAGATAAGAATGAAAATGGCAGCTTCCTAATCTTTAGCCCTGGAAAGGAAAGCTCAGGCCCCCCACTCCTCAGTGTACCCTCAGGAAAAAGCAGTCAATCACTCCTGTCTTCCTGGTCTTCATCTGTACTCTGCCCTCACCCAACCTGTGACTGAACATTTCTATCTCAGGCACACAACTGCACTTCAAGTCCCCAAACCCTGCAAAGTCCTGTGGTGTGAACTTACACTGTGGTTCTGCTGCACACTGACCCCCTGATCAGACAGCAGTCACCCAACCATGCTGTGATTCATGGTTTATGGCAACACTGAGCTGAAAGCCCACTCCTGGGCTCACTAATTACAGCCAGCTTCCCCACTCCCATGCCTGGGAACTCTGCCACACTCAGATACTCCTGTTCTTTCTGTGACCCCGGGAATCCTGAGGCCACACTTTCCGACCTAGGATTCTGGCCTGCTTCACCACCCGAGCACCTTTTAGGCAGAGATCTTTGTCGCTAGAGCAGACTTCTAAAAGTTCTGATTTTTCACTCCAATGCTATATCATTTTCCGGTAGCCAGCTCACAGGGGCTCCCACTACCTACAGTTTATCTTCTTATATATCACCTCAGATTCACTTCTCCGTACTCCCTACCTTACAGAAAGTGGTTACTTTTCTATTTGTAGAGTTGCAGCAATTCTTTTCTTCAATCTCCCATTGAGTTCAGAGGTGTTCAGAATTATCTGATAGATATCTAGCTGAATTCCCAGGACCAGACAAACTAAGGTCTCCTACTACTCTGCCATCTTGGAAAAATCAGTATTCTTCACTTATAGCTTTACTTTTGTCTTAATTGCATTGACTCATATCTAGAGATTATGCTAAATAGTGATGGAGATAATGGCATAATTTTTTATTTCTGATTTCAGTAAGAATACTTCTTTCTTTCTTAGTATAAAAGATCTGATTATCTAATTGTGCATATGGCTTGTTAAGATAGTATCATTGGGTAATATCACTAGTCTAATTTTACTGAATTTTTTTTAAAAAATGAAGTATAGGATCACCTGGGTGGCTCAGCCGGTTAAGCATCTGTCTTGCACTCAGGTCATGATACCGGGGTCCTGGGATCAAGCCCCACATATGGCTTCCTTCTCAGCAGGGAGTCTGCTTGTCCTTCTGACTCTTTGCCCCCCACTTGTGATCTCTCTCTTACTCACCATCTCTTGAATAAGTTAATAAAATATTTTAAAAAATAAAAGAAATGAAGTATAGGTATTGAATTTTTTAAAAATTATTTTCAACATCTTTGAAAATTATGTTATTTTTCTGCCTAATAACTGTATAAAATACATGTTATATTAATAGATTATCTAGTATAATAGAGCATATCTTTTATTTCTGGAATATACTAATCTTATTCATGACACAGTATTCTTTAATAAGCTGATAGATTCTGATTACTAATTAATTCTGCTTTTAAAATTATATTGTCATGGTAAGATACCTCTGGCATCCTTCTGCCCCACATTTATGAAGTTTCAGTATCTCTCTCATACTGACTGACCTAATAAAATATATTTGAACCTCTTCTTCTTTTTCTCTACTTTAAAAACAATTCAAATAATGGAATTTTCTGAGTTTTGAAATTTTGGTGGATTTGCTCTATAATTTTCTGTGTAGTTTTGAAAAGTATAGTATTTTATAACCAAACTACTGTCTACATTAATTCCACATTTATGTGTTCACAAATACTGAACTTTGATACCTTAAAATTATTTCAAATTTTAAGTGTTTCCTGAGTCTTTGGCAAGAAAATGTGTTAAATCTATATTCTATTATGATTTTACAGTGTCTAATATATATCTTTAATATATGCCTCATTTATCCTTAAAATGTGCCTCGATTTTCCACTTTTGTCATCTAATGAATTTATTTTTATTTTGTATGAAAACAATTTGACACAGAAATGTGACTTGTGTCAACATCTAGGTAATTTTTTTTCTTTTTTCTATAATAGAAAAAATCTTATAAATACATGGTTGTTAATATTTTGAAAAATATATCAGTGGTCCTCAGAAAATTGGTAATGTTGCCCAATTTTAGGTTTATAAAACTTGTAGAGGGGCATATGACTTGTTCAGTTGGTTAATCATCTGACATTGGCTCAGGTCATGATCTCAGGGTCCTGGGGTTAAGCTCTACCTTGGGCTCCCCACTCAGAGGGGAGTCTTCTTGTCCCTTGCCCTCGATCCCTAACCCTGCTCTTGCTGTCTCTGTCTCAAATAAGTAAATAAAATCTTTAATTTTTAAAAAATAAAACCTGTATAAATCAGCTTCGAACTGGTTTTCCATGGAATAGAGATCCAGAACCCATAATATTGATAAAGAAATCAGGAACCATATGTGAACAATTAACTTGTCAAGTCTCACTGCATCATCCTTTTTAGTAGTACTGCTATCTGTAAGCCAGGCTAAAGGTAGCAACCTATGATTCTTTAGCACTAGAAAGTTTCTTCTACAGTGGTATTTATCATTATTAACACTATTGAGGGAAAATAGTAACTAGTATATTAAGTGTACATTTCACAGCATCATTTGCATAGAAATTTTCATTTTATACAGTTTTTGAATTAAGAATACCCTTTTTTTTTTTTCCTGTTTAACAGTAAAGAAAATGGTAGCTTTAAATGTTAACAGCCCTGCCAAGAAGATTAGTAAATAGCTGAGGTTTACCTCAAATTTGGTCTTCTGGACCCTAACCTAAATTCTGTCCACTCTGCCAGTGGATCTCCATTGCTAATGTTATATGTACAAGATTATACCTGGTCTTGTAAAGGCTTTATATATCCAGAATAAATTGGGAAAAGCAAGTACAATGAAAGGGAAGTTGCATACACCTAAAGGTATGTCCTATATTTTTAAATGTTGCCTTTTTTATTTTCATGGAGTTACATATCATTCTATTATTAAATGGTATTTATTGTGATAGTACATTTATGAATTTCTGTGGTTATGCAATAAAAATACATTAAAATTATTCATTTTTTTAAAATTTGAGTATGGTTGACACAGAATGTTACATTAGTTTTCAGAATACTGGGTGGTGATTGTTTATGCTATCCTTATCACAACTGTAGCTACAATTTGTCACCATACTATACTATTATAATATCATTGGTTCTATTCTGTATGCTGTACCATTTATTCTCACACCTTGATCATTCCATAACTGGAAGCCTGTATCTCCTACTCCCCTGATCCACCCCTGTCCCCCTGGCAACCATCAGTTTATTGTCTGTATTTATAGATCTGATTCTGCTTTGGGTTGTTTGTTTATTCACTTATTTTGCAGAGTCTATATTTGAGTGAAATTGTAAGGTATCTGTCTTTCTCAGTCTGACTTATTTCAGTTAATATAATACCATGTATTCCATCCATGTTGCCATAAATGGCAAGATCTTATCAATTTTTATAGCTGTGTAATATTCCATTTTAGATATATCACATCTTCCTTATCCATTTATGTATTGATGGACATTTAGGTTGAGTGGTGTAAGTTCTTTATGTATTTTGGATATTAACCCCTTAATAGAAATGTTATTTGCAAATATTTTCTCCCATGCAGTAATTTGCCTTTCTATTTTATTGATGTTTTCCTTTGCTGTGTAAAAACTTTTTATTTTGATGTAATCCCAATAGTTTATTTTTGCTTTTGTTTCCCTTGCCTTAGGAGACATATATAGAGAAATGATGTTATGGCTGATGTCAAAGAAATTACTTCCTATCTTTTCTTCTAGGATTTGTATTGCTTCGGGTTTCACTTTTTTTTTTTTTAATTAAATTTTTTATTTATTTTCAGCATAACAGTATTCATTGTTTTTTCACCACACCCAGTGCTCCATGCAATCTGTGCCCTCCCCAATACCCACCACCTGGTTCCCCCACCCTCCCACCCCCCGCCCCTTCAAAGCCCTCAGGTTGTTTTTCAGAGTCCATAGTCTCATTTTTATGTATAGTTATAGAAAGTTTCTTTCTATAACTTTCAATCTTTTGCATGTAGCTGTCCAGTTTTCCCAACATCATTTATTAAAGAGACTATATTTTCCTCATTGTGTATTCTTGCCTCCTGGGTCATAGACTAATGGACCAAATAATGATGGTTCTATTTCTGGGATATCTATTCTATTGATCTATGTGTCTATTTTTGTGCTAGTAACCATAATGTCTTAATTACCATAACTTTGTAGTATATCTCAAAATCTGAAACTGATACCCCCAGCTTTCTTCTTCTTTTTCAAGATTGTTTTGGTATCTGAGGTCTTATGTAGCTCTATACAAATTTTACTATACTTTGTTCTAGTGTTGTGAAAAATGTTGTTGGTATTTTGATAGGGATTGGATTGAATTATAAAATGCTTTGGCTAGTAGAGGAATTTTAACAATATTAGTTCTTTCAGTCCATGTGGATGGACTATCTTTCTATTTGTTTTATTTTGTTTCTTTCATCAATCATCAATGTTTTATAGTTTTCAGAGTACAGGTCTTTTACCTCTTTGGTTAAGTTTATTCTTAAGTTGTTGTCTGTTTATTTGTTTGTTTGTTTTTGATGCAACAGTAATTTGAGTTGTTTTCTTAATTTCTTTTTCTGCTACTTCACTATTATTGTATAGAAACACTAATGATTTCTGGATATTCATTTTGTATCCTGCAGATTTTCTGAATTCATTTATTATTTCTAGCAGTTGTTTTGTGGAATCTGTAAAGTTTTCTATGTAAAATATCATGTTATCTGCAAATAAGACCAGTTTATTTTCTTTTTTATCGATATGGATGATTTCTTTTCCTTGTCTGATTGCTGGAGCTAGGACTTCCAATACTATGTTGAATAAAAGTGTCAAGAGTGGACACCTTTGTCTTATTTCTGATTGTAGATGAAAAGCTCCCAGTTTTTCACCATTGAGTATGATGTTAACTGTGGGTTTTTTAATATATGACTTTTTTATGGTGAGGCATGTTTCCTTTAAACCCACTTTAATGAGAAATTATATCATGAATAGATGTCAAATTTTCTGAAATGTTTTTCTACAGCTATTGAGATGATCACATGATTTTCATCCTTCCTTTTGTTGATGTTGTTCATCACATTGACTGATTTGCAAATGTTGAAACATTCTTGGATCTCTGTAATAAATCCCAGTTGAATGTATGAATTATCTTTTTAATGTTTTATTGAATGTGGTTTGCTAATATTTTGTTGAGGATTCTTACATCTGTATTTATAAGGGGTATTGGCCTGTGGTTTTCTCTTTTCGTGTTGTTTTTGTCTGGCTTTGGTATCAGGGTAATGCTGGCCTTATAGAGTGCATTTGGAAGCTTTCTTCCTCTTAAAATTTTTTGAATAGTGTGTGGTGAATAGGTATTAGCTCTTCTTTAAATGTTTGGTAGAATTCACCCATAAATCCATCTAGTCATGGACTTTTATTTTTTGGCAATTTTTTGGTTACTGATTCAATTTTGGTACTAGTAATTGTTCTGTTCAGATTTTTTGTTTCTTCCTGATTTAGTTTTGGAAGATTGTGTATTTCTAGGAATTTATCCATTTATTCTAGGGTATCCCACTTGTTGGCAAATAATTTTTTGTAGTAGTCTCACAATTTTTTGTTTTTCTATGGTGTCAGTTAATTCTCCCTTTTTTTCTGATTTTATTTATTTGAGCATTTTCTCTCTCTCTCTCTCCCTCTCTCTCTCTATCTCTCTCTCTTTTTTTTTTTTTTTTCTTGATGAGTCTGGCTACATGTTTATCAATTTGGTTTACTTTTAACTTTTTTTTAATGACAAAATTAAATGAGACCAACCCTAAACCTAAGTCTCAATTTATTTTCTAATTTATAAAACTCTGAATCCTGAGTAGTTTCTTCTATGCTATGGCTGCCTGAAATTTATGTACTCAGCATCAACCTCATGGGTTATTACCAAGTCTCTTCTCTATCCTTTTTTTTTTTTTTTTAAAGTTTTTATTTATTTATCTGACAGACAGAGATCATAAGTAGGCAGAGAGACAGGCAGAGAGAGAGGAGGAATCAGGCTCCCTGTGGAGCAGAAAGCCCAACGCCGGGCTTGATACCCAGACTCTGGGATCATGACCTGAGCTGAAGGCAGAGGCTTTAACCCACTGAGCCACCCAGGTGCCCCTCTCTTCTATATCCTTATCACAAATACATCATTTAAGGGTTTGACTTACCCTGACTAAATAAGATGTGTAATTTCAAGCATAATATTTGCCCAGTAAGTCAAGTTCCTATTAAAACCTGGAACAAATTTGAATGATGTCTTATTAATCCTCAGTGATTTTAACTTTTAAGTATTAAGAGCAATGATAATTAAAATAATTACTGCCAGTGAATGTCATTTCAGATATTAAGTCAACTCCCTATTTTTCACTTCAGGGGGTTTTTACCCAAATATTTCCAGCTTATTTATAGATACTAGTTCATTTGTCCACTTTACAGAGCAAGACAGTCTTATACTTTTAGCTTTTGTCAGTAAAATAAATTCATATTTTGGTATTATTTCATTTTTCCTCCTCTATTCAGAAAACATTCTCAACCAAGTATATAAAGATGTGTATTTCTGCTTTGGATGGATTTTTTTTTTTTTTTTAGATTTAATAACTTTAGGACATTTTTCAAAACTTGATTTTTGAAGGACACTTTCAGAAGTGTTCCTTGTATTAGAAATATGCTCATATTCAATCAGTAAGTATTGAATTTCATTCACATGGTAAAGGAAATATTTAGCGAATAAGTATAGCCTATATCAAACTTCTTCCTAATACAGTGACAATGGCCTGTTTTGTGTGTTTGTTTGTTTGTTTGTATTTAAGCAACTTAACACTTTAGAGCAATCAAGTTCATTATCTAGTAACAATCACTTACCTATGCAAAAAAAATCCTGAAAACTCAGGTTTTTTTTTATTGTGTCATGTTTGTCATCATACATTACATCATTAGTTTTTAATATAGTGTTCCAAGATTCATTGTTTAAGTATAACACCCGGTGCTCCATGCAATACGTGCCCTCCTTGATACCCATCACCAGGCCAACACATTTCTCCACCCCTTTCCCCCCTCAAACCCAATGTCTTCAGTCTAGTTAAATGCTATATTCACAGTTGACTAAGATATGTGTCTTAAAAAGTATAATTATGCTTTACTCTGAATTAAATACTTTTTACACTTCTTCTTTTTCCTGTAGAAGAAATTAAACATATACTTTTCAATATATTTTTGGTTAAAAAATTAATTCCAGTATAATTTATATACAATGTTATGTTATTTTCAGGTGTACAATATAGTGATTGAACAATTCCATATATTACTCAGTGCTCATCATGATTACTGTACCCTTAATCCCCTTCACCTCATTCATTCAATCCTTACCTGCCTCCTCTCTGCTAATCATCAGTTTATTTGCTATATTTAAGATTCTCTTTTTTCATTTGTCTCTTTTTTCTTTGTTTCTTTGTTTTGCTCCTTAAATTCCACATGAGTGAAATCATATGGTATTGTCGTTCTCTGACTGACTTATTTCACTTAGCATTATACCCTCTAGGTCTAGTTATATTGTTGCACATGACAAGGTCTCATTTTTTGTGGCTGAGTAATACTCGAATATATATATGTATATGCCACCTGTTTTTATCCATTCATCTATCATGGACACTTGGGTTGCTTCCATATTTTGGCTATTTTTTAACAATGTTTCAGGAAACATAAGGGTGTGTATAACTTTTCAAATTAGTATTTTCGTATTCCTTGTGTAAATGTCCAGTAGTAGAATTACTGGACCACATGGTAATTCTATTCTTATGTTTTTGAGGAATCTTCATACTGTTTTCCACAGTGGCTATACCAGTTTCCATTCCTACCAGCAGAATATAAGTGTTCCTTTTCCTCCACGTGCTTGCCAACATTTGTTTCTTGTATCTTTGATTTTAGCCATTCTTACAGGTATGACGTGATATCTCATTGTAGTTTTGATTTACATTTCCCTGTTGATGAGTGATGTTGAGCATTTTTTCATATTGTTGGCCATTTATATGTCTTATTTGAGAAAGATGTCTGTTTATATTCTCTGCCTTTTTTAAAATTGGATTTTATTGGTATTCACTTGTGTCAGTTCTTTATATATTTATACTAACTCTTCACTGGATATGTCATTTGCAAATACCTTATCCCATTCAGTATGTTGTCTTTTAGTTTTATTGATTATTTCCTTTGCTGTGCAAAAGCATTTTATTTTGCTATAGTCCCAGTAGGTTTTTTTTTTTTTTCCTTTTGCTTCTCTTGCCTTAGAAGGCATATCTAGAAATATGTTGCTATGGCCAATATAAGAGAAATTACTGCCTGTGCTCTCTTCTCAGATTTGTATGGTTTCATGTCTCACATTTAAGTCTTTAATCCATTTTGAGTTTCTTTTTTTATATATGTGGTGTTAGAAAGTGGTCCATTTTCATTCTTTTGCATGTAGCTTAAACATACACCTTTTTTAAAAAAAGACTTTATTTATTTATTTGACACAGAGAGAGAGAGATCACAAGTAGGCAGAGCGATGGCAGAGAGAGAGGGGAAAGCAGGATCTCTGCTGAGCAGAGAGCCTGATGCAGGGCTCGATCCCAGGACCCTGAGATCATGACCCGAGCCGAAGGCAGAGGCTTAACCTGCTGAGCCACCCAGACGCCCCACCTTTAATTTTAATGATACAAAATAAATCCAGATATGAGAACTGATGGGTACTAAGCAAGTTAGAATTTATGTAATTTTCAGTGTAAGAGGTAAAGACTTCATACCAAATAAGACTAAATGGGAGAGAGTAAGTAGATAAATGGTTGTTTTCACTGAAACTTTTATGAATGTTTCAAAACAAAATTTCAGTATAGACTTGTTCTCATTGCTCTAGTAAGGACATTATAAATAAGAATCTCAATCCATAAATACAATTTCTATTTCTGCAATTTATGGGGCATAATGTGTGCATGAATAGGTGAATTGAGTAGGACTATGCCTCAAATACTTTCCCTCTCTACAATATTTTTGGGAGAAATTAAATAAGCCACTGACTTGCTACATTATTACTCTAAGTAAAGTTAATTGGACTGAGAAAGGGTAGCGTATGAGGAGAAGCAAACTACTAAGAGGCTAGCACAGTAGGTTTGTTCCATAGCAATAGCAGTAACTATTCAACAAGATACAACCTCTCCGGTTGTTTCAGTGTGATACAATACAGATATAAGCTGTTGGCAATGAGTCACACTCTTGCCCCTCACTACCAGCAAAACCACAAGAGGTTAATTCCAGTTTTCTGTCTACTCCAACTAATAGGGCAGGTGAAAAGCATGAAGATTTCCTAACTAGTTTCAATTTAAATCCATGGCTAAATTCAGAGGGACTTTAGTACTGTTTGACATATTCTAACATATATACTGTATATATGTATTATATTATATATTACATATATGTGTAAATAATTTGTAGTCTATTTATTCTCCCATTCCTCTAAAAATCTATTTCATATCTCTACTCTTTCCAAATCTCCATTCTTTCAAATGTCCTACTCACTCTCAGCTGAAGAGTTTACTTCATTGGTCAAATAAAAACCATAAAAAAAGAACATTACATCCATTTTCTTATGGTTTTTGTTTTACCAGTAAAATAAGAAGAGACCTCCCCAAACCATGACTGGAACAAATGTGACTCCTCAAACCCTGAATTTTATTTTTTTAACCTGTATAAAAGTCTGTGAGGACAGTCCTGGGATGCCATGGGAGCTCCTTAGTAATCAGAGAACGCTATTCTTCTTACTTTTCTGTTCTCCTGTTCTCAATAAATGTCTTATTAAATGTCTTACACTCTCAAGTTTGACTCTGGGCATCAAATGATTGCAAGATTTCTAATCATTACTTCTGAATTCCATAGAAATAGAAAGGATAAGAGGAAAAGTACACATCTGCTGCTAAATCAACTCCCTATAAAGGAAATTGCAAGAAGCCTACACTCATTCCTTCTACTGATATTTTATCATCTCTCCATTTCATGGAAGACTGGGCACAGGGCAATGCTAATAACAGAATGATTCTATGTCTGTGGAAGATGGGACAATGGATATTGGATTAGCAGCTAAGTTTCCTGTGTGTCAAAATCTTCACACTTGATCTTAACCCAAAGTCTGAGAAATGATAAAACCTTGATTCAAAATATGAGGTTTCTGAGAAATGAGTAGTCCTTTTGATCTGATCTGGATTTTTCTTTTCCTGAGAAGAAGGAAGATATAAAGTACAACACAATATATCTGGCCCATCACACCCAGTATACAGTAGTAGAGAATGTAAAAGAAAATCTCAATCTCTCTCTCTCTCTCTCTCTCTCTCACACACACACACACACACACACACACACACTCACCTCTTCCAGATCACAAAAGAGGAGAACAGAAAACACACCAGGCACTCTCTCAGAACGATGATCAATACCCATTTATGAGGACTAACTAACATTTCTTACCCTGGTAATAGAAGACGATCTTCACTTTCTCGTTCTCCTCTGTACATGATTCTCTGTAAATGTAATGTTTCTTCACTATTAAGTACCTTTGTGAGTCATGCTGAGATGAATATTGAGGAACAAGGGGTTTCACAGAACCCTACACAGACTAGTATAGTTTGGGGGGTTTGGGATTATTCTGAGGGCCAGATAGTCACATGCAAAAGTGTGTGGGGTGGGAAGAGGAGTGGGGTGGACAGTAGATAGACAGGGACAGTCAAGTTTTAAATATTTTTGTAGTTAACACTCTCAAAATCCTGTTAGATTACCTTTACCTTCTGGGCAATTCATTATGTGATTAATTGCAACTAAGAACTTGTCTAGATACAATTTTTCAAGCACAAAGATTCTTGAAATTACTGACAATTATGTTCCACTTATCTTCTCAAACCTCACATTGGCAGTTACCTGAAACCACATAAAACTATAATTAAGAAGAAAATATTTTAATATAGTCATCATGGATAAGCTCAATCTCAGTAATATGGCATGGATTATCATTGGAAGATGCTTTAAAAAGTTTTAGCATGGAGTTTCTCTCCTCTAAGATTTATCCTCTGCAGTAACTTCTTTAAGAGCTCCAGTTCGAGCTACAGAGCAGTAGCAGATGGCTTTTTTCTCTGTGCGGGGCTCCAAATTAGAGGACTCTCAGTAAACTCTGATTGCCGGGCATAGGCAGAGAACATTCCCACTATCAAAATGGTATTTCCTTTCATTTTTTCTTACAGCCTTGATAGCTTTATTATGAATTCATCTTTTCCTTGAAGAATTTTACTGAAAACAACCTAAGGGAAACATCATATGGAAAGTTCTAAACATTTTCTATTATTTTCTTTAGTTTCAATGTCTCAGTAAGCACATAGTCTATTTTTAAATGTACACAGGTAAAGGTTTGGCCAAATATTATGTAACAATAGTAGTAGTAGCAGCAGCAGTATTTCTTAATATACAACTCTATTTTTGATATATACTTGTGTAATGCTTCCTCATCACCTTTGTTTAGCCACATTTTACTTTGTGTTAGTAAAAACGTCTCACTTCCAAATTATGTCTATTTTAAGAATTGTGTTTAGAAAACACCAGGAAAGTTCATAAATAAGTTAGAGGTTTATTTTTCTTCCGGTAAAACATACCTGGAAGAAGATAGGCTGTGTCTGCTTCTGGTGTCTTCACACTAGACATGCATAGTGAGTATCTTCTGTTCTCTGTATTGGATACACATTATGCCTGACAGAGATTCAACCTACTCTTCCTCATTCTAAGGAAGTAGACAGAAGGATGGGTAAGGGAGAAAGTCTTTGTTCTATTGATCATAATGAATCATGCTGACTCTCACTAGCAAAATCTATTGCAAGACTGGCTGTCACATTTAGTTTTAAAGTAAAAATATTGTCCAACTCCAGTAATAACAAGGATTATTCCATAACTAAGAAGGGGAGATTGATTATTGAAAAGAGTACACTATCCCATTATCACATCTGCATGTGTACTCACTGCTTTATCTAAAGGAATACTTAGGCTCCTCATGGAAATTTTTGTAATGTGTTAGCAATGTATTTGCTGTTTCTGTATGTTGGCTGTTTTAAGTAATACTGAAATGAACAGGGGAGTACATACATCTTTCTTTAAATTAGTGTTTTTGTTTTCTTCTGATATACTCTGAAGTGGAATTGCTGAATTATATGGTAGTTCTACTTTTTTAATATTCTGAAACCTCTACACTGTTTCCATAGGGACTGCACCATTTTTGCATTCCCATCAGTAGTGCACAAGGGTTCCCTTTTCCCCACATCCTTGCCATCACTTGTTATTTCTTCTTTTTGTTGTTTTTTTTTTAATTGTTGTTGTTTTATACTTAATATATGTGGGCTATTCTGACAGGTATGTGGTGATAGCTCATTCTGGTTTTGATTTGCATTGCCCTAATGGTTAATATTGTTGGCCATCTGTATGTCTTCTTTGGAAAAAATGTCTATTCATATTGATTGTTATCATTCTTGTTTTCCTAATGAGTTGTGTGAGTTCTTTATATATTTTGGGTATTAACTTCTTCTCAGATGTATGATTTGTAGATACTTTCTCTTATACAGTAGGTTGCCTTTTCATTTAGTTTATGGTTTCCTTTACTGTGAAAATGATTATCTGCATTGATTATTATGATTATTATATCATAATAATGATAATCATAGTAATGATGTTTGCTCCTTACCCTTATGACTGCTTTATAGGCTCTTCTGCCTGGAAATTTTAGAGTAACTCCAGGAGAATCTCATTACTAGATTCAATTTGGTTTTTACTTTAGTTAATTAAGGGACTACTAAGCACATGGGTCACACAAACATGTGAAGCACATGTATACAATTAGACTGAAATCTCCCATAATTCTCTAGAAGCTTGACCTGACCCAATAAATTCACTTTTGTTTTGTATTGAAATTATTTTTGCTGCATTTAGGATTGTTCTCTTTGGGGTAGGCACATTTTCTTCATTTTCCTTTACCACTTATCTAATTCACTCTATTAATATGCACATACTGTATTAATTAGGACAACTTGGCTTTTATTGTGCTAACAAACAACACAAATTCTCTACACACAGAGGTTTATTTCTTGCTGCCCTGTGTCTGCTGCTGTAGACTCAGCATCTGTGTAGAGGATACTGTTTCTTCCCATCCATGTAGCTAACCAGTCGTCTAGCCTACTCAGATCTTAACATTCCTCCTCCACCTCCAAGCAAGATCTTGCATTTTGCAGCAGACTATAATGTAAGGCCTCACATGAGTTTTCCTATGCTCATGCCTGGAAGTGAGTCATTCCTTGTAGTCACAAATCATAGAGCCAACTTAAATATAAGGGGGCTAGAAAAATGGGATATCCTATTTCTTTTACCCTTATTATTTGTCACTAAAAGTCATAGAGGGTAAGAATATAAAGAAGGAAATAAACACATCATCTTGGGGGAGAGACTACTTAAAGTAGCACAGTCAGGAAGGACCTCCCTGAAGACAGGACATTTGAGTTCATCAGAACTGTATGGGATGTGCTTTTGTTTTGTTATTTACTGCTGATTCTGACCCAGAATCTATAGTTGCATGCTAAACTATGGATTTTACTTAGAGGGGATGAAAATAATTTCTGACAAGAAGAACCCCAAATCATGATCACATTGCCTTCAAGAACATAAATTTGGTAAACATAAACTTCTGAACATAAATTTGTAAATAAGCTGGCAATACTCCTATTTCTTAGTTCTTACAGTCAATTCTCAAAATGTTCCCTTCCTGTACACGTACAGTTGTGACTATATATTGACAGAAGAACAACACAACTCAATGGCAAAAGGATCATCTTTTCAGTAAATGCTGCTAGAACAACTACACTTCCACATGTCTAAAAAGATGAATCTAGAACAGACCTTATATTTTTCACAAAAATTAACTCAAAATGCAACACAGACCTAACTGTGAAATAATACTATAAAACTCCTAAAATGGGTGATTCGGTTGGTTGAGTGTCTGACTCTTGATCTCAGCTCAGGTCATGTACTCAGGGTCCTGAGATCAAGCCCCACATCAGACTCCATGACGGGCATGGAGCTTGCTTAAGGCTGTCTCAGCGTGCCTGGGCTCAGTCAGTTAAACATCTGCTTTCAGCTTAGGTCATAATCTCAGGATCCTGGGATCAAGCCCCACATCAGGCTCCCTGTTCAGCAAGAAGCCTGCCTCTCCCTCTCCTCTAGGCTCATGCTGTCACTATCTCTGTCTGTCTCTCTCAAATAAATAAATAAAATCTTAAAAAAAAAAAAAAGATTCTGTCCTTCGCCCTCTGCCCCTCCCCCACCATGTGTGCTCACTCCCTCCCTCACTCTCTCAAAAATAAATAAAAATAAATAAATAAATAAATAAATAAATAAAAACCCTCCTAGAATATGACATAGGAGAAAATCAAGGTGACCTTGGGTTTGACAATAACTTTGTGGATACAATACCAAAAGCACAATCCATGAAAGAAAAAAAAATGATAAATTAGAACTTCATTAAAATTAAAAACTTCTAATCTGTAAAATATACTGTTAAACCTCCTCCTCCTCCTCCTCCTCCTCCTCCTCCTCCTCTTTTACTTGCAAATTGCAGAAGACAGTTCCTCTGTTACCATTTCTATAGAGAATCCCTTATTTCCCACTCTCATCACAGTTTCAGCAGTTTCTGGAATCTGTCAGTTTCTGAGCACAGGTAAAAATTACTTCATTCCATTCTTCATCAACAAAAGTAAGTGGCAGAGGTTTTTGATGTTGCTAATGCTGGTTTTCTCACTTCTCCCTGGTTGCTCTTCCAGCTTTTCCATCACGTGTGTATCTAATCTCTGGTATTGGTGTTGTTCTCACTGAAAAATTAGAGTGATTTCTTTTAACCTGACCTAACCCTGAGTAATACAGGTATAATCCAGTAAAGAAGAAAATGGGGTTTCTAGGACAATGGTTAAGGACTAGAACAGAAAGGAGCCAAGACGATCAATTGATAAAAGTTGAAAACTGAAGACTCAGTAAATAATGAGAAAGGATGTTTTGAGGTATCTTTTGTTCATCATTCTCAATCCCACACTAACTCAAATATGAAACTACTCCTCAGTGTTGTCAATTTAAAAGATCCTAATAGCAGTTAGCATTCATTCTCATCACATGGTCTATCATAAACCTTTCTTTTTTTTTATTTTAAAGATTTTAAAAATTTATTTGAGAGAGAGGGAGAAGGAGAAGCATAAGCAGGGGGAGGGATAGAGGGAGAGAAAATTCCAAGCAGACTCCCTGTTGAGCCTGCAGCCCGCAGCCGGGGCTGGATTGCACAGTCTGAGATCATGACTTGAGCCAAAACCAAGGGTCAAATGCTCGACCTACTGAACCACCCAAGTACCCTTAGCATAAACCTTTCTAAATTGATCATTATTCCACACAAATCATCCCAGGGATGCAGTGTCCTTGGAAAGCAATCAGGTAAAGGGAACATGATTCAAGAAGAGATTCATAAAATTTTATTTGTAAAATAAAATAAGATTCATGAAAGTGAAGAGGAGAGATTTCAAGAGGGAAGAAAGAAAATGGAATTGAGGACATACCTCAAGTAACATGTTTCTTTGTCAGGGTTGTCCACAGGAAAAGAACTAACTGTTTTTTTATAGGGAGGTATAAAAGAAGATATTTATTGTAGTAATGGCTCACCTTGTTATGGAGGCTGAAAGGTCCCACAATCTTCTGTCTGAAAGCTGGAGAACCAGGAAAGCTGATGATACAGTTCAGTTTGTGTCCAAAGTTCTGAGAGTCAGAAGAACCAATGGTATAACTCCCAGTCTGAGGTCAAAGGCCTAGAAACCAGAAGGCTATAGGTGTGAGTCCTGGAGTCTGAAGGCTCGAGAACCAGGATCTCCAATGTCTTGGGCAGAAGAAGACAGTTCCTCTATGATCACAGTTTCTGTAGGGAATTCCTTTATTTCCCACTCTCATCATGGTTCCAGCAGTTTCTGGAATACCTCAGGTTATGATTTCAGGGTCCTGTTTCAAGCCCTGTGTTGGGCTCTGCATTCAGTGGGAAGTCTGCTTGAGAATTCTCTCCCTCTTCCTCTCCCTCCACCCCTCCTCTCACTCATGCTGTAGTCAGTCTATCTAAAATAAATAGATAAATCTTTAAAAAATAATATAACCATGAAAATTCTGGTACTGTGGTAAATCCAACATAAACAAAGAGTAGAAGAAATTTCTCAGATATCATATGTGAATATGCTCAAATTTTGAATTAGATTATTTAAATGTGATACATAAAGAACCTCAGTTATAAAACCTCTATTATACTCAATTTGGGGGAAAATATGAGTTTATAACTTTATAAACAAGTCAATTTCTAGGTCGCTTTCACTGAATTAATGAATACCTTATTCCCAAAACACCAAATTTTTTATGATGACCTTAGTAAATCCACCTTTTATAATTTACTCATTATCATTTTCAATGCAATCAAATAAGCGTAAGAGAAATCAAACAATATTATAATCATCAGCTACTAATGAATCCATATCTCATAAAGTAAAGAAACTTTTATATCCACATGGAAAAAAAATCTATCCTTCAGTGTTTTATATTCCTTTAACAATGTAATGCAAGCTTTTTATTTCTATTTATACTGCATAATTTACCTTAAGCATTTGAAGATTCAGGGATTTGTACATCTGCTTAACCTTAGAACCTGGCTTAAAAATGAAGTAGATTTTGCAAGGAGAAATTTATAATATTAAAATATACCTCAGGCTCTCAATATTTTATGCATTAAATTTGGGAAATTTATTATGAAATACATGACGTTGACTCCAATATTTTTTAAATCTAGTTTTCATTAATTTTCCAGTATGTACTAAAGAAAGGGAAATTATTAGTTTAAATGAATAAGATTTTTAATATTATCTAGTAGTAGAGCACAGTGAGTAAAACACCCTCCTATTATAAGGAATTGCTTCCCATTAGAGATATTATTAAATTTCATTGGAAGGGAGCAAAGATGAATTCGCAGCCTTTGTAACAAACCAGCAGCCACAGCAACCTTGGAAAGAGAATTGCTACTTAACCATGCCTTGTATGAATGCTTCACAGACATGGAAATTCTATGATGGAAGAGAGAACATGACTTTAAATGTATTAGTTTGGAGGGGGATGGTGGGGTTGGAAGGGCCTGGTGGTGGGTGTTGAGGAGGGCACGTATTGCATGGATCACTGGGTGTGATGCATAAACAATGAATCTTGGAACACTGAAAAAAATAAAATTATATAAAAAATTTAGTGTATTAGTTTGGGAGGTCAATGAAGTAGAGGGTCATGACAGCAGCAATGTCCTAAATTAGAAACAATATTAATTTTACAAGCCATTTTCATGATATAATTAAATGATAAGTGTAGCACAATTACAAATGAAGGAGAAAAACCCTACCAATATAATGATGTTAGTAACTAGTTAAAAGAGAAAGGCATTAATATTAAAGTATATCCTCAGAGACTATTTGTTGGCTTTATTCTTCTATCAAAGCATCTATATTACCAAGCATGTAACTTATAAAGATCCATGCTTGGTGATACAAATAACTTGGTACAAGTATGTGCCTTTGTAAGAATGAACTGTCACTTTTGCTATATTGTATGTATTATTCCTATGAACAGTATGTTATATATTATACTATATTATATTGTATTACATTATTATTATACTGAATTTTTTCCTTTACCTATATCTACATAGTAAAGAATTTATATGAGAAGTTTCAGTTTTGCCCTCTTCCTACAAATGATTGTGCATCTCTGCATTTTTGGGCAGATAAGTATTAATCTAAAATGTATTAAAATTCTTCAGAGATTCTCTAACTTCTTGTACCAGTGAAAATATTTAGTATTATTTGATACTGTTTGAAACTGTCAGCCTTAATAAGTCACTATTATTTTTTACAATGCCTTCACATGTAAAAATATTTTCTTATTATATCAATTTCACTTTTATTTCTCTACCCTCTACTTAATATTTATCAACAGTATTATACATTATAATGCTTTATTAATTTCTATTTTCTTTACCTTTCTCAGGTTACCTTTCTTCTGATATTTTTACCCACTTGTATTTTACTTGTTTACTTTAAAATCCTTACTTTCTTATATAAAAAGCTGGCTGCTTCCTTTTTCCCGTCATTAATTTTGTTTGTAATGTAATCACCTTACTCAGTGCTATGAGACAAATGCAATTTCTTTAACATGGCCATCAAACAGACTGCCTTCTATAAAGAGCTATAAAGCCGCTTTTATGTGGAGGGCTGAGACATAATTCAATTAGGAAAAACAGTGTAAAATAATGGGTTTTTAAATGTGTATGTACAAAAGAAAAAGTACAACCATAATTTTTATAAATTTTGAGTCAATGTAAAATGCTGGTCAATAATGAATTTTTAAATTTTAAAGATTATCATATCTAAAAAGATGCTTTACTATGATAGATATTACTTATACTGTGATAGCCCTCGTTATTGTAAAGCGCACAGTGGCTTCAGAGTTCAGAATCTGGGGCATGTTTCAGATCCGACTTTGGAGAGTCACCAAATTCGCAAGTCTTCTGTTTTTACAATGGTATGAGCTGCGAGACAGCCTGGATAACGTCTTGGCACCCTTCCGAGGCAATGAGGCACTGATGCCTGTCCGTGCAAGTGCAATTTGTATTTGCCTATGGAATCCTTGGTTATTTGGATTTAAATTTGGGTATCCTCCTTTATGCTAGAAACCAATAAAATAATGAACTACCATTCTGAAGATCCAGAAAGCTAATCAATCTTCTTCCTGACATGTATAAAACTTCTCTGTGTAATCTCTTTCATGCTTCACATTCATTGTTTGCTTTTCAGACAGTTATAAAGCTTTCTACTAGGAAATGTTCTCTTTCAAATTCCTTTAAACAGAAATTCTGTAGGAATCTTTTAGATATGAAGGACTTCTCCGATAGAAGGGTAACAGTTTGACATATTGTAGGATTCATTAAATAAGTAAATCACTCATTTTTTAAAAATTACTTGTTCTGGTACTGTTGTGGAAGTAAGGGTTGGTTATACCAGTGAAATATATGACCGAGGCTACTACATTATAATTGCTCACATTCTAATGGGAATAACCCTCAAATATTTAAGCAAACTTAAAATCATGGGAGACTGTGTAAAAGATAAGATGTGAGTTATTTAAAGGATAATTAGTATATAGTGCTATGAAGATAGAGTGATCATTTCAGGAGAAAGATACAACATGAGCATTGCACATAGAGGTCAGACAAGCATAACACCCAAAGACATATAAATAGCTTTGTATGTCTGGGGCATGGGGATAAGTACGAGCTATCAGAGGAGATGGAGAAGAGGAATTGTTAATGACATTTTGTATCTTGCTAAAGTTATTGGATTTTATCCTGGGGATTTGAGGTGGGGAAGTGACCCTATCAGAAGTATGTTTGAAAAAGATTATTGTATCAGCAGCGTGAAGGATAAATCTGACAGGGATCTAAAGCCAGAAGAACATTTAATAGATAGGAGAGATGCAAAGAGCAGCATAGACAGTGCACATTAGTGAGCCTTCAAAAATGTTTATTGAGTTGAGATGCATTGAAGAAGTTTGTTGAAACTTTCTTTTCTCACGTCTTATTTTTAGAAAATGTCAATAGCAGCTATTCATTGGGTTACTTCAAAGGTCCTCCGCTGAACCTTGGTGAGGGTGAGATAGTTGAAGTCTGGGTGAGTGACCCATCTCATCACAGATGCTTCAAAAATGTCATCAAACACTTTTCTACAGATGGTTCCATTGTTCAAAATGGTCTTTATAGGTCCTGAGTCTTATGCTGCAGTCTAATGCACAAAATAGTATCCTCCTTTTTGCAGTGGAATTCAGTAGGTAACTTAATTATTTCCTTTGCACCCGGCAAACAACATGTTAGTGACTGCACCCTCTTTGACTGTTAGAACCACTCTCCTTCCCTATTAACTACTCTTATGGCTACTGTGTATTCCATTTTCTTTTCTAGGTCATCTTCAGAACGTGTTGCCAATAAAATAAATCATCTAGCAATTCCTTGTCAATAATTTTGAAAGCTAGGGTATACCAAAGAGCAAGCTGCCTACTGATGATTGAAAGCTGACTGCAGCATTTTTATTTTTGGAAGATCTCCACAGTTTTCTAAATGTGTCATCGTAACACTGTCATATACATGAAAAATAGCTTTTCTCATTTTACAAATGGATGAATTAAAATACAAAAGATTGACGTGTAAGAAGTTAGTAAGAGTGCTTAGTTCAAAAGGAGAAAGAATAGCACACTAGCATATGATAGTATTTCAATACCTCTAGTATCTTTTTGGCAGTAAGATTTTATTTGTTCACCTAGGCAATGGAAAATATTATTCTCTGTGAACACACGTAAATGTACATTTTCTCCTTTGAATACATATATAATTTCAAGTCATATAATTTTTCAAGCTTGCTAAAAAGCCTAGAAACAACAATGGACCCAGTAACAGTGAGCACCTTGCAAACAAATTGTGGTCTCCTAGATAGTACTTCCCATTAAAGTAAATTGGGATCCTCAAAGAAATAGCTAAATCCAGATACAGTGCAAAAGCCACCAGGAACATGTAAAATGGACTCAGGGTCCAATTTGAAGAGATTTCTGTTGTTAGAAAAGGCAATTTGAGCAGCCAAACAAGTGGAACTAACTGAATAAATTATTGAAATTAATAAGATATGATAAATTCATGAATTGATAATGTTAACTAATGAGAAACTTACTAGTCACATTTGGTGGATACTGGATAACCAAAGTATTTGGCAAACTGATAAATAAAGGAAAAGACTCAAGGTTTCATTCTAATATTCTTGTACAAACTGCAACTAAATAGTTGATGATGTTTTTTAAAAAATTAAGCATCCCGGCTAATAAAGGAAAAGCACTATGAAAGAATTGGAATATCAACATAATGCAATCACTCATTAAATTATTGACATAGGGGGGCACCTGGGTGGCTCAGTGCGTTAAAGCCTCTCTGCCTTCGGCTCAGGTCATGATCCCAGGGTTCTGGGATCGAGCCCCACATCGGGCTCTTTGCTCAGCGGGGAGCCTGCTTCCTCCTCTCTCTCTGCCTGCCTCTCTGCCTACTTGCGATCTCTATCTGCCAAATAAATGGATAAAATCTTAAAAAAAAAATATTGACATAGAAAATGTTTATCCATGACTGACTAAATTATTAGGAGAGCAGCTAAAGAGGATTGGGCTAACAGTACTAGAACTCATTAATCAATATTAATGTTTAAAGAAGGAAAGCAATACACAGTATTTCTGTAACAGAAAATATAAAATACTAACTGTGACTCTTTGAAACCAAAGTATAAAATCTGAGTTGGATTGAATCAGTCAGTCTATGAGTTTATTTGAAATACAGAAAGTAGATGGAGAAAATATGGCAACAAGGATGAAAAATCCAGAGTGTGAGCACTGGATGAGGTGCTCCAGAAGACATAATTGACAGTTGTCCTGTCAGCCAACCCAAGCAGGCTTGCACTCCTCTGTCCTTGGAATGTACACTCTGTACCTTCTTCGCACCATTCCCACAGTGGGAACTGTTACAAGGACATAGTCTTGAGAAGTACATTGTCTTTGGTACCTTCTGGACAGTATATGTGACTCAACTGAGTTAAGGCCTCTGTGTAAACGTTGAGGTTTGGCAAGAAGGTGTGGAGATCTACTTGTCTTGCTGCCGCCCAAGACAGGCCTCCTGTGTAAGGTTCCTTGTTTATTAAGCTCACCACCTACCCATCTGGAGTGGTCTAAATCTTCCTTCTGTCTCTCCTTACTCTCCATGTAAAGGGGAGAGTTTCAGATTTCACCCAGGAAGTTCCCAAAGTTTCCAATGAATATTGAGACGCATATATGACAAGTGACTAGGTTTAGTCAACAGTAACAAATAATTTTTAATTACAAGAAAAAAAAAAAGAAGGCAGGGATATTATAGATTAAAGTAGCATTCAGAAACCTGTCAATCCAGTACAATGTGTGTATTTGTTTGGATATTCATACATACAAAGCAACTTGAAGAAAAGAAAGAATAGGGCAAATCTGAATACTGACTGGATAATTATGTTACTGAGACATTATTGT
This sequence comes from Martes martes, assembly GCF_963455335.1. NCBI lineage: Eukaryota > Metazoa > Chordata > Mammalia > Carnivora > Mustelidae > Martes > Martes martes. The sequence goes on from NC_137890.1 coordinate 21,028,373, forward strand.
TAATGTTTTGATGTGAAATTTTATAAAGAATCCTAATTGTTTCGAAATGTGTATGGAGTTTTTTATAGATTAATTATATGATTCGGGGCACTGGCTTTCAAGTACGTCAGGAGGTAAAGATAAAACCAGAGGGCTGATGACTTAATTAACTGTTGAAGTTGGCTCTTCACTGGATCAGGGTTCTTTATACTATTCATTCACTTCTACATATGTTTTAAAGGTTCTATCAAAAAAAGAAAGTTTTAAATAATGAATTCTGGAACACTGAAAAGAAATTTAAAAATAAATAAATAAAAACTAAAAAAAAAAAAAAGTTTTAAAAATAATCTCCTTTAAGTCCCATCTGATCCATAATGGAACAGTGTTTCACTAAAAATTGGTGTAAAATAATTCAGTTTCTTTCTTTACTGGTGAGAGAAACAAGGAATAGCAAGAAAGAGTTTCCCGTGCAGAGGAAGGAAGGTGTTAAAGGACGCGATAGAGCAGCTGCCAAAGAGTAGAGCTCAATTATATCTGAAGGCTTACAGTAGCAACAGTTGTGCTGAGGCTACTGAGTGAAAGTCACATAGACTGTGGTTAAATATATTACTTATCTTGAGTTCCAATTAATAAGAACTTTGCTCTGGGTTGTGATGAAGGAGTGTTGAAGTTCACCAAGATTTGGGCAGCTCAGGTACTGAGGGAACAGATCAGCTTACTGGAGACGTTAGGCCATCAAAGTCACCACATCCAAAAAGCCAGCAATTTGTCTCAGTGGGGGAGAAAGATTAGGTAATTGTCCTACAACTGATTATGTTAAGAACAAATTATTTATGTAGATATAGATGCAGATAATATCTGTATAATCTCCAGGCTCTGGTAAATACCATATTGTAGGTACTCACTAAATATTCTCAATATTGGCTATGAGAATGATGAAATGGGAACAAAATAATAGAGAGTTAATTATCTTCTTGTAATGAGGAAAACAAGAGCCATGGAATAAAGAATACACACAGGAGGCCTGTCTTGAGAAATGAGATACCTTGAAGGGAAGGAGTACTTTGTTGCAGGTAGAAAATTGAGGCACAGTCATCACCCTCTGATTTATGGCAATAAAGAAACAATGTTGGAGCCCAGAGGTTCATAGTGGATAACACAAATCTTGGGTCTGGGCATTTGGACAAAATGCAAATTCACAGGACAGTTCTTTGGATATAATTATAATTTCTCATAGTTAGAATGTATTCAGAAGCATTAGCACAATTAAGCCTGGAGCTGAAAAGAATCTTTGGACCAAGATTGCTGGAGCTGCTGAGAGAAAACTGAGGAACTGGAAATACATCAGAGACAGATGTTGCAGCTCTTCCAATGTTGGCTCTAGCCAGTCCTGTTACATACTACATTTGCAAACATTTATTGTGTAAATGGTGCTGGTTTCTTTTTCTGTCTTGAAAGAATCTTACCTTCTGTTGTCTTCCAAATCAAAGACTTGTTTATTTTAGTGCTCCACCTGAACTTTTTAATGATTCATTTTTTCTTATTTTTTGAGCCTTTAATTTCTGTCAGTTTAACATACAGTGTATAATAATTTTAACATTTGCTGGAACCAGAGCATGCTGGAACATTAGAAATATAAATAGCCATAGCATTATATTATAAAAGAATATCAAAGAATAAACAAAGAATATTTATTTAACTTACTTGTAGTTGGTTAACAACTTAGTGTGGGAATCTTTCATTGGAATCTGATTTCTTTTACTGTACCTTGTACTTAGGAGTACCTGTAAGATATATTCATGGTTTGTGAAATATTTTTTATTCAGAAAACAAAACAAAAACTAAACACTTGGTTAATCTGGCTAAAGGAAGTTATCTGTGCAATATCTAAAATTAGCAGAAACATGAAATTTATATCACCTTAGTAAAGGGAAATTAATTTTAGAAAATTAAAGGGAGGCAGAGTCACCAAAATTCCATTTCCCCTACCTTGTTCCTATATGGTTGATTTCAACTCTTCTGCAATTCTGTTGAAGAATAAAGCACTGGTAGAGATTTTCTTGTTTAGGATTCGCTGAATATAGGAATTCAGACAAATAATGATCAGATATTTTTCAGTCAAAATTATTCTTAATGTAACACAAGATAAAATATGTAGAAATTTCAATTTTACGAGGTTGAAAAAGTTTTAATTTTAATGTTCATAATTTAGAATCTGTACTATATTTTCTATATTTTAAGAGGAAAGTCTTGTTAGGATATAGGTAACTCGTGTTGCATAGGACATAAGTCTGTGTCTTTAGCAGCAAAGGAGTTTGGGAAACAAAGTTCCTTGCTTCCGCATTGGAGAAGGACTTATACTTTAGTTAATTCTTCTATAAAGGAAACATATTTAAGATACTGCCAAGTTACGAAGCATGAGTGATAATAGCACCTACCCAAGGAAATTGACCATCTCTAAAATTTTTTAATAGGTTCTTTAACTTGAAAGCAATCTGAGGATACAGGTAATACACAATTGCAATTTTATTGAAAAATGTGGCTTTCCACTATGTCGATAACAGTTTCTGGAATCCATTGCTTACTGCAGTGGTACCAATCATGTCTCAGACCAGGGCAACATCAGTAGGGTCAGAGCTTTGATGTCTTAGGTGGGATTCTCTGAGAAACAGATTCTGATAGGGAGATAGACAAGCCAAAGTTTACTGGGGAGTGCTATTAGGGACCATAGGTTTTTGTGTTGTTTTTTGTTTTGTTTTGTTTTTTTATGTTCGTTTGTTTCTGCAAAACGCAGTGTTTTTAAATTATTATTGTGTTCAGTTAGTCAGCATATAGTACATCATTAGTTTTTAAAGTAGTGTTCAGTGGTTCATTAGTTGTGTATAACACCCAGTGCTCATCACCACACATGCCCTCCTTAATACCGATCACCTGGTTGCCCCATTCCCCTACCCAACTCCCTTCTGTAATCTCAGTTTGAGGAACCATAATTTTAAAAGAGTAAAAGATGCAGGATTGCAGAGAAGAAGAAGTTGAATTGCCATAAAACTGAATAAGAACCTCCAGATTATCGCACAGGGCACCCCAGAGCTGAATGAAATAGCAGTTCAGAGTTTTTCCAAACTGAGATAAGGGGGCCAGGCTTTGTGTGCCATATGTCTTTGGATATGAGTTACTTCTAAAATGGGAACAAACTTAAGTGAGACAGCTACCCTTGGCTAAGGGCAATTCCTTGAGATGGACTCATCTTTGAGGCTTCAATATCCAAGAATGCTGGTATCTTTGTCCTTTGAGGAGAAGATCTAAGCGATGTATGGAGCAGTGTTCGGATGTTCTTCCTGGCTGTGTCATCTTTCTGGCCCTCCTAGAGATTGTGAGTTAAGAGGCTTAATCATGTGACTTTTGCTACAGTAATTAAAATAGATTATGTTGTACACTAGTAATGATCCTGACTGATATAATACTGTTTTTCCTTAGATTATTCTAAATTCTTACATGAGATATTTTTGCCCATGTTAACTGAAAATTAGAATGTATCATCATTCGTGCAAAACCCTTTCAAGATTTCCTAAGGGTTGGGGCGCCTGGGTGGCTCAGTGGGTTAAAGCCTCTGCCTTCGGCTCGGGTCATAATCCCGGGGTCCTGGGATCGAGCCCTGCATCGGGTTCTCTGCTCAGCGGGGAGCCTGCTTCCTCTTCTCTCTCTGCCTGCCTCTCTGCCTACTTGTGATCTCTGTCTGTTAAATAAATAAAATCTTTAAAAAAAAAAAAAAGATTTCCTAAGGGTTATTGATTGGAAAATGAGGAATAACAGGAATCAGTCTTTATGTGTATCTTTCCATTTCTTTCCATATTAGAGCTTATAAATGAAGACCCGGTGCTACCGAGGCACTGAGAGCTTGTTGTAGGCATGACACACTTGTCAGCTCCCCTCATGTTACAACAGGCTCCATCCTTAACCAGCACTAACAAAGTTAAGACAACTACAGTGGAGTAGGGGGCACCTGGGTGGCTCTGTTGGTTAAACGTCTGCCTTTGGCTGGGGTGACGATCCCAAAGCTCAGTGGGGAGCCTGTTTCTCCCACTCTTGCTCCCCTTACTTGTTCTCTGCCTCTCTCACTCTCTCTGTCAAATACATAAATAAAATCTTTAAAAAAAAAAAAAGAAATAAAAACCACAGTAGGGATGCATTAGTTAAGTCTTCACAAAAAAGAAAGAAAAGAAAGATGAGATATCCAAATGGAGAACCTGGGGTGAAATTGGGATACTTATTTTTGTTTTGGCATTTTCTTAGAGGAGACAAATACGAATTGGGTAGAACTAAGCCAGTATCTGCTGATAACCTGGTATCAGATATAAATATCCAGTGCAATCTTTCCCTTCATTATTTCCTGTTTTCTTCACCCGTGCTGTTTCCTTAGAGTTTTATCATCTCTTCTATTCTGAAAAATAAGCCAATAAGAGGAGTGTTTATAAGATGCCTCCCTCTCTTTGACAATTCATTTGGCATTTTAATTACTTTTAATCCTTTGTATTTTTGTTCCAATATTAAATTTCTCCATTGAGTAAAACTTGGAAAAGTCAAAAACCAAAAAACAACAAGAAACAAACATTTATAGAATCCCAATAAGACACAGAAGCATTTTAATTGGTCTCCAAAAAAAAAAAAAAAAATCAGGTGACTTTTTTTTTAGCTAGATTTATTCCGTTTTGCTCATTATCATCTTTAATCTACTGGCCTCCAGTTCTAATGTGTGACTGTTGTTAAGACAGCAGGAGTCATCTCTTGGCCAGATCAACACAGTGTGTGGGAGCCAGGGAAAAAAATAAAAAGAAAGTGGTGTCAGAAAAAAACTTGACATATAGAAGAGTGTTCTGGAGAACCTTGAGAAGAATTTGAGTAGTCATTGTAGAGGAAACATTGGCAGGAAGCTTGAGGCTCGAGAAGGCCTGTGAAGTGTAGACAGCACTCCTGATTTTCAAGTGATGTGGGCTGCTGATAGGACTATTAAGCCTATGAAGGAAATCTATGCAGCCCCTGCTGTTAATCCATCTGCAGAAAGTTTCATATGCCAGTTTTCTTAATTAGAGTGGACAGAGAGGGGCATCCTGTTGAGATTAAGTCCACAGCACAATAAAGGAAGAAACTGTTTTTACTTATTGGGCTGCTACCAAGAAATGTGCTAATTACCAAGATAGGAGAACATTTTGTATATCTGATAAGTGAAATTCTTCACGAATAAAAAGATTGGAGGTGATCTTTGAAATTTTTATTCAACAAGGAAGAATGCAGCCTACTGAGAATGCTGATTGAACTAACTGTTCTAAGTATGTTTACTTCATCTCTAACCCCAATTTACATAGAATTCCACTGTGCTAAAATGTGTGATGGACCTTTCCCATCCTAGAAGGGAAATTTATATTTTTTTCAACAAGGCAAAGATATGTTTCATAATTGTGTTATTTAAGAGCTGTGAATGCCCTGTATGCTTATGCTAGAAATGGAATAACAGTTTGAAATACAGGAAGATCTACACAGTCATCTTAAGAAATGTTTGATACCATGGTATCAGATACAAATCTTCATTATTTCCTGTTTCATTATTTCCTGTTTTCTTCACCCATGTTGGTTCCTGGTAGTTTTATAATCTCTTCCATTCTGAAAAATAGGCCAATATGAATAATGTCCAGAAGTTGTGTTCATCTCTCTGACTTTCCATTGGCACTCTAATTACTCTGAATCTTTTGCATTGATTTGTTCCAATATTAGATTTCTCCATTGGCTTTTGTAATTACATTGTCTATCTTTGTGATTTAAGTAAGTATGCAAAGATTTTCCTTTTTATGGATATCTCTCACTTTTTCTGAGTATTTTCAATACTCTAGTTGATGTATTTGATTTTTTCTTAAAAAGCCATTTACAAATTATGAAAGTGACTTATGAAAAGACCAGATTTATAATTTTGCCTTTATTATTAATATGTTCACTTCATGTTTTCATTAACATTTGCAGAATAAAGTAATTCTATTTTAAGTTAAATTTCTTCTAAAATTGGAAGACATTTTAATAGCTAATTAATAGAATAGAATATATAACCTATCATAATTCATTATATTCATTAAAAATACATATATAAATGTATACTATGCATAAATAAGTATATAATAAATATATGTTAACTATAGATATATAGTGATTTCTAATTACTACTATATTATATATATAAATATATTGATCAACACATAGAGATATAGACACAGATAGATATACATGTTAGTTATATATATTTCTTTCATGCCCACTTTTTGTTGTCATCTACAGAGTGTCATGTTTATGCTCATTATACAGAACACTTATATGCCAATATAATTTGTAAAGTATATGCTTAGTTTCTATCTCTGTCTCAGAAACTTAAATTTGACTCTGATACTCTTTTTTTGGATCTTAGGTGAGCAGAATGAACTTTGGCTTATCTAGAATTAAGCAAAGCTACATATTTACCCCATTCTTAGTCCTTTTGGGGACAGTACCACCCCTTTTGAGAACACATGATCTAGTCCAGTAAGATTTTTAAGCAAGTGGGATATTTGAAAAGTACTTGATGCAGAGGAAATTGGAGAAATAAATACCCAGATATCATGGAAAACGATGAGTTATTCTAAAGTTTTTGAAACTCCATGGGTAAAGACAACACAGTAGAAAGTGGTGGCATACTTTGGAAACAGGAAATAACATAGTTGAAAAGCATAGGTAACAGGAGCAAAATAGGAGAAGTTTGAAAAAGCGTTTTTACTATGTTGTGGAGGCACAGAATATTAGAGAAAGATTAATTTTTAGGCAAAGAAGCACACTTTAAAAACGATTCATCTTGACTTTATATTCTAAATATATGGAAATGGTTAACTCACATAGGGTATCTATATCTATGTAATGATATTAATGATTTATTCATTTTCAGAGTGTTCAGCAATTATGTGGAATAGGGTATTAACATGAGCTGCCACATAGTGAATTCCTCTTAAATTACTCCTCATTACCAGTCTAAAATAACCCACTGGCTGTTCAAGGAACTCAGTCAAATATGAGGTAACAAAAACACACTTCTTTCAGTGTATATGTTTATGAACAATTCCTGGCCTATCCTATTGTCTTTATCCACATCATAATAATATAATTTAATTGTAGATTTTACCCTATAATGATGAAAATTACGTTCATGTCAATCATTTTATAATTATAAAATATTTCAGATAAAGAATCAGCAAATGATAAATAAAATTTATTTTTCTCAACACAGTAGCAATTATTTTTCTCATCCTCATTTTTATAATGGCATTATGATAGATTTTGATTTCTAGGCACATTTCCAGACTTTGCCAATCCCTGATATTAATGAACAAGTCATCCCACGTGCTTTGGTGGCATATTCTGAAATAACAGTATGCAAAAGGTAATGACCTAGATTGTGTGTGTTTCATTTTCACTAGATAATTTTATATTTCAGAATTTCTCAAAATACAGCAGGTGTACTTAGATCCACCTGAGACAAGTTCATACCTGGGGCTAGTTGGTACCCAGTGCTGGAGGTTTAGGCTATACAAATAAGCAGTGCCGGAGGCTGGACCAGCCAGATACTTTTTACTCCGTAGTGATGATGAATACAGCCTGTTGCAGTCAAGAGACAGAGGTTCTCTAATCATTTTTTTCCTTGGTTTAAAATACACGGGACGGATTTTGCTAAGGGACATGGAGAACATGGGAGAGAAGCCCATGGATCTTTTTCTTTTTCTTACCAGGTCTCATTACTTTCTCATAGTGGAGAGATGTTAGTTACAGAGAAGAATAAATGGGGTGGTAATGACAGAGTAACAACAGCAATTAAAATTACTCAGATGAAACAGGTGTGTGTGTGTGTGTGTGTGTGTGTGTGTGTGTGTGGGAGAGAGAGAGAGAGAGAGAGAGATGTGCCTGTAGGTACAAATTGCATTATTACACATGCCCAAATATTTTACAACTAATTACGAAACCCCAATGGAAAAAAAAAAATCTAGTATCCATGTTTTGTTTTAGCTGTATGTTTCCTATTTCATAATGGAAGATTTGTTTCTTACATAATTTTACAAGAATATTTAGTGTTCATAACAAATTCTTAGCAAAGCCTGTCAGTTTGATTTAAATTGGAGTTAATGGAGTTCTGTGTTTGTTACATAAGGTAGCAATTGTTATTGCAGCAGGTTTCTGTCAAATATTGGCCCTTTTAAATTTTGATCATTACTGTTCTACATAGTGGTCATTTATTCAATCAGTACCACCAATTTTACATGTTGAAAAGAAATTTCAAAATTGCATATCTTAATAATTTTAAGTCCGTTGCTACTAAACCCATTAATGTAAAAGCACATATCATCAACTACAGTGAATTAATTACAGTAGATTTAGGAACTTTTTTTTTTTTTTTTTTGGTATTCCTGTCCCCACTCTAATTTGCCCATCATGTTTTCTTTCTTTATTATTTTCTCTGCCTTTCTTCCCCACTGGCATTTATTTACCCTTCCTTACAGGATCTTCTCGTCTCTTCAGGATTCACTGCTTTGCCTCTTTCCTTTATCCTTCTCATCACCATGTAGTTATTTCTTCCTTATTGTGCATTTCCTATGCCTCATATTTTCTTCCACTTCTCCGTCATCTTCACTGAATACTCTCTTCTCTTCTTCCTCCATTATTCATTCTTTTCTCTAGTACAAGTGGAAAACCTTAGGTCAAGAGCAATGATTTTTCATTTTTTTAAATTTTTACACTTAGCAGAAATGTTTGATTCATACAGATTGATAACTATTGACTAATGCTTGTTCTTTCTTTTGACAGTGTGCTTTTTAAAATTTTGGATAGGAGGTTTATTTATTTTTAATTTATTTTTATTTTTCTTTATTGTGTTTGGTTAGCCAGCATAGAGTACAGCATTAGTTTTTGATGTAGTGTTCAGTGATTCATTAGTTGTGTGTAATACCCAGTGCTTATCACAACACATGCTCTTCTTTTATTTATTTATTTATTTATTTATTTATTTATTTATTTATTTGACAGACAGAGATCACAAGCAGGCAGAGACGCCGGGAAAGAAGCAGGCTCCCTGCTAAGCAGAGAGCCCGATGCGGGGCTCCATCCCAGGACCCTGGGATCATGACCTGAGCCGAAGGCAGAGGCTTTAACCCACTGAGCCACCCAGGCGCCCCAACACATGCTCTTCTTAATACCCAGCACCTGGTTACCCCACCTCTGAGACTGTCAGTTTGTTTCCCAGAGTCCAGAGTTTCTTATGACTGGTTTCCCTCTCCATTTCTCCCATTCAGGTTTCCCTCCCTTCCCCTGTGGTCCTCCATGCTATTCCTTATGTTCCATATATGAGTGAAACTGTATAATTGACTGCTCTCTGCTTGACTTATTTCATGTAGCATAATCCCCTCCAGTTCCATCCACATCAACACAAATGTTGGGTATTCATCCTTTCTGATGGCTGAGTAATATTCCATTGAATATATGTACTACATCTTGTTTATTTAATATCTTTTTCAGGTCAACTCTTGAGCAAGATACTAAAGATAATATAGTGAATTAGATCTATTCCTTCCCTGTAAGGAATTTACTAGCATAAAATTATAACATGGTTTTGCTAACCACAAAGAAATACACCCTGTAGCATTTGGCCATTGTTTGGATATATTCCAGCTACAAAGCTTACTCATGAGAATTTTATGTCTCCTTAGTTCAATTGCCCAGCTCTTATCTGAAATTTAATTCAGAAATACTGGTTAGAAACTTGTCTTTCAGCTCTTCCTCTGTCGAAACACCAACTTCAGTACTAGTAACTGCTACCCTCTGTCTCCTGAATTTATACTTGCTGAGTAGGAACACCAATAATCCTGTTGGAGTTTGGTTCTATACACAGAAAACTTACTAAGATTACTATAGCTTAGGATTTATGTGCCAAATAGGAACCCTCCCCTACAAGGATACCTGAAGAGGGTCTTAAGGAGAGAAAGAACAAAGTATTTAGACGAAGAAAAAAAAAAAAAAAAACTAAGTAAAAGCTTGATTAGAAAACGTGCTTTAGTCTAATAGTGAAAACTAGTTGACCTCCTGTTGCAAAATATAGACAAATGTAGACCTTTGATTCACATGTTTGATTTTACATGAAAAAAATAGGCAGTCCTCAACCATGTCCACTTAGTTAAAAAATAACAACATAATACAAGAACAATTGGATATGAACAATAAAATGTGTGGCAAAGGTAAATTTTTAACATCTCTGAGGAGTCTATTATAGTCTATCAATTCCCTTCCCCTTATGTTTCTTAGTGTTCAGTGTAAATAAAGAAGCACAATGGGCAAAGGCAGTTGTTGCCGGATTGGTTTTTTTAATAGGTCTTCGGCACGACATTAAAAGAAGGGATTAATCCATATGTAAAATGCCCTGGAAAGGATTTTCATAAACTGAATCCCAACAGCTGGAGCTATGTTCCAAAACAATAAGCTATGAGTAGGCCTGTATTAATTGAGGAGGATTGGGCAGAGAGAAATGTGCTGTGACTATGAACTTGACCCAACCATTGGCTTATGCCATGCAAAGTGAAATAGTCCCAGCTGCAGGACTTAAGAACAATTTGAGTTTACTCGTAACCCCATGATATTTAGCACATTGTATCAAATATGTTATATTTCAAGCAGTTTATAATTCAATCAAACCATCAATGATTCAACACCAAGTAAAGGAAATCACCAGCATTATGTAGAAAAAGTTATGCGGACTAAAGAGGTTGGTGACTCTGGAAATAGAAGGAAATACAGATTTATGTCAGTTTACACTCAAATAACAGTGAAAGATTACCTAATCTTTTAGTGCCAAGATCTATTTAAGGTCCTAATGGCAGAGTGAAGTAGTGCAGAGGACATGTTACCCAAATAGGAATTTTGAAAAAGAGAATAAGACAGAAACATATTTTAACAGCAACAACTATTCAGAGCATAAGTCTAAAATGAGCTAACATACACAATTACAACTGTGATGATAATTTTACTAATCTGTAATATACTGGATAAGAATTACTAAAACACACCATGTGTTAATGGGCTGAATTTTGCTCCTGCAAATTCATATATTGTATTCCTAACCCCAGATACCTAAGAGTGTGACAGTGTTTGGAGATTAGTGTCTCTGAAGAGGCAGTTAAGTTTAAACAAAATCATTAAGAATTCAATATGACTGCTGTGCTTATAAAAAGAGATTAGAACAAAAACATGTAAAGATGGAAGATCATGGGAAGACATAGGGAGAAGATGATTTCTACAAACCGAGGCGATAGACCCTCAGAAGAAATCAGCCCTGAGAGCACCTTGGTTTCAGACTTCTAAATGTTCATAATTGTGGAGAAAAGAAATATCTGTTGTTCATGCCATTCAGTCTGTGGTATTTTTTAGGGAAGCCCTGATAAAGTTTATTATAAGCCAAAGAAGTGAAGGCAAGATTACTTTAAATGCAGTGGTCAAATTGTTCCAATTGTGTAGAAAAGCTAAACTGTAGAAGAATAATTCTCCCTTGGACAAAATAAGTCTCTTTCATTTCCAGGAGCCTACCTTTTAACATCTCTGAAATATGTTGTCTAGAAGTTCCCCTCTATATGCCCCTTAGTGTGCAAGAATATTTTTGAAATTGTTCTCCAGGTGATTGTAATATGCTCATCATGCCATTGATTACCACACCTGCTTTAAAACAACTGTTCCAATTTAAAATGGTAATCGTAAGAATGAGAACTGGTGGGCACTTGGGTGGCTCAGTAGGTTAAGCCTCTGCCTTCGGCTCAGGTCATGATCTCAGGATCCCGGGATCCAGCCCCGCATCTGGCTCTCTGCTCGGCAGGGAGCCGGCTTCCTCCTCTCTCTCTCTGCCTGCCTCCCTGCCTACTTGTGATCTCGCTCTGTCAAACTAAATAAATAAAACATTAAAAAAAAAAAAAAAAGAATGAGAACTGGAGTCATAGTTATCTCGCCACTGGGCAGTCCACCTAAAATTCCCCGTTTTTCCTGCTCTCATTCTTCTAGTCGTCATGACACATCCAAGCTCTTCTATGTCATAGTCATGCCTTACCTCCTTGACTGCTTTGTACATCAACATCCAGCTATTATCTATCTTTACATTTTCTGAGGTCATGTCTAAAATGTCTGACTAACTATTCAAACATTGCTTATTATTGGTTCCACTTCCAATGAACCTCATCATGGACTTTATTCTGACCTCAATAGAAGTCATTCATAAAAATCAAATGTAGTTTCTTTTTAACTGAGATATTAATTTTTTTAGGAAAAGTACATTTGCTTGGGTTTTATTTTGGAGTCTCAAATTACATATACATATAATAACTTGGGATATTTGTATTTACAAATATTTATGTATGATATATTTATATTTTTGCATGTACAAAAATAAATTAAAAATGTACTATAAACATGTTGAATTTCTATTGACTTTGAAGCTCTTATTTCTAATCTTTGCAGTCAGTGTGATAGAAGTAAATTTAAGACTAAGTTAAAAGCTCTAAACCACATATGGCAAAGCAAGATTTTCATTCTGCCTCAACAACTCTTTTCCTGTTTCTGCTTTACTTGGTGAAGAGTAAAGAAACATACTCCAGGAACATGATTCATTCAAGTGTTGCTGTCAGCGTGGTCAACATTCTAAAGGAAATGACTGTTTGTTTTTTTAAGCTGTACTTTATAGAGTATGGAAGTTGAAATAACACAGTGGGACATGGTGAAAAACTGCTGCCAGTTGTCCAGGGTGAAACAAAGATGATGATGCCCTCCAACGAAGCAGAATAATTATTGCCAATGAAGCCAGAGGAATGACCAAGATCTCAAGGACCTTAGCATATAGGAGTAAGATCTCCGGGGGAGGGCTGAAGAGATAAAAGACTAAAGGAGAGAAAATAGAGCAAGGTGACAGAAAAACAGACTCTGATATAGACATCAAGGCTGAGCAAATAGCATTTAAATGGGAAAAAAAAACCTATTTTTCACCTTTTTCTGGAGTCTATGCACATTAGAGACCTTTTAATATAAAAATATTTTCTTTCAAATAATGGACTGTATATACCCTCCCATATTATACTGTTTTAGCTGCAGAATTGGTGATTCATGCGAAATTGAAAACAAATTTCAGATTATATTTGTGTAATAACTGTTCATGATGGATATTTTAATGGTCCAAGGCTTTTTTGTGTGTTCTCAGCCTGAATAAATCCTTTAGCCTTATTTTTTTATATTAATTGAGAAAATGGAACTGCCTTCCATCTCTGTAGAGGTTACGATCATATATTAAAATATAAAAAGCATTGTAATTAATGCCAGTCATTTGTGAGTTCCTGCTTTTAACACAAATACAAAGAAAAAGAAATAAAGACTGAATGGCACGCCTTAAAGATAAAGAGGGTAATTTCTAAAATCATCATCCCAGTGTCAGTATTAAAATTTTCAATATAAATATGCACCATTTTACAGAATGATGATGTATTCCTGAAAAGTCATGTATATTTTTGCATCCAAAGAAATTCGACTATATATTAAATTTATTTAGGAGAACTCTTACTTCAATTCCAAAGTGAAATATTTTGCAAGGTAAAGAATTTTATTTTAAAATAAATGTTAACCTGATACATTAACATTGCTAAGGCTTAATTTTTACATACTAAATCTGCCTTAAAGAGAAAAAAAAAAAGGGGTACCTGGGTTCAGTTGGTTAAGCATCTAACTTCAGTCAGGTCATGATCTCAGGGTCCTGGGATCAAGGCCTGAGTGTGCCTCCCTGATCAGCAGGGAGTCTGCTTCTATCTCTTTCTCTGCCTGTCCCCCTACCCTTCATGCATGTGCATGTACTCTCACTGTCTTTCAAATTAATAAAATCTTTTAAAAATTAAAAATTAAAGAAAATAAAAAGAGAAAAAAACCCTTCAAGTCCTAGACAAGATGAATTGATATACTTCTCAGCATTCTTTGTGCTAAGTACAGCTGAAATATGACACCAACTTAAGACTCTAAAATGTGGAGAGAGGAAGGTGGACGAGCTAGGTACTTTGCAGTTGAAGAACAACATGGCAGAGAGTTCACTGGCTTTTGTTTTTGCCTCATTTATCCTGGACTGGGTGCTGGAGAAACCTACAACCTACACCAAAAAATCATACTGAAAAAAAAAAAAAAAAGATAAAAGAAAAAGCCCCAAGAAAAGATCTTTCTCTCCAGCAGAAGGACTGGGAAGGAAGCAGCCTAGCATAACAGAAAATTAGATAATCATTTTTTTTTTTTAATCCAGCCAAACACATGGGAAAAACTCATGGCTCTGCTATACACACATCAACACAGGCTATGTAGGAAGCAGACTTTTCGCCATTGCCTGGCTGTAAGAAAAACCCCCTCTCCTTCCCCACTGGAGTAGAGGCCTGATGAAAGCCAAAACTTTCACTACCATCCAGCAGTACAGACTTACCCCCACATACCTCCATTGCCACCCTCAATCCTCTATCCCTCACTCCCAGCAAAGGCTTAAGGGTGGTCTGGACTTCAATGATCTAGTGGTAATGAGGTGCCTCTTCTGCTTCCCTCTGAGATGGTGTCCTAGGAGGCTAAAGGAGAAGACAGGACTGGTACCCCTTCAGTGGATGAAGAGTTCATGGGACCCCTGTGTACTATGTTTGCAACTCCCTATGGATGTATAATTACATAAAAATTAAAAGTTTCAAGAAGGAAAAATGCATTCATCAAACATTTTAATGGTTGCTCCAACTTGATTTTCAATACACTTCTTCACTTTTTAAATTGAAATGAAATGAAATTAAGTGCAGAAAATATGTTCAAAATTGCAAGGTCCCTAATTCTGTTAGCTGCTTCACCACACACATTAACTTCTCCCCTTTTAAGGGACCACATTAAATTAATTTCAAAGGAACACTGAAGATCTAAACCAACCACATTTGCATAAATAGGACAACCAGTAGAGGGGAGATAACAATACATTTCTTGACGATAAAAAGCAGCTGGAAAAAACATAACTGGTAATTCAGGGAAGAGGGAATGTCATCCTGACTCTTTTCTGGTCATTGTAACATCTGAGAAGGAGTCCTTTCTGTTTGTCCGACACCCAAAAAGCTCAGGTTTCAAAATTTCTGAGACAGATATTTGCAAAAAGGATAGTTTGGAAAGTTTGGAACTATCCTTGAAAACGTAGAAACATTTTAGAATAATAATAAAGACATACAGTATGAAGAGAATGAGAGGGTTGCGAGTAAGTAAGGATTTAAGGGTAGAACAAAAATGAAATGGCAAAATTGCGGCAAAACTTTGCTTAAAAATACAGCTTTATTTATTCACAAATATGTATTGAGAACAAAAAAGACAAAATGGCTGATCTCAAGAGTGCTTATTTTAAGAAGGGAAGAAAATGATAACATAAATTTGTTGGTAATTTTCAGTTAAGTTACCTGAAAAATATGACCTATTTTTCCTTTCAGTTCTTTGAGTATTTGTTTCATATTTGTTGATACTCTGCTATTAGGTACATACACATTTAGGATCGGTGTGCTTTCTTGATGAATTTGCTGCTTTTACATCTTGGAATGTCTCTCTTCCTCCTTAGAAAGATTTGCTGCTTTTACAACTTGGAATGTCTGTCTTCCTCCTTAGAAAGATTCCTCCGACCACTACTTCAGATTGCTTTTTCTTCATCTTACCATGATGTATCATTTTTTTTCCCCCAACACTTTGCTTCACATGTCCAAAGCAACCTTGCTTTATTTGATTCTAATTTAGCCCCACTACTAAAATATGATGCTTCTGATAATCTTTCCTAGTGCCTTGTGTATTATAAGGTCTTTCCATCCTAGCTGATGGAAACATAAAACTATTTTCAGCCCTGTGGAAGCTTAAGGAATTGTTGGCCCACGGGTGCCTCATGGGTTGTCTTTTCCTTGTCTTGGAGAGTTTCCACTCACAAGGGTACAGGTCATTTCCCAGCCAGACAGAAGGGTATTCCTTACCCTGTAAGGAATGTAAGAGCTGTATTCCTGCAGCTCTTCTTCTGGACGCAGCTTTCTCTTCTCAGATACTCTGCCCATCAAATTCTAGCTACCTTTGCCTTTCCGAACTTAATGTCCTTCTCTCCTCAGTTCAGCAAGACTGTAGGGTTCTTTCTAGATGCTCCCTACCTGTGCTGCAGCCTGGCAACCACGTACCAGCAGTAAACTGGATTGTCTTACAATGTTTAAGACACATCTGAGAATAACTGAAAAGTAGGAAAAGAAGAGGAATGTTAGAGGGTTGTATAAACGAGCCATTATGTCACATAATGGGTAGTCCGGTAATGAGATTAATACAGGAAGTATTGAAACTAGTTTGAATGGAGTCTTGTTTTCATAAGTTAAATGAGTCAGCTTCTTGAGAATTACGAATAATAAGACTATTTAAAATGTTATATCAATCCCCCAACCCGAGTTTCTCCAACAGCTGACTCTTTTAGTCAATTGCTAGGTTATCGTTTGCTTTTCTTCCATTACAGCTTTAAAAAACAGTTCTACCATCCCCAAACTGGGAGCAAAAGAGACCACCAGGGGTGTGGCCCTTTTCATACGTGAGGTGATTCACACTAGAAGAGGAACTGTAAAGTCAGAGAAAAAATGTTATATCTCAGGTCGTCCTACCTACTCTCACCTGCATTTTTCTCCCCTTTGATAGAGACCTACTCTCTCAAGTTATAAACTGTTCTCATTAGCATTTAGGGAAAAAACGACATTTGGTTAAGCATATTATCCCCGTAATAATGTTGAATTTAAAAATACTTGCATAGCATTTCTCACTTACCAGGCACAGTTTTAAGTACACTACAAACAATAGTTTATTTAATCCATACCTTTCTTCCTGTATGGAAAGAATCATTATTCTTGTTTGTGAAATGAGAAAACAGACACAGAGACTTCATGACGTGATCATGATCACAGGGCTGGCAGGTGCGGTATCGGAATTCAAGTCCAGGCAGTCTGGCTCCAGAGTTTATAGCTGAAACATCTTCACAGGCTGGCACTAGAGCAAGGTTTGCTTTTGATGTTATACATTCTTTTCTCATTTTATTGGATCTTCTTTGAACTATTTTCTTTATTTCTCTGACTCTCTGAACATCCCTACAATTGATACGGTTGATTTTCATTATTATTGGTAGTTATGTTGTATACATTACCATGAACACTGAATTAACAAATACTGAGTCTTTTCTCCTAGAGGGGAACACAGGGTAAGTTTCTGTGAGCCTCTGGTTACATTTTCATAAAACAGTCAATACACAATGTTGTTTTATGTGTGTTTTTGTTTAAAAACGCTTTAATATATGTTAAGTATATGAATTCGTTAACATCAAACTCACTGCCATTAGCACCGTAATTCATGACTGAATGAAGCTTATCTAACCCATTTATTTTCTTCCTAAGATATCATAGGCCTTTTGCATTTAGGAAAGATAAACAGCACCTAAGCACTGTGATTGGGCCATTTTAAAAGGTGAAATCATCAACAAAAAATACAAAATGGGAAAAAAAAAAAAAGACACTAAATAGACCGTGAAAGGGAAACTGATATATAGTGTTAGAACTGAGACAAGAAAGGCACAGCTTTTCCTTGCTTGACTTCAGCTGAGAATGTGTGCAACAGGTTGACTCTATGTTTGTACCACTCAACGCATACCCCCAAATGATGACCATGAGTGTGCAACTAGCATTGATTTTGAGGTTACAAATAAATTTTAGCAAGTAGGAAAATTTACAAATATGGAAAACATGAAAAATGAGGATCAACTGATGAGAAAAATAAAGGAAAATGAAATTAGGTCTCAAATCTACAGAATATGAATATAAAAACAAAAAACTGATGCGGTTTCATTTTGAAATGGAGAATGCACAGTAAAAATATTGAGAAGGATATATTTGATTTATGAATTTGACCAAGTTAAATAAAATACTTTTCCTTTGTTTTAGTGTTTAAAGGCACTGCTCACAAGCCAGGGGTAACGTCATCTAAAAGAAAGTTTTCTCTAAGAGAATAACTGATGCCTACTTCATTTTTGCAATAAGGCATTTATCTCTCCACTCAAAACTAAAAAAAGATTACATAACTTAAAAAAGATTCACAAAGGTGTAATGTATCTCCCTGAAATGATGAGACCCCATAGCTGAATGAAGAATGAGATTAGTGACGAGGAGGGTATGGATCAAGGTAAACTAATAACTACTGGTCCAGTATCTAGAAATTGAAGTTAATAGGCAAATAGAGCGAGTGTTACATAAGACTTTACTGCCAAAATTGGTACCTGTGTTATTTTACATCCAAAAGTACTTAATTCTGTGAAACAGTTGCTGCTCAATTAGAACTCAATTATATGTTAAATGAACTAAATGCCATTTCATTTGTACAAAGGAATCTCTAATAATGATTAATGGAAATTTAATCAAATATGAGTTGAGACTGCAATGTGTTCAGCAATAGAATAAGAATGAGTTATATCGGTACTAACCAGATCCATTATCTAGATCATGATGCTGCTGAGGTCAAGTTGGAGGGTTTGATCCTTATACAGCACATCAAGCGAAAAGAATATTATGTAGCGTTAACAGATGGCATCTCATAATCCGCTCTTCACTTTACAAATGTATCCCTTTGGCTACAATAGACAAAGTGATTATGAAGAAGGAAAATCACTCAAAGTGGCTCAAAAATACGTCAGTAGTTTTGTTTGAAAAAGCAAAGAGCAACAATTGGAAAGATTTATTAGGAAATAGGTTCTTGAATATTAGCGTAAGGCCCACAGATCCAAAGAATTGCATTTAGTAATTCTCATAAAAGGAAGAGTGAGATCTTTGTTCCTCTTTCTTCTGCCCATACCCAGCCTTCACCCATTATCCCAAAGCTTGGATAATTATATAATATTCTGATATTAGGGAATAATAAATGGCTCATAATGTGTATATTTCAATCCAAACGGAAATTCATTTTTAATTATTCAAAATATGGAGGGGTTTTGTTTTTTTAAATATGAAAACACTGAGCTCAACTTGAAAAGCAAATATATGCAATATATTGTATGTGCCACCTGTTAAATTTAGTTTGGTATTATACAAATATATTGCAAATATATGCAATATATTGTATGTGCCACCTTATTATGTTCTTTGGCATATTTTATTCATAGTCTGTTACTTTGGTTTTGAGTTTATATTATTACCCATAATTATGCAGTATGTTATTTTCTAATACTCATGAAAAACTGAAATGTTTATAAATGTGTTCTTATCTTCTTTCTTCTAAATTAGTTTTGTTGTGCTGTGGGAATCACAATCCTGTTTCCCCTATCTTTTAATTCTAATATTGACCCTCCAATTTATCTGTGTAATTATATTGGGCTCCTAGCATCCTAGCATTATTAGGGGAGCAGAAGTGTAATTCATTTCCCTCATTACCTGGTGTTTTATGAATACCTTTTGCTTCAGTAAAAATGTTCTGGCAATATGAATATTTGCCTTTTTGTCTTATAAACTGTACAGAGTTGAGTGAAAGAAATAAATTCTTTTTGATTATTAGATTGTTATAAAAGTGAATGGAGGCTACCATCTATTTTTTTAAATTTTTATTTTTTTTTAATTTTTTTTTATTTATAAGCATATTGAACATGCTATGCCAGTGTGTGAGATAGGGATTCAAGACAATGCTTACACATAATGGCCCTCTGGTAATTCCACCACTATGGGGGAAAAAAAATCACTGTGAAATTTAGGTTGGTATTATACAAATCTCAGCATAGTGACATGATTCATGTAGTAGATAAGTCCAAATTTTACCTTTATGGACAAAACACGGGTACTGAATTATTAAAGTCTCCATTGAAGACACCCTCTGAAAAAACTGCCTGCAGTTCAATTTAACTACGTCACAGGAATCACAAGAGAGACCTAGTTGTTGGAGCTCAGGCCTATGTATCAATGAATATGAGTGATGTATACTGGACTTCAAGCTGAAGACAAATGGCATTAATAAATCTTGTGAACTGTTCTTTCATTAGCAGTTCCAGTTTGCAAAACCTTCTCCTTGGTGCTAGGTAATCTTCTCAGCTTTATATTTTACAACTGAGCTTACCTGTATTTTAGACTTTGAAACACTTGTGTTTTAAAAAGGTCTCATGACCAAGAGCCCTAATCTTGCTATGTGGTAATATCTATTGCATTTTCAACATTTAGCTTCAAATGTGTATCCAGAGGATCTAAAAGATCATGTAAATAAAGCTCATGGTATTATAGGCACTATAAATTCTCTAGAAATTATATAATTAGGAAAAGTATGCTACTGGGAATGAAAATTTATGAATTATCAGATAGGACTATTTTTAAAAGGTAGACAATAGTTTTCCTACTTTAAAACTTATAAGCTAAACGTCTATAACATATTAACTCAGCTTATGTAAAATAACAAAGTATATACAAGAAGTATACAATATATAAGGCATATAACTTTCCTTGGTTATATACTATTTGATTTAAATTCCATAAATTTTTGTTGCCCTTTCTCAGCCATCCACATCTTTTCAAAAGTACAAATATTTAGATAAATACAAGGATGTCGCATATATACTATATATACTGTTTCTCCCCCCTACTCCATTATGTCATAACTTTCATTCCAGAGATGGAATTCTCGCCCCCCGCCCCGCCGCCCCCTGCATTCTTCCCTCCACCCTGGCATTAGCCAGTACACTAGAATCACAGAGATAAGGAAGAACTATGTATGCCTAGTGTCCTCCACCAAATGAGGACTGTGTGTGTGTTTGTGTGTGTGTGTGTGTTTATATGTGTGTGTGTGTGTGTGTGTGTGTGAACCATGCCTTAGACTGACACACTTCTGTTAATACCACATCAAAATCTTTCATGTATTCAGGTATGATCTGCAGTTTGTTTCTAATACCCAGCTCACCATATATATAAATTTACCTCAAGATAAGTTTCTCTCATTCCTTCTCTTTGTCCTTTCTCTCTTTGCCATCTTATTTCACTTTCTTCTATTTATTCTGTTGGTGAGCCAAAGAAAAGCAGACAAAAACAAGTGAAAAAAATTTAAAAAATGTTTCAATAATGGCTGAAAAGTCAAGGTAAATGTGAATATTTAGAAAATCAAAACCAAATGGAACCCCATTTATTTTACATTTAATTGGACTTAGTATACGGTTAATATTTCCACTGGCTTAACATGCTGATTCCATCTATTTCCCCAATTTGGTATTTCCTTCCAATTATTTCTGAAACTTAAGTGGCCTTCTAAATTCCTAAGGGTGAGAAAGTGTGAGGGAAGCACTGTGTCAGGGAAAGCTCTGACAAATGAAGCAATGATGGCTGCCATAGATATTTTACATGATGTCGCACCAAATCAAACTGTTCTGCTTGTGTGGTAGTCAAGGGCTTACTGGAGTTATTTTTCTCCCAGAAGTTACTGGTGGTGTTCTGTTAATATTACAGAAATACTTCAGGAAGTGATGTTTTTTCATCTTAATTTTCCTTCATCTTGTTCTGCCTGTACCATAGCAGAAAGAATGTCTGCAAAATTTCTGTTTGGAAAGGTTGGATACATATTAGAGACCCTGACGTCTATCTTCAATGTGTTCACATACTTTTGTAGAAATCATGTTTTTGATAAGTAACAGTGTAAGGCAAATCAAGTGAGGAAAACAATGGACGCATGAGCTCATATTACTAAATTTCTAAGAAAACACCTTATTTCTTAATGGCTCTTATGTTTAAAAGGCCCTTTTAATTTTTATTTAAGAACATGGATAATAGAATCATGTTTGTCAGATATTTGGTTTTTGGAGGTACCAACTTGATAAGTTTGACCTTGGGCAAATGAGTTAAAACTCTGCTTCCTCATATATGCAAACAATTCCTACAAAAACTAATCTGTATTAAGCATTTTTATTGAATTCCAGGATTCATTGAGTATCAATATTGGATATTATTATTGTATGAAATATATTTTTATTAATTTTAATTTATGCTTTATCCATTAATCCCTGTTATCCCCCCACTAATCACAGAGACTAAGTATAGCACTTTTACAAACAACAATCCTTGAAATATTTAAACTGCAAAACCATGGCCCAAAAATCTTTATTTGCTTATGCTAAACCTGTGACTTTAGAAATTATTATGACTGAATTCCTCGTGATTGATCTTCCAGGTTACCATTTTCTGGATATTTATTAATAAACATTCCTTTTCCATATGAAACCCTGAAATAAATTACTATATTCCAGATATATCTTTATTTAAGATGCAAAAACTAACTATTTTTCAATTTTTTAACCAGCATTATACATTATAATTGATGGCCTCTAAGATTGTTTTGAGCTCTGTCTCTTCCTTGTGATTTTTCTCTTTCAAAACCACTTTATCTTTCCTTCACTTCTTCCCTTCAGTTATTTTTATCTAAGAACAAAGTAGGCATCTAAGTTGGAGATGGGGGAGGCAGTGTTCCAGAGGAGGTACCAGAAGAGTGGGAGAGAATACAGTAAGATGCTGTGGGGACAGATTTAGTATGGGATATAGGAGCTCAGCTACTGTGAGAAAGGCATCTGAGCAGTATAGGGCCTCGGGACAACATACCAGGGCCAAAGCAAGGTAAGGAGTGTTTCTGTAAAGGATGGATCAGGCAGGTGTTCACAAACCTAGGCAGTTTAGTAGAAGGCAGGGACAGGATGAGACGTAGCACAGTGCAGATTGCCAGAGGCCATGCTGGGGTAGAGAAGGTACTCGAAACCAACAGGGGAATTCAGAGTCTGAGTGGAGCCTACCCACGGAGGAGGTGCAATCTGGTATAGGATATTAGAAATCGAGCAGGAAAAGATGGAGGTTCTGTGAGGGGCCATTTAGGTGGAGTGTTCAAGTCCAACCAGATTACCAAGGGAATCCTTGCAGGAAGTGGCCAACACATTGTACTGAAATCTGAGTACAGTATGTAGGTTGCCCATGCAGGGGAGGAGACGTAAGTGCAGAGGGCACGGAATATCTGAGTACTGAATGTGTTTTGGTTTTCATGGTGTCACTGCTCCCAGGCTTTGTCTGTGTACCTGCTAGAGAATACAAATGTGACCAGATGCATAAGTGTGTACCCACAAAAATACTCATGCATATATGCAGTTTTACATATATATGAATACATACGTGTTTATTCCCTTAATGCTGGCATTTCTAATTCTGATCTAAAACATGAGTTTTCTCCCCATTATATTTGCAGATTGCTTCTACAACAGGAGGAAAACCTAGCTCTTGTCCTTTTATAAAAGATTTTATTTTTATTTTGGGGGGAGATAGAGTGAATGAGAGATTGCACACACACAAATCAAGGGGAGGGGCAGAGAGGGAGAGAAGCAGACTCTCCACTGAGCAGGGATCCTGATGTGGGGCTCCATCTCAGGACCCTGGGAACGTGACCTGAGCTGAAGGCAGATAGATCTTAACTGACTGAGCCACCCAGGCACCCTCTAGCTCCTATCTTTAATGTTTACCTATTTGAACATTGTGTGTGTGTGTGTGTGTGTGTGTGTGTGTGTGACTTACACAAGTATTTAAACCAAGTGTTAATGATTGTCGAGTGATGAGGAGTTTTAACATCCAATATAATACAATGTTATAAAGGATACTCAGTGAATATAGAAAATACTGCAAATTACAAGTAGTTGTAATAAACAACATTAAGTTTCAGTTATATAGATGAGGAAGTTCTGAAGATCTGATGTGCAGCATGGTGACTATAGTTAACTGTATGGTATTGTGCACTTGAAATTTGCTAAGATAGTAGATCTTAAGTATTCTCACCACACAGGAAGGAAGGAAGGGAGGGAGGGAGGGAAAGAAAAGTAAAAGAGAGAGAGAAAAGAAGGAAGGAAAGAAGGGGGAAAGGCAACTATGTGAGGTGATGGATATTAATTAGGTTGATTGTGATGATCATTTCATGATGCATGCATATATCAAAACATCAAGTTGTGTCATGTGATTATATATAATTTTTATTCATCAATTATACCTCAGTAAAGCTGAACAAATCATGTTATATAAGACTACGTAATGGCTTAGAACTTTTTTTCAATATGTTATTTGGGAAAAATAAAAGATTACATGAGTACAATATGACTCCAAAACTGTAAAAGGAAAATGGATATTTGCACATAAAGATAAGCTGGGAAGATACATAATCCCCCTAATACACATAATAAACATAATAAAAGTAATACAAGCATATGGTAACAAATCCATACAGTAAGCAAGAGTATAAAAGAAAGGGTAAAAAGTCATTCCTCCCTCCACTTTGAACTCCTGTTCTTCCAGAAACAAACTTTTAACCATTTAAGATACTAGTTTTTATCATAGCTATTATCCCATTTCGAACTATATAATACACTTAAATCTTTATTTCTTCAAATATCAACATAAAACAATCTCTGTTGAGTTCCCAAACCTGCTGTGAAATATGAAGAGTGTAGCTTGGTTCCCTCTCATAAGACTTTGGGGAGATGAAGGAATGGTATGATTTGGTCTCAAAACCCTAGAATATGTAGATCTTGTTATTGATGTGTTAGCAGAGTAGCCACATTTTTTGTTCCCATTACTGCGAGGAAGCTGTGGGTCTGAAATGAGGGAAATTGGCAAACATGTCTTCATTTGAAATTACACCTATTTTTTACTTTAGAATCACATTTTTTGGAATGTTTCCATTATCAAATTGAAGAGAAAGAACGCCTTTGAATTTTAGGTAGACAAGTTGTTGTTGTTTTTTAAAGACTGTATTTATTTATTTGACAGACAGAGATCACAAGTAGACAGAGAGTCAGGCAGAGAGAGAGGGGGAAGCAAGCTCCCCGCCGAGCAGAGAGCCTGATGTGGGGCTTGGTCCCAGAACCCTGGGATCATGACCTGAGCTGAAAGCAGAGGATTTAACCCACTGAGCCACCCAGGCACCCAGACAAGTTGTTCTGTAGATAATACCTTTGTAGATAATCCTTTTAAGACACAATTTCAGACCTGGAGGACTTAAAAGGATCAAGATGTGCCTTTTTTGGGGAAAAGATAGTGTTTGGTTGATTCATTAGATGTAGGCTCAGATATCAAACACAGACCACTAGGCCTTAAAAGATTCATATGACTACAGTGTCTGCGTTTTCTGTTGGAAGGCTTAATGCAATCAGGAGGGTTTTAAACATTGTTTGGGTATTATATTTGATAGGGAATAAAGGCCATGAAACAATTACAACCAGTTCTGTCTTTAGAATTCCTGCCCTTTTTAATTTATTTTAGTGAAACACAGTGCTGCTTAGGCCGAAAACAAAAACAAGTTATAAATATAATAATATGCATCCACTTTAATAAACTAGTTTTAAGAACAGTTTATTTTAGAGAATTACCTTATTTTTCATGTTTTTCTCAGTGTTTTGTAACTTCCATATTTTCTTCTAAACTAGCAATATTAGTACATACTATTAATATATTATATACTTACAGCGTATGTTACATAGTTACATGTTAATATTTAATATATGATATATTAAAATATAGTGTATAAATGTATTAATATATAACAATGTATATAATTCTTTGTAGGAGGTAAAAGAGAATATATTTACGCAATCTATTAAAAAAAATTCAGTTTTTAGTTTTGCTTTCACTCCTAGCTGATAGTTTTACTGGAAATAAAAATTTCAGATTGAAGATATTTTCCCTCTAACAATTCAGTTATTTCCCAATTTTTCTCTATCATCCAGTGTTAGTAATAAGCAGCCTGACACCAATCTAATAAATTTTTTTTTTCAATCTAATAAATTTTATCATAGGTAGGCTTTTTTTCCTTCTAGGGGACATTTTGAATTTCTTGCTTGCTTTCATTGGGGTGAAATTTTACTTGTCACGTAAAAGTAAGATACTGATTTTAAAAGCTATAGACATTCCTTGAAATAATCAATATGGTTCCTGTTTCACTGGCTACAGTATCTCTGAAACTGCCCCCACCATCTCCAAGACTACATTGGAAACTCTTGGTGTGTCAAAGGAAGAATGGCAACCATTTATAATAATGCCTTTTTAATGGTCTGTCTGTCTAGCTGTGGCTAACATGGTATATATTCTTATCTACTTGGCCTTCCACGTAATGTCTCTTCTTCACATGACTCTTTCCTTTCCTCCCTTTCTTAGAGCTGGTATGTATGTGTGTGTTAGCTTGTGCATGTCTATGTTTACGTAAACATTTCTTTAACATTGTTTCACTGGGTCATTCATGTGTTTATCATAAATTGTACAAGAGAATGTTTTCTAACTTCCTAAAATGGAGTGACTTTAGTACTAAGATTTGTCGTTAAGAGAAAATCCATCCCTTTTGAAACTGATCAATTTTTTAAAAATATTAATGTACAAAGGTATTTCTTTAAGGAATACAATTTTTTAAGTTGGTTTATTTTAAGTCTTCCACTCAACGAGACAATAATAGGATTCATTATCTATAAAAACATATTTTTGACCCATCCGTAGAAGGAAATTTAGACTTTATGTTCTTTGTAATTTTATACTAAATGACCATCTAGTGATGTCTGGAGTATAAGGACATTTATATATGGGCATGTAATGTCTGTGTGTGTGTGTGTGTGTGTGTGTGTGTGAGAGAGAGAGAGAGAGAGAGAGAGAGATCCTATAGGCATGTACTGAATCTCTTTTGTGTGATAAATGTTGTATTTACTAAGCACAGCAATAAACAAACACCTTACCATCATGGAGCTTCCATTCTATGTACAACCATAAAGTGAGCTAAGTATCACTAGAGAAACTGAGGCACTTAATCTGACACCTCCTTGAGAGGTAAGAAGCCCTTAGTGAGACTAGTCATGAGGTGGGAGTGATAGGTGATAGGTGATAGGAAGAAATTACCTAGGATGTCTCTATATCTCAGTGGCTTATGAACTCTGAAATGTTGCCTTTCCATCCTTACTTCACTGAAGATCTATGAACAGTATGAAACCCAGACATAATTCAAGAAAACATCGTGGCACCATAGGAAAATTTGTCTGTAATTTAGTATAGCTAAATTTTGAAGCTATTCCTGCCAATCACAAGCTTTATATTTTTTGTCCATACAAAAAAAAAAAAATTTTTTTTTCACTACTCACTATAAGAATTAATTATGTAGATCCTGTCAAGGGAAAAAATAGCTTAAGTTTAAGTAGTCAAACAGAAGTAACAGTTATTTAGTTGTTGCACACTAGGGGAAATCTGAAGTTTAGGTAATTCCCTAAGGCATAGCAAAATTAGAAATTTATGAGTTAAGGAGAAAAGAAAGATACAGGCCCAGGTCACTGTTTTCTTAATCAGTAACTGCCATGAAATCTATGTCAGAATGGCTAGAGATCTTCCATTTTTCCATGCCTCTTGCTCAGGATCCTTGGTTCAATCTCATTCTGGAAACTGTCGGAACATTTCTTTCCAGACCTGCATTTATTAAACTGTCAGAGACCAGGTGCTATCTGCATTTGGAATTATACAGGGTTTGTACACTGCAGGTGAAGGGGGCAGATCTTAGGGACTATCTCATAGATTCTTTTATAGATAAATAGATGGATAGATAGGTAGATAGGTAGATACATGGGAGTAGGAAGGGAGAAAATGTTGCTTCCTATGGATCTTATAAAGCTCAAATTTTGTATCAGTTCAAAGTATTTTAAGAGGTGATTCTTAGGAATAACCCAAACTTTCTGGGTTACTGAATACAATATGTACTATAATTTTATATTATTGAATATAAGTAGGAAGCTATTTTAAATGAAGGAGTAGCATATAACTTGTAAGGTACCTTTGAACTGTATGAGGGTTTAGCAACAGGTGTGTTTCAGTAATCAGTCATTTTCTTTAATATGCTGATCTTTAGAAGCCCTTTCTATAAATAGAATCTAAGTATTGAATTTTTAATCTCCTTGCTGCAGAGCAATGGGAAAACTTACATTGTGTCAGTGCATTTAGCACTTGAACATTTTCAAAAAATACTTACACTTGCCACAGTTAATTTTTTTTTTTAAAGATTTTATTTATTTTGACAGGAGAGATCACAAGTAGGCAGAGAGGCAAGCAGAGAGAGAGAGAGAGGAAGAAGCAGGCTCCCTGCCGAGCAGAGAGCCCGATGTGGGACTCGATCCCAGGACCCTGAGATCATGACCTGAGCTGAAGGCAGAGGCTTAACCCACTGAGCCACCCAGGTGCCCCACAGTTAATTTTTAGTTGTGTCCTCTTGATCGTTGAATTTAGTTATAATAATTTTATTAGGAGATTTTGCAATTTTTTGTTTATTTATATAAAGGACATGGTAGCTACTTCTTTCTTAAAATTATCAAGCGATTAAATGTGTTTATGGTATGGAAATATGTTTAGTATATACAGACAAAACATTAAGAATATGAGTGTGCTATTTCCAATGGAAAAATAGAGTTTGCTTACATATGTCAGTAGAAAGCATAAAGCTGTCATTATTATAAAATATTTTTCCTTCTTTGGGATGAGGCAGAGGCTGTTATTTCACTAATTTTTATTTTCTCTGTGTTCAGTCCTAAAACCAATAGATCAAAGATGTGTCCAAGAATTAAGTATGTACTTAGAGCTAACACAATATCGGCATTTTAGTAACTTGACTCTGTTGAAATTTTAACTGGCTTAAATATTTACCCTTGGAAGTTTTGGATGTGCTTTTGTCTTGATATTTTTTACATGCTACACCACATGCAAAATTAAAATTATTTGTATTTCATTTGCGATGTAGGCCAACCTATCTCCCTAAAGTCTTTCTAACCATTTATATCATGCCTTTTAGAGCTTTTTTTTATTCTCCGTTCTGAAGTGCTACAAAGATATCTTTAAAAAGATTAATACTGTTGCCAAATTGTTAATAGAATCTGAAAAATCTAAATACCAAATAACTATCTTCTTTTAAACTGATTGTAATACTTTACTTAGCAAAAGGTTTCTCATCTAAGTCTTCTTTCCCAGGAATTGGCAGCACCGTAAATTTGTTTGCCACTCTCTGCGATCAGCACATAGCCATTCATATCTCTATCTTTCATTATCGATCATTAAATCTGATTGATTCCATCTTTTATATTCTCAGATTTTTTATTTCTTCCTACAATCCTTGTTCTCGGATATATAATGCAGACAACTTATAATTCTAATTTGGATAAAGGACAGTGTTCAATCATCTCCCTGAAAGCAACCTAGGTGAATTCTTTAAAACAAATTGTCACCCACCCCCAACTGAATTCACATTAAATTTAAGGTGAAGTCCAAATGCTTCAGTGGTGCCTATACATTATTTTATAAATGCAGCCTAGCGAGACTTGCCCTTTTTCTTACTGTTTCTGAACCAGTCATACAAAATTGATCTGTGATTACTTGTTTCCCCAAACTTTTAAACTTTCAGACATCTCTCTGGTTAAAGTACTGTTCTTGGGGCACCTGGGTGGCTCAGTGGGTTAAAGCCTCTGCCTTTGGCTTAGGTCATGATCCCAGGGTTCTGGGATCAAGCCCTGCATCGAGGCTCTCTGCGAAGCTTCCCTTCCTCTCTCTCTGCCTGCCTTCCTGCCTACTTGTGATCTCTGACCGTCAAATGAATAAATAAAATCTTTCAAAAAAAAAGAAAAAGGTACTGGTCTCTTTCCTCTAACACTATGTTATCTATCCACCAGATCCACATAATCTAGGACTTGGCTTTTTCAGTCCTGATGCCTGAGTTGATTGTCTTCTCTGTGGGATGTTATTGCTTGTTCACTTACCTACATTCTCTGTCCTAATTAATGTTCATCTCACTTTTGCCATTCTCATGGACATGTCACAGTATTTAGTTCAGTGCCAGATGCATGATAAACATTTGATAAATATTTTGAATAAATCAATGAATGACAGCTAAGAGAAATAGAAATATAGAATTATTCATGTATCTATATTATACAATAAATTCATTATTGCACTATTGATTTTGTGCTGGTGTTTTTTTTCTTTTTTGGGGGGGAGTATATCAATGTATCCACATCTGTAATGTGTTATTCAGTCTCCTTTAATTCTATGTCCTTTTGAGAAAAATGACCAAGTGGAAGGTTTTGAGGAAGTCAGAGGTGAAAACTCTAGACAATAGATGGGGGGGGGAGGACATAGGTGCCTATCCTTTCACTAGTAAATGAAAGAGGAAATGATGAAATTTAAATATGAAGGGAATTTAGCTCTTTCAGAGTGGTTGATTTTATAAAACAACGAAGACAGGACAGCAGCAGAGGAGAAGAGAGAAGCTTCCTCTTTGAAGGTGCACTTTTGGTAGATGCTCACCAGGATTAACCTTTAAAAAGAGAAATTTAATCTAATAATGTTGGAATTTAGAATTTAAAAGTGACATTTTATAATTTATAAGCATTGATAGTGACAGAATCTAGAACCACTGCTAAAGAGTAAGGCTAATATATATTTTGTTACCACTGAGTATATTTCTTGGCATAATTTTAAAATTACAATCCTTATAAGAGAATTATTAGAGAAAACAATGATAGTGAAAACTTCAAATATACTGTGCTCGACGTTAGTTTTATGAAATCCACTGCAGCAAAAACCTTCATTTTCATCTGATTGTTACAGAGATTATTGAAGAAAAATAAAAATTACTGCTTTAATGTAAAAAATTAGAGCCTAACAAAGGAATGAATCACAAAGGTCAGTGAAATGGACAAACAAGGAAATACTTTCTATTTTCTTTTGCATTTTCAGAGGAAATTTTACCAGTTGCACATAAAGATGTATTTATTTTTTCTAGAACTATCCCATTAATATTACTAATGTGTGGTATTTTATTTTGTTTTATTTGGGGGGGGGTGTCTTACTCAGGTTCCATACCCAGTGTGGAGACCAGCACAGGGCTTGATCTTAAAACTCTGAGATTGAGATCTGAGCTGAAATCAAGGGTCAGATGCTTAACTGACTGAACCACCCAGGCACCCTGGCTCTGTGATATTGTGATGGCATGTGGATTCATTAATTAAAATGATTAAAAACACATTATATATAAATCAAATTCTAAGAAAGCACTTTTATCCTTATCTGTATATGATATAGTTTGGCATGTTTTTTAAATTTTCCCATTTCTACATTCTTCCTACAAGCTCTTTCCCAAATTCCAACCCGTTCACCTCATTAGGCTGATTTCCTTCCCCAATTAGGAAGAGAGAATGCTGCAGTATTTCCATTCTCTATTACATTTTGTTTCGGTTTGGTTTTCTGGGGGTTTTGTTTGTTTTTACATGTTTTCCAGCTATATTGAGATATAATTGACATACAACATGGTGTAAGTTTAAGGTATACAACGTGTTGATTTGATACATGTATATATTATGAAATGATTACCATTGTAGCATTAATGAAAACCTCCAGCATATCACATAATTGCCATTTCTTTTTTTATGGTGAGAGCATTTAAGATTTACTCCCTTAGCAACTTCCATGTGTATAATGCAGTGTTGTTAACTACAACCGCCATGCTGTACACCAGGTCCCCAGAACATTATATCTTATAAGTGGAAGTTTGTACTCCTTAACCAACATCTCCCCATTTCTTCCATCTTTCCACCCCAGCCCCTATTAACCACCATTCTATTCTAAACTTCTTTAAGTTCAGCTATTTTAGATTCCACATGTAAGTGATAGGATACTGTATATGTCTTCCCTTTTCTGACTTATATCATTTAGCATAATGTCTATGTTGTTGCAAATGGCAAGATTTCTTTCTATCTCATCATGCTCATCCTTTACTGTATATCATATATAAATACATGCACTATTATTATAAATTATATTATATAGTAATATAATTGTATCTTATATATACAAATATATATATACACACATACACAAACCACATCTTCTCATCCATTCATTTATCAAATCCAATAATACCACTTCTGGGTATATATCCAAAGAAATCAAGACCTCAAAGAGATATCTGCACTCCTGTGTTTATTGCAGCTTTATTCACAATAACCAAAATATGAAAACAACCTAAGTATCTCCATTGTTTTAATTGTGGTGCTTCCCTGAAGTACCAGAACGTAGAGCAGAGCTAGGCGACATAGAAAAGTAGAGTTTCCCATCATCTGTGTTTATATCTCTCATTTGTTTCCTTCCTCTTTTCCTTTATATTGCCCTTATGTTTCCAGGACAACCCACTGAATCTCTAATAGTTTGTGAAGATCTGTCCAGCATTTATCTGCTTAGCATCCCTTAATCTGAGATCTGTGCTCTTTTCAATGTGACAAATAACTAATCTGAAAACCTAATTGCTAATTGTGTGTGAGAGGAGAATTCATTATTCATATGTTCATGAGAGGCTATGGCTATATTCTTACAAGTAACTTTTTGTGCAAAAATGTTAAGTTAATGTGGTATATAACAGGATAAAAACTGAATTACCTTCATCCAAAATGACTATTTTAAAACTATTTTATTTTTTAAAAGATTTTATTTATTTATTTGACACACAGAGAGAGAGAGAGAGATCACAAGTAGGCAGAGAGGCAGGCAGAGAGAGGGGGAGCAGACTCCCTGCTGAGCAGAGAGCCCCATGTGGGGCTCGATCCTAGGACCCTGAGATCATGACCTGAGCCGAAGGCAGATGCTTAACCCAGTTAGCCACCCAGGTGCCCCTTTAAAACTATTTTAATTGCAATTTCTCTTCCACTGAACGTGTCATCATACAAGCTTTAATAATTGAAATGATAGTGTGGAATACCATCATTTGTCAATTATCTCACAGAACATTTATTGAGTATTTACATTGAGTTTGGAATTTATAGAGTGGTGTAGAGGTAGCTTCAGACTGAAGGAGCTTATGTGTATTTGGAGATATGACACATAAGTAGAATAATGACAAATAGAGTGATAGCAAGTATATTAAAATCCTGTATGGGTGCTGTGTAAACATACCAGTGAGCAACTGATCAAATTTCTGAGAAGAATTTAAGTCAAAAATGAAATGAGACATTGGGAATACAAGGATCTGAACAAAGTCCTAAGCAGAAAGAACAACTAGAAAGAAAGCAAAAAGAAGAGGAAGCGTGATATATAAGGGAACGGCAAAAATGCGTGCAAAGTGCAGGTACACTGGTACTTGAGCATATGGAGAAGGTATAGGGTATAGGAGGAGCAATTCTGGATGACAATATCAGTGCCAGGTCATGAAGGATGTTGCAGGCCATGCTATGGATTTTGCCCTTTATTCTCAATGATGTTTGATCTCTTAATGAATATTAAGTAGAACATCATGTGATTATTCATGTTAGGAAGATTATTTATTTATTTATTTATTTTAGCAGAGTCTAGACTTCAGGAAACAAGACTGGAAGCAAGAAGGACAGATAGCGACTGCACTAAATCAAACTTGGAAACATGAGGGACTGAACTAAAGTCAGAAAGTTAAATTGTGGGGCGCCTGTATGGCTCAGTGGGTTAAAGCCTCTGCCTTTGGCTCAGGTCATGATCCCAGGATCCTGGGATCGAGCCCCGCATCGGGCTTTCTGTTCAACAGGGAGCCTGCTTCCTCCTCTCTCTCTGCCTGCCTCTCTGCCTACTTGTGATCGCTGCCTGTCAAATAAATAAATAAAATCTTAAAAAAAAAAAAAAAAAAAGGAAAGTTAAATTGTTAGAACTTGGATTCTGAGGAGTGAGATGTTGATGACTCCTGGGTTTCTGGATTTCCATCTATAATATATGTAACTGTTGGTATTTTACTTGTAGCCTACATCAGTCAAGGGTAGAAGTTAACTGTACCACCATCTTGTTTCCCCTGGATTAAAAAAAAAAAAAAAATTTGTTCACAATTTTTGGGAGCTTCCCAAATAAGATCTGTGTTGGTCAGGGGTAACTGAGCTATGGAAAGTGAATGAGAGTAGGACAGACATATGGAGGTGTATACAAGTATTTTTTCTGAAAGTTGCAGGAGCTAGGAACATGCTTAGCTTTTTATGGTAAAGACTTGATAATGATAACAGAAATGGTGATTATTATGCTCTGGTTGGAGCCACCTGGAAGAGAATGGCAGCTCTGTTGGTGATTTAAATTTAAGGAGCTACCATCAGTTTGTGAGAGCCCCAACACACATTTCTCTTTGTGAGGAAGGCTTTCAGGGGACACTTTGGAATACAGTGATTTTGTGATACTGGAGACATATTGTGATAGAATAAATGCCATATCTACATATTTAGATCATATAGATCTATATCTATAAAGTTTCTTTCTGTCCCTCAGATTGAGGTTGTTTTTCTCCCTCCATTAGCACAAAATCATTGAGTTCCATTCCAGTAGCAAAACTTCACCCTGAGAGTGGGACAAAAGTTTGATTTAGTTAATTGCCTGGCGGCAGTCTTGGGCAATTGCCTCATATGATTTTGCCTCTCTCACTGGATATGAATGAGTCAAATTCTTGTAAGAGTCATTGATTTGGCATGGATTTATGTACTCCACATCAGAACAATAGAGTCCTTTATTTATACCCATTCCATTACAGTGAATATATTTTCACATCATATTGGATGATAGGTCCAGCCAGCGACAGTGACAGTCTGTGAGGTGCAGACTTGATCACTGGCTTGATTTGCAGTTGGTCACATCAGAGAACAGGCTCTTACCAAGAACATTTGTCAATGGGTCATCTGTTGTTTCCTAAGGGAATTTTTCTTTCTCGGAGAAATCTCCCTAGTAGGGCCAAAGAGCAGCTTTACACCAGTCAGGACCCACTGCAAAATCTCTGAGATAATTTCTGTCTCCAAATGGACTAAGGTTGGCTTGACATGCTACAGGGGAGGGTGGGCTGTGAAGTTGTTTAGGTGATACAGTTATCCCTTCATAAGCATTATACACCAATTTTCTTCACAAGCCAACTATTTGAAGTTTCAGTGATTCACCTGGTTTTGTACACAACAGTTACAAATTTCACCTTTTCATGCTTCGTATAGATGGGTGTCCCTGTAACTTCTACCTAAAAGGGTTCAGAAATTCCTGCCTACCTAGGAGGACCGAAAGCTCACTGTCATAGTGATGGCAAAGTCCACTTGCCCAGAGAATGGTTAGCAACAACCATGGTACCAGTGAAGCAGCTACCTTTGATTCTGCTTCCTCATTCTCTCATATTCTGTTAAGCAGGCCACCAAGACTCATCCTTCCTCTTCCTAAAAGCCCTATCTCTGTCAGTGTTCCATCCTCATTGCCCAAACTGTCAAGAACTGGGAAAGGTCTGAAATGTTACCAGATATGCAAGTTTAAACATTAGTCTCTTTCTAATTTCTTGGATGCTGTCAGAAGATATGACTTTCCTAGAACAAAGACAAAGTAATTAGCCATTCCAGTAGCTTTAGTCAGAGTGTCAAGGTCTTACTGCACATGTTCTATAAGCCCATATTTCTAAAGAGTGATGCAAAAAGAGCCAAGTGAGTTTTGCACACAAAATGGGTTGAATTACAGGAGAGGAACATTTTTCTTTGGAAATTCAAATCTTTTATGGTGGACAGTAAACATACCTGTTATCTGCTCTGGAAGAAAATATCTTCCAAGGCTGTTTGCTATACATGTAACCTTGAAAAGGTAGTCTAGAAATAAGGCAGTTAGTGCCTCTGCTGAATGGATAAGTGGAAAGGGAGGACACCCGTGAAGAATTGTCTCCAAGTATGCAGAAGTGGAGAAAGGGGAATTAAAGGAACAAAGAAAAAGCTTTCTGTTGTATAAAAACCTAAAACGCATGCTCTTGTCTCATGCATGGATGAAACTGTCCTCCAGACCTACTTTTACAAGACCCCTTCTATTACAAAAAGGTCTGAAATAAAACTAGATTACAGCATAAACCAGTTAGAGAAGTGCAAAGCCTGCTTTCAGAGGGCACAGCCTCCACACTAAAGCTGTTAAATAATTTTGCAAAATTATATTGGAGAAAAATCTGTCGTTAGATTTGATAGAGTAACTGAGATGTGACTTACCCAGCCATCACTTTTTGGACATTAGAACATAGGCAGGACTTAGAGATCCTTCCCAAACTGCAATGTTGGGAAACAGATTCTAAGCAGAGCACAGCCTCATGGAATTAAGGAGACAGTTCAAAGTTAAAGGTATTTGTAACATAAACTTATTTGCATCTTATTTTTACAGTTTCACTCAATTGGCCATTCCCTCATATTCCTAGGGTTTCAATTACTATACTGTGTATTATTTTTACATTTACTCTAGTTCTCTTTCAATGCATAATAAAAAGAAGACCATACCAAAGTTATAAATTTATGATTGCTGGAAAGTTGACTCTTGCTGGGTACCTAAGATATGAGTGCTTAGTCCAAGGAGATTATTTGAAATGAAAGCATTCAATATTATCCTGAGTATGTCTGTCTGCCTGTCTTTCTCTCTCTTTTGTTTTCTAATGTAATGAAGCTTCACTTTTTATATAATGGGATATTGTGTCTTTCTTTTACGATTGGAAACCTGTATATAGCTTAACAGCATTTCTTCAAAATTTATAAAGTAATTTAGTAATTTTTTTCTATTTTTTGACCAAGGGATCATGTCTACACAATCTTATTCTTTGAAACATTTGACTAATTTATGTTTTTGAAATAGTGACTGATCTTGTTAATAACTGGTCTTTTGGTATGATCACTAGTGATCATCAGTATTTGGACTCACTTTTAATTCCTGTCTTTGCTGCAATTTTTCAGTATTTAAACATATTTTTGTCTGAACATTTTAGTGTTTGTACTTTAACAGTTTTTGTGTATATATAAATATATTTTATATATATATATATATAATATATATATACACACATGCTTATATGGTTCATGATCAAGTACATAATTATTAGGATAAAATACCCTCTATATGGGGGGGCCTGGGTGCCTCAGTGGGTTAAAGCCTCTGCCTTCGGCTCAGGTCATGATCCCAGGGTCCTGGGATCGAGCCCCGTATCGGGCTCTCTGCTCGGCGGGGAGCCTGCTTCTCCCTCTCTCTCTGCCTGCCTCTCTGCCTACTCGTGATCTCTGTCTGTGAAATAAATAAATAAAATCTTTAAAAAAAAAATGCCCTCTATCTGAAAATAACTTAAAATTATAACTATTCTATTTTGTCATCCTTTTACCCTTGGGTTTGTACTTAATTTTCCCTTTTGAACTCATAGATTTTTAATTCAAATGATCCAAATTACCATAATAATTTTTAATATTTAATTGTCTAATTATTATAGTGCGGTCATTGAGAGACTCTTTAATATGGCTTCAGCACATCTTGAATGTATTTTACTTTTTCTATTTTATTTTTTTTAAAGGTGTTATTTATTTGACAGAGAGAGATATCACAACTAGGCAGAGAGGCAGGCGGGGTGGGGGAGGGAAGCAGGCTCCCCGCTGAGCAGAGAGCCCAATGCGGGGCTCAATCCCAGGACCCTGAGACCATGGCCTGAGCCAAAGGCAAAGGCTTAACCCACTGAACCACCCAGGCGCCCCTTGAATGTATTTTAAATTTAGATAGTGACAAGAGAGTTCACACCAAGCCTATTTGTTTCTCCTACCCAAACCCATGAAATCAATGGTCCTCCAAGGAACCCTAGTAACTTTAAGTAGAGATTAGTAACAGAAGTGAAAATAACATCTGAATTATTATGTAAAGATGTTTGTGAAAAATTTTCGTGGACTAAATTGCAGTTATTCTATTAAAATACTTTCAGAAGTTATAGAGCTGGAAGACACATCTATTTGTAACTGATTTCCAACTAATCTTTCCATTATAATATATACCTTTCTTACAGTGTGAGGCTTTATAGACACCAAAGACATTGTCATGCCTTGATATATATCCTCTCTCCCTTTTAAACTTCAACGTTGTTATACTTTTAATGCACTGAATTTCTGTGTCGATTAACAATTTAAATTTATGTCCATTTAGAATTATAGGCCAATGATATGATGTTAATGAGGAAAAGCAACGGTATAGATTTTATAAAGACTGAGCAACATCTTATAAAGATATAATTGTTTTCAATCTCTTCATTCTAACTGAAGTTTCAATGTAGGGCAGCCAAACCCAGTATATCACAGACTAAATCAGCCTTTCCAGGCTTACTTACTGCAATTCCTCAGGCATACATTTAAAGGAACATGAGTTGACACTTTCATCTCCCAGACTGAGCTTCCAAAGCTAAAATTCTTGAGATCATTCTTTCTCCCCCATTAACTTTATCCCCCACATCCAATTTATTGTCAAGTTCTCTTACTTATACTTCCTGGATATTGTTAGAATCCATCCTCTCTTCAAGGTCATCACGGTTACTGCCTTTGATAAAGCTGATACCGTTTCTCCTCTCATTTATTGAATTATGTTCCTAACTTTTCTCTATTCGTCTAGTTTTGACCTTTTCCTGCAATTCCTTTTCAGGCTGCTGTTAGTAATTTTTATAAAATAAACACATGAGGGGCGCCTGGGTGGCTCAGTGGGTTAAGCCTCTGCCTTCGTCTCGGGTCATGGTCTCGGGGTCCTGGGATCGAGCCCCGCATTGGGCTCTCTGCTCAGCTGGGAGCCTGCTTCTCCCTTTCTCTCTGCCTACTTGTGATCTCTCTGTCAAATAAATAAATAAAATCTTAAAAGAGAAAAAAGAATAGAATACAAAAAAAATATAAAATAAAATAAAATGAACACATGATATTGTTTCATTTCTTAAAAAGCTCCCATGGTTTTCTACTACATTTAGAGTAAAGCTCAAACACCCAGTCACTGCATAGGACAACACTTTATTCTCCTGATAATACCTTCAGCCTTTCATGACATCTAAACTTCTTAAACTGAAGAAATTTATTCAAAACTGCCATTTCTTCTTTTTTCTGACTCATGAAACCTCTCTCTGAAATCTTCTTGCTAAACTAATTTTTCTTCCTCTGGGGAAATCTTACTGATTCTTTAAAATTTGGCTTAGATATATGTTTTTGTTAAGGAGCTTACCTACTGTTTCCCTGGTGGATGGAATAATGCTGAAGATGCCCAAACCCTGATCTCCAGAGCTATGTTACCTAACATGGCAAAGGAACTTACAGATGTGACTAAGGCTGGGGACATCAAGGTAAGGAGATTTTCCTTCAGTACTTGGGTAGGCCCAATCTAAATATGAGTCCCTAATCGTGGAAGAGAAAAGTGGAAGAGTGAGTCAGACGATGCAGAGTGAGGACTAGACCTGCTATTGCTAGTTTTGAGAGAAAAGAAGGAGAATAGGAACCAAGAAACGTGGCAACATCTAGAAGTTGGGAATCGTTCTTAGTTTACAGTCAGCAAGAACACAAGGGCCTTAGTCCAACAGCTGCAAGGAGCTGAATTCTGATGATAATACAATTGACAAGGAGATGGACTTTGTTCTAGGAGCCCCCAGAGAGGAACACAGTTCTGTGGACTTTTTGATGACCCATACAGGACATCTGATGTACAGAACTATAAGGATGTTCTTTGCCTGTGACTCTAATATCAGCTGGAATTATCTTTTAAACATTCATAATGCAGTAATATGATGTCCCTTGATTTGTCAGTGTCCCCAGTAGACTATCCCCTTCTAGTTGGCATTGTCTATATTCCTGTCAACCTTCAGAATGCCTAGAACATAGTAAATATCCAATAAATCATGGCTGGATTAATGTATAAATATAGCACTATTCATACATTTATGTTTTGTCCTTTATTAGAAATAGAAATATCCTTATATTTCATAATTGATTTTTAAAGTGTCTCCCTCCCCTTTGTTTTTTTCTTTTTATCTTCTTTTAATTATCTCCATCTTTTTCTCTTTTCTTTCATTTTTAAATTTCTCTTATTATATCTGCCTCTCAAATGCTTCAGCATTGCCCAAATATCAGTAGATTTGGCCATTGAATAAAACTTTTTTTCACAAGTACCAAAAAAAGAAAACAGAACTCAATGCAAGTATATTAAATTTGACAATTTAGTACAACTTACTGACAGCCAAGTTTTAGCTTATTTATTATAATCTATTGACAAATATATATTGGGCAAAAATAATCGCTGGGCTAAACAAGGTGCTATCACATTTTTAAAAATTAGTTTTATTTTATTTTTTTCAGTATTCCAAAATTCATTGTTTATGCACCACACTCCATGCTCCATAATACCCACCACTGGGGTCACCCAACCCCCCAACCCCCTCCCCTCCCAAACCCTCAGTTTGTTTTTCAGAGTCCACAGTCTCTCATGGTTTGTCTCCTCCTATCACATTTCTGTTTGAAATTTAATAATGATAAATGGGAGAAGTATAAATAGATTATATGGAAAGTGACAACTGCATAGTATTTCATTGCAACTACTTATAAAAGTTTTAAAATTTCTTCAGAACTACAAGAGTTTACAAATAAACCCTATTACCATTGGTTAATAACTTAACATCATTATATTGATTATGGGTCTTCATATATGAACATTAGATTGCTTATTTTTGATAAACATAAGGTTTCACTGCATATTCAGTTAGTATTAGTTTAATTGATTAATTAATTTACAGCCTTAGAAACTGACATGATTTTGATCTTTACTCATGACATGAATACTTTTAAATGCAAATGGATCTAGGAAAAGAGAGAGAGAAAAGCAAAGTATAAATAATAAAATTTGTCTCTATCTTGACAATCATGGAGAAGTATTATTACAATACATCCTTTCCAAATTGTACATTTGTCTTTTGATTTCCCCTTTCTCAAAATCCTATAAAATCAGAGTAGAAGAGAGATATTTTCTGCATCTAACACATCAGCAGGGCATTCTAACAAAATGGATAATATATATATTTTTTTTAATTTTCCTTTTGAATAATACATTACCATTTTTTTCCAGACAATGGTGGAGCATTTGGTAAACTGGCATTTAGAGGAATATATTTTAGTTGCAAGTAGGCCACAACTAACTGTGGAAGAGAATGGAAATAAATTCTCTGGACTGTATTCCACGCTAAATGAAGATGGACTAGGCTGAGGAATTTTTTCAACTCTGCTCCTTAGATTTTCAGTAGTATTTTTGGGAAGTTTTTCATGAGCCAACTCAGAATAGCCAAAATCAGGGTCTACCATTCAAGAAATTAGACCCTTATTTTCACTTCAAACAGAGTAGGTTCACCTATTTTTTTTTAGTACTATCAAGTACTAAGAGTCTGTGTAATATTTACATGAAATTTTATAATACTTCTATGTTTAAAGTGCTGAATTATAGTATATCAGTTATTAGACTAAGTCTGAAACTCTATTTCTAAATATTTGATGAAAGATTTCAGTCTCTGTGAGTGGTAGAGTCAGAATCCGGTTTGAGTCAAGGTGGTTTCACTGTTCATGTTCATCCCACTACAACATGAGTGCGTTTATTATTTACTTCAGCTAAGAATTGCATCCCAAACAAGCTTTCATTTTTCTCTTAGAATTCCTTACAACATAACAATGTGTTCTTCAGAATTAAAGATTAGAAAACATTCTTGGACACCGTATCTTATTTACTGTTCTTAAAGTCTATTGCCTGATTCCAGCAGAGCAGCCTGATTTGTCTTGGCTACCGTTTCTGGGTGTTTTTTGTTTTTTTGTCTTTTTTTCCCAAAAAAATTGGGAAAAACAACCTTAACATACTAACTCTTTGAGAGTAGGGGCGCTACCTTTCCTGTTGACAGATGCATTCTCAAAGCTGAATGCAATCACCGGGGCATAGCAGGTCCTCCATAAATGTGTCTTTAGTAGGTGAATCTGCTTCTGCTAGATTGGTTTCTTTATTGTACATATTTGGTATACCACTTACCTAGATTTTGTAATTGATAACAGTTAACAATAACCTGGTAACAGGACATAGAATAGATAACAATAATCTAGTCCACTAGACAATGAACATTTAGACAGTACAAGTTGTGCTTTAGTCAACAGAATATGTTTACTTCTTTCCTGCGATTTTGATCACACAGTCCAACTCCTTAAATGGAGTCTCCACTATACTCCTTCTAAGGTCCTTTTAACTTCCACTCCCTTGTCTTGGAGGAGGTTTACATCCTCTGCTAACAATTGCAAAATTAATGTTTATCCCACAGTTTGATGGAGTTTTTTCCCTTTCCGTCCTCCCATTATTCATTTTTTACTGGGTTGCATCTTGTACCACTCCCATTTTCCCTTGTGATTAGAGTGTTTTATAAATAAATTTGTATTGAACTAATATTTACTAAAATACCATGATCTCTGTAAATAATACATGTTTGAAATTTGTTTTCTTTCTTCCCAAAATGAATTTTACTTCACACTGTCCCAATAAGATATTTTCTATTTAAGGACTCAGTAACAAAAAGTGTTTACAGTTTTCTAAAGATTCACACTTGAAGTCCTGTGTATATAATTTACTCAAATACCATGACCTCTGTAAATTACATATGTTTGAAAGGTTATTTTCTTTTTCCCCTAAAACGAATTTTAAGCTGTCTCAATAAGATATTTCCTATCTAAAGACTCACTAACAAAAAGTGTTTACAGTTTTCCAATGATTCACTCTAGAAGTACTATGCATATATTAATTAAATATTTACTTTAGCCAAAAAAGATGAATTTGTTTTGAGTTTATCTCATAAATAGTAGTTATTTGGGTTAATACTTTTTCTTTATGTCCAAATAGAAGTAATCAATTACTATGAACCTACTACTCTACTAATAAATTACCATTACCTTTTAAATAAAATTTAAAAAAAAAATTTTTTTAATTAAATTTTTACTGACTGACTGGCTGGGTCAGTCAGTAGAACATGCAGCTCTTGATCTCAGAGTCATGAATTCAAGCCCCATGTTGGGCATAAAGCTTGCTTAAAAAAATAATATTTGTAAGAGTAGTCTTTTATTGAGGCACCTGCGTGGCTCAGTGGGTTAAGCCTCTACCTTTGGCTCAGGTCATGATCTCAGGGTCCTGGGATCAAGCCATGCATCGGGCTCTCTGCTCAGTGGGGAGCCTGCCTTCCCCCTCACCCCGCCTGCCTCTCTGCCTCCTTGTAATCTCTTTCTGTAAAATGAATAAATAAAATCTTAAAAAAAAAAGGAGTAGTCTTTTATCTAAACAAGCATCTAACAAAATAGCATACGTTAATTCTAAAATAAATAGGCATGCAAATGTACATGTTATAAGCTCTGTTATATTAACTTTTGTACCATTATAACATTAGTATAACATTAGTTTCATACCATTTCTCCAAGCCTGTATTTTTCAGATATATTTTGAATCATTTGGTATATAATCAGAAAAAAATACATTTGATAAAATATATTTGATAAAATTAAATATGCCCTCAATTTATATTTTGTATTTTTAAGTTC
This sequence comes from Martes martes, assembly GCF_963455335.1. Classification (NCBI taxonomy): domain Eukaryota; kingdom Metazoa; phylum Chordata; class Mammalia; order Carnivora; family Mustelidae; genus Martes; species Martes martes. The sequence continues at coordinate 21,071,871 of NC_137890.1, forward strand.
CAATTCTGAATTTCTAATAAAGAAATAAAGGGGCTCCTGGGTGGCTCAGTGGGTTAAAGCCTCTGCCTTCGGCTCAGGTCAAGATCCTGGGGTCCTGGGATGGAGCCCCACATCGGGCTCTCTGCTCCGCAGGGAGTCGGCTTCCTCCTCTCTCTCTGCCTGCCTCTCTGCCTACTTGTGATCTCTGTCTGTCAAATAGATAAATAAAATCTTAAAAAAAAAAGAATTTCTAATTCTAAATTTCTAAATACAATTTAAATTTTGTATTTCTAAATTCCAAGTCATCATCTTTGTACAAAACTGGTACGTTTTTTATCATTGCATTTATGAGGAAAATTCAACTTAGTGGCAGATCATACTCTTTTTAGCAAGCCAATTTCTAAGATAGCAAAGTATTTGCACATTTGAACATGATAGAGTTTTGATGATAGAATTCTAGCTTGATGTTAAAGTACATTTAGTGATAATGTAGTTTTCAAATGTTTAATTTTGATAAGAGATATTGAAGTAGCAGAAGAAGGTAGTAGGCTGTGTTTTGACAACTCTTGTTCAAACCTAATCAAATACATTTTAAAAGGTTAAAAAATAGAGCTTTGCCAAAATATTGCAGTATTAGTAATTCGATCAAAGTAAAAATAATGCTAAATAAGAAATAGTTTCTATTTTCTTCCAATGTGATATATGAAAAAATTTTAGATAAATAACAAAGATAAAGGATATGTTTTCTGAGATTTAAAACAGGCTTCAGATATTTTCAAAGGCTTAGACTAATAATACTGACTCTTTGTTAAGCCTCACTTAATTTCAAATTGCATGGTCATTCCAGTCCAGTCACTGACATGGAGGAAATATTGGCTGACACTAAATAATGATTAAGGTAGTTTTTTGATTTACAATAGAAGGAAAATATTTTTTTCTCAACATCTGAGGAAATTTTTCTGAAAATAACTTTATTTACCTTTGTATATTGCCATTACCATAGTTTCATGATGTTCTCAGTTTTCTTATTTAGTTATTTAGTTATTTGAATACTTAACATGACATCTAGTCTCCTAACAGATTTTTACACGTACAATAATTTTTTTTTTTTTTTTTTTTTTTTTACCTACAGGAACTATATGGTATAACAGATCTCTAGAATTTGGTCATCTTCGATACAATTTTTTTTTATCATCTTTTATTTTATTTTATTTTTTAACAAATTCAATTATCCAACATATAGTACATCGTTAGTTTTAGACGTAGTGTTCAGTGATTCATCAGTTGTGTATAATACCCAGTGTTCATCACATCACGTGCCCTCCTTAATGCCCATCACCCAGTTATCTCATCCCCCCACCTACCTCCCCTTCTGCAACCCTCAGTTTGTTTCTGAGTCAAGAGTCTTTCATGGTTTGTCTCTCTCTCTGATTTCTCCCCCTTATACTCCACATATGAGTGAAACCATACAATTGTCTTTCTCTGATTAACTTATTTCACTTAGTATAATACCTTCCAGTTCATTGATGCTGATGCAAATGGTAGGTATTCATCCTTTCTTTTTTATTTTAGTTTTTAGTGTGTTATGTTAGTCACCATACAATATATTATTAGTTTTTGATGTAGTGTTCCATGATGCATTGTTTACGTATAACACCCAGTGCTCCATGCAATATGTGCCCTCCTTAATATTCACCACCATGCTCACGCATCCCCAACCTCCCTCCCCTCTAAAACCCTCAGTTTGTTTCTCAGAGTCCACAGTTTGTCATGGTTCATCTCCCCCTCCAACCCCCCCTTTACTTTTCCTTTCTTTCTTTTAATGTCCTTCATGTTATTCCTTTTGTTCCACAAGTAAGTGAAACCATATGATAGCTGACTTTCTCTGTTTGATTTATTTCGCTCAACATAATCTCCTCCAGTCCCATCCATGTTGATGCAAAAGTTGGGTATTCGTCCTTTCTGATGGCTGAGTAATATTCCGTTATGTATATGAACTACATCTTCTTTATCCATTCATCTGTTGAAGGGCATCTCGGCTACATACAATCTTTATACCTATCAAACAATTCCCCATTTCCCTCTCCCTTGCTTCTTTTGTGTTCTATGTTACTAACTAGATTATAAACAACATTGTCTTAATTCCTGGCTTCATAAAACCAATCTGTTCGTATACTACTGAAAACTTATATGATTGAAATTCTTGTTCATAATATTTATTGTTGTTAAATTAACAATTCAAATCCAGGCTGATTATTAAGTATTTCCTTCATGTTGATGTCTTTAGGCTCAACCACAGACTTACTCAGTTTTTTATAAAAATATGAAAGGCTGTATCATTATTTAATTATCCTAACAATTGTCAAATCTTTCCTGGATCCTACAACATAGCAATCAAAAACAAAATATTAGTAGACACTGGTTTTAAAGACCATGTGACCTTCAGAATGATATGAGAAGGTTCAGCTCCTTCCCTGCAACACTGAAGTGAAGTGTTACTTGGTTCTCCGAATGTCAGTAACCAACCAGACTATGGGACTGTGGAGTAACTGAGTATATAGTTATAAATTAAGTCAGACAGGAAATGAAAATAATATTTTTAGATGATGTGTTAACTCATTAGCAAGAGACTTATATTCTCAGCTGAGTGAATGTTTCTGATATTTATAAATGACCAATTGTATGTTTTTATATCTATTAAATCATTTATTAATACAAGCCATCACTTCTGGTACCGGAAGACAACATTACACAAGTATATATTTGTTTCCTATCCAGCGGCTGAAGAATTATATTTGTACATATTGAGCATAAACAGCCTACATTTGATATATCTGATGCACATATAACTTTTGGTTACGAAAAAAGTAAGCAATGGGGAACTCTAAAAATCTGCTGTAATAATGAGTTTTTCTTTTTTTTTTAAAGATTTTATTTATTTATTTGACAGGGAGAGAGATCACAAGTAGGCAGAGAGGCGGGCAGAGAGAGAGAGGGAGAAGCAGGATCCCTGCTGTGCAGAGCCAGATGAAGGTCTCAAATAATGAGTTTTTCATTGAATATACTTAGTAAGGATACCACAAAAAAGAAATTTATTAAAAATAAAAATGAGTTCAGTCTGGAAGCTAGATTAATTGTTCATAAAAATCAGGTTTAAGTATTTATTTTGTAGGGTTTAAACATAATTAAATAATACCATTGATTACATATAATTCTGCCTTCTATCTTACACATCCCATTCAATAGACAGGTAATAAAGTGGAAATTGATACAGTTAAAGAAAAACTAATTTAATGACATAAACCTGTTCAAAATTACTCAAAGATATATATACCACAGCGAACAAGATAAGATTTAGTTTCCTGAAAAGCAAATTTTTAAAACAGTAAATATAATACTAAAATATATAGTAAATTAAAAGATCTAAAAAAATACCCAAGTATTTCTCAGACAACTTATTACTGTTTCTAAGAATTGACAAGATAGACAATATATAGTGACACTGATGACATGACAAGCAAAGAAGGGAGTTAAAACTGGAGAAGAAAATTAAGTGGCTTTCAAATTAGGAGACGAAGCAGCCACGGGAGAACACAAATAGAGATGAGAGGAATAAAGGACACTAAAAAAGTGACTGGTGAAATCATAAGGAAACAATTTAACCTCTACATTAAATAATGGAACTATCATTCATGACATTTCATTATTTTCAGATTTAAAATTCAGGATGCTTAATATGACCCAAAAGTCCCTACATAGTCTGGATCTTTTATTCCTTTTTACTTTACATACTCTGCACTCATCTTCAAACTCTCCATCCTTATCTCCCTTCCTCTTGACTCCCAACTCCTACTCTGTACACACACTGTTATCTCTATTCTTCAGACATACTCGTAGTTAATGTCTCAGAGATTCCAATCATTGGCAAGGAGCTAAACACTGAGACAAACTGGGATTTTATCAACTCCCACACATAGCACACCTAAGTTCTTCACATACAAAAACACAGGAAATTCCAACTATGTTAAGAACACTCGCATCTCTCCATGATGAACAACTAAAAAAGTTGTCTTCAGGGATTGATATTCTACGCAATAGAATTGTTCGTTGAATACTAGTCATTATTAAATAAAGCCTACATAGATAGTGATGTTGTGCATTCATAGTTAGCCTGGTCAAATTGAGTGTATAGTGATACAGTATGGTCGTGATAATATTTAAAGAGAAGTATCATATCTGATATTATTGTCAGTGGCCCTGTTGCCTTTATAGATGAAATCTTATATTCTAGAATATTCTACTGTCTTGACTATGTTTGAATCCCTGCTTGCTCAATCAGCCTGCTACAACATTATCATCCCCCAAATTGTTTCATTGCATCTCAGGTTTTCATATGTGGCTATATATGGTTATCTTTAATTAAATACCCAGAGATTTTTGTAAATCTAAATTTTGTAAGCCATTACATGTTTCATTCACCACGATTCATTTGACACATTTTCATCATAATTGCTTCATTAGCCGTTTCTCTTCTTTTTTTAATTTTTTTAATTTTTTAAAGATTTTATTTATTTGACAGAGAGCACAAGCAGGCAGAGTAGCAGGCAGAGGCAGAGGGAGAAGCCGACTCCCTGCTGAGCAGGGAGCCCGACAAACATGGGGCTGATTCCCAGGACCCTGGGATCATGTCCTGAGCTGAAAGCAGATGTTTAGGTGACTGAGACATTCAGGCATTAACTGAGTTTCTACCGCTGTAATTTTTTTGTTCATTTGTTTCCTAGATGTGTTTTCTGACTCAATGCAGATTAATATGTGTGAAAATGATTCATCAAATGCTGAACTGAAGAAAGTCCTTTCCTGCTTGTCGCTAAGTATTTGAAAAAGGTGTTATCTATCTGTCTATCTATCCATTCATCTATCCCCATAGACCTGCACTATTACATACTAATGATTAAGAATATAACCCTAGTACACCTGGGCTCAGACACTGACTTTATTATATATTATTTTTAGGACATTTGGGTTATTATATAACTTTTTCAGACCCCAGTTTTCCTTATCTGTAAGAAGAATGTTAATATGAGTAATGTTCAGACTTAGAGTGAATATTAAACAATATAATGTATACAAAGCATTTAAACCATTCCTGTCACACACATGTTCTAAAATATGTTACTTCTTTTGTTAGTTTTACTACTGCTGCTGTTGCTGCTACTTCCACTACTTTACTACTAACACATTACCAAAGTATGTTTTGCTGCTAATTTACCTGTCTTATATCAGCCATACTACTCTTTGGTGATACTGTGTCACACTAATGTAATTAAAGGTAATAGAAATATGAAGCAAGAAATGATCAATATGAACAATGTTGCAGAAATAAATTAATTCAAAAATTATTTGTTCATTTTGGTGTCATTATTTCTTCCATTCATTCAAGTGAGAGACATTATGTGAATCTATGTATACAAAAATTAATAAGGACTGATTGCTAATTTAAGAAACATATGTTTGATTTACTAATTATTGTTGGAGCCTTTAGAATATAAATAAGTAATATTTTGAAATTATTGATAGAAAAGGCTGATTCTTATTGGGGCCCTTATATTTTTCAATGATAAGATTGCACAACTTAATTTCACCTAAAAACTGAAATTTACATTTTTATGGCCAAATTTCTGTAATATTAAGCATTCAATCAATTGTCAAGGATTGAAGTGATTATATCCTCAGATCTATAGAAATGTGGTTTGTTCTCCTTTTAAAATTCTGAAAAATGTCTTTTACAAAAATGTCTTTTACAAAATGTCTTTTAAATTCATGTTTCACTATATTCTTTTTTCACTGTATCCCTGGCACAGTATAAAAAATGCATGATGGGGGTGCCTGGGTGGCTCAGTGGGTTAAGCTTCTGCCTTTGGCTCAGGTCAGGGTCTCAGGGTCCTGGGAGGGAGTCCTGCATTGGAGTCTCTGCTCAGCAGGGAGCCTGCTTCCCCCTCTCTCTTTGCCTGCCTCTTTGCCTACTTGTGATCACTCTCTCTATCAAATAGATAAATAAAATCTTTAAAAAAAATGCATGATGACACATAGTTCCTGTACAGTAAAAAAAAGAGAGAGGAGAATCTTAGAAATTCTCCATTTAGGGAACAGTTTTTCAGCGCTTATGACAAAGGTAGTGCTAAGATTACTTGTTCTTAGTTACAATGATACCTTTTCAAATAAAGGCCCCAGACAATATTATTTTTTGTTATAATTATTGCTGATTGAAAGAATCACGTCAATACATGACATCAGTCACATGTATTTATAAAACGAAAATGGTTTTCTTGACCCTGTTTGGAATGTTTAACCAATCACACAGCGTGCAGATGCATGTGCATCTGTCTGTGTATATAAATAGAAAACTTGTAATTTTCATATATATATACATATATTTTCATGAGTATATTGTTTATGTAAGCATAATAATTTTGAAAAATGGATCAAGATCTGTGATAAAGATTATAATCTCACCCTGTTTTATGAACTATTCTTCTAAACTTACTGCCCAAAAAAGTCATTAAATATATGCTTAACTATTATCAGAAAAACAATATCGTGCATTTTAAGCATAATTTACAAGCATACATTTGATCCCTCTAAATTATTCTCAGCATTTAAAAGACGAATATGATGTGAGATAGATCATTTGTTTAGATTATAACCAACACTGGGTTCTTCAGCGTGAAGAATGGAGTAAAGAGTCTGTGTATATATTAATGTTTTATTTATCAAGATTATCATACTTATTGACTAGAGAATGTGGAAGTCCTTTATAAGTAATTAAAATCTAAATATATAATTTTCACCAAGATAAAGACTCTTATAAATTGAAACATCAGATATTACACTTCATGCATTCATATTTGTTAAATGATCAAAAGGAAGAAAAGACAATTTTGTATAAGGAAATATTACAACTTCCTACATTCTGAAAATTGACAGATAAAATATAGAGATGACAAAATTAGTATGTTGGAAAAGTTAAAGAGAATATAATATAAAACAGCTGTCGTATTAGCAGTGGTGGTGGAGATGTGGCAGTAGAGAACATACATACCTATAATCAGAAATAAGAAAGTCCAGATGCCTAATTGGACAAAATCTTGAAACCTCAAGGACATCAATAACCTTATGAAACACAAGAGTCTTTGAAATCTCAAGAATGGGAACCACTATGCCTTTCCTAACTTCCGTATCTACAGAAGGGAGACAAGACAAAAGACTACACATATCTGAACATTCATCAAATGAAACACTAGAATTTGAAATTATGTAACATTCAAAAATCATAATAATATATGATGATTTATTTCATATATAATTTAGCACTTTTTAATTATCATAATAAAACTGTGTATTCAAGAAGACATCCTCATTTAACAATCTCAACTAACTCTAGAAAAAAATCAAACCATGACTATGATTAATAGAGTAATTACTATAACAACTTATTTATAAAAATAGACTTGTTTTCTTATATCTACAATTTTGGTGATCTTTTTATTTGTCATTTTAAGTCATTCTTCATTAGTTAATTAAACACTGCTGGGGAGCATTCAAAATTAGTTAAGCTGTGGAATAATGTGGGTGTCTAAGAATATTAGTCTTTATATTGTTTAATTTATTAAGAAATTTCTATTATATCAGTTTCTGTCAGATTACTGAATAATTTTACATTGATAATTAAAAACTTTCTATTTTCATAGGCTTTTCAACATTTTAAATAATGGGTAAAATATCACAGGTGAATTAGACTATGAAGAAAATTTGAAGGCCTCTGAATATGACTGTGATGGAGTAGTAGGTATCAGACATGCTTTCCCTCCAATTAAATCTTGATACAGTAGTTAGAACAATTATAGCAGACAATCAACCAGGGTAGTGAATGGCTTGAAAAGAAGGAAAGATCATAAATTGTGTTCCATACTCAATAATTGTTTCTTTGAGGGCAGTTTCCATACAGGAGCAGAGTAAAATAGAACTATCTGAGCCTATAATCAGTGAAAAATACCTTTAAAAATGAAGGTGAAATAAAGATGTTTCTAACCTTCCCACAAAAATTTAGAAGAATTCAAAGCTAGAGACATTTCTTATGAGAAAACTAATCTCCTGATGAAGGGAAGCAGTAAAAGAACCATAAGCAGTAAATATATGGGTAAGTAGAAATCAGTGTTAGATTAATACTAAATATTGTGAGATTTATAACATATGTAAAACAACATATGCTAACACAATGGCAAAAATAGAATAAGGGGAATATTTAATGTTAAACTACTGGAAGTTTCTTGCCTTTAGGGTAAGTGACAAGTACTAATTTTAAGTAGGTTGCAATAAATCATTGGTAGTATAACTGTTAAAAGAAAGATAAAAGAATGTAACATCTATAAATCTTATAGGTGAGAACAGTTGAGTAACATAAGGTACGACTAAATAATAATACATAATACAAGGAAAAATAAGAGCCTAATATGGAAAAAACTGAATTATCCAAGGAATAAAATGGGGATAAATATAAAATCAGACAGAACTGTTAGAAAATAAATTGCAGCATGACAGACCAAAGACTGTTATGTCAGTATGTTTACTAAATAGAAGTATTCTCTTAAGTAAAATACAAAGCCATGGTTTTCCTCAGCATTTGTATGGCTGCAGGTCTCAAATTGAGGTTTTAATCCATTTTGAGTTGATTTTTATGTGTGGTGTTAGAAGGTGGTCTGGTTTCATTCTTTTATGTGCAGCTGTCTGGTTTTCCCAGCACCATTTGTTGAAGCGACATTCTCCCTATTGTATATTTTTGTTTCCTGTGTTATAGACTAATTAACCATATAAACATGGGTTTATTTCTGGGTTCTTTATTTTGTTCTATTCTTCTGGGTTTCTTTTTCTTTACTTTTCTTCCTTCCTTTTCTTTCCCTTCCTTTTCTTGCCTTTCCTTCCTCTCCTCTCCTCTCCTTTCCATTCCTTTTCTTTCCTTTCTTTTTTACCAGTACTATACTGTTTTGATTACTACAGCTTTGTAGTATGTCTTGAAATCTGAAATTGTGATATCTCCAGCTTTGTTTTTCTTTTTCAGTATCGCTTTGGCTATTCATGGTCTTTTGTGATTCCATAGAAATTCTGCTATTTTTTGTTCTAGTTTTGTGAGAAATGCAGTTTTTTATTTTGATAAGCATTTCATTGAATCCTTAGACTGTTTGGGGTACTATGGACATTCTGACAATATTAATTCTTCCAATCCATGAGCATGGAATATATTTCTACTTGTTTGTGTCATCTTAAATTTCTTTTATCAGTGTTTTAGTATTCAAAGTACGGATTTTTAACTTCCTTGGTTAAATTTATTCTTAGGTTTTGTTTGTTTTTTGTTTTTTGTTATGTGTGTGTGTGTGTGTGATAGCAAATCTCTCACACACAGGGAGAGAATCTCAAGCAGGCTTCCCACCTAGCACAGAACCTGATGCAATCAATCCTATGATACTGAGATCACAATGTAAGCTAAAGTCAAGAATCAGTTGCTCAGCCAACTGAGCCACCCAGGTGTCCCAACTAAAACTTTTCTAATAAGTAAATTCATTCTAGTAAAAACGGAATCAATGATGTGAATTCCAGTGTAAGACCATATGCAATAAATATATAAATGTATAAATATATCAGCAATAAAGAAAAATACCGAATAGAAATAATAAAAATGAAAGCAAAAACCAGTAACATAGTAGTCAGATGTGTAATAGAGAAACTCACAAGATCTTTTTGAAAAATAAAGTATGTGGAAAATCCTAGCAAGACTGATAAAGTAATAGAGAAACCTAAGATTACCGATGTTGTGAATAAAAAAGGAAACACTACTTCAGATTCTACAGAAATATAGAAATAATTAGAGTATTTATGATAACTTATGCAGCTAATTTTTTTAATATTTTATTTCTTTATTTGACAGACAGAAATCACAAGCAGGCAGAGAGGCAGGCAGAGAGAGAGAGAGGAGGAAGCAGGCTCCCTGCTGAGCAGAGACCCTGATGTGGGGCTCGATCCCAGAACCCTGAGATCATGACCTGAGCCGAAGGCAGAGGCTTTAACCCACTGAGCCACCCAGGCGCCCCTATGCAGCTAACTTTTTAAAAATTTGTTTCATATAGACAGATTGCTTCAGAAAACATGTTATAATAAATGTGACAGGAGAAATAGAGATAAATTTTTCCACAAAAATTACATCAAGTTCAGATGGCTTTAAAACTGTTTCTTTGTATAGAATGAAAATTACATTCAGGTTTTTCTTCTTTATTCATTTATTTAAGATTTTATTTATTTGTTCACTGGGTTCCATCCCAGGACCCTGAGATCATGACCTAAGTTAAAGTCAGCCACTTAACTGACTGATCCACCCAGGTGCCCCACATTCCAGTTTTTCTTAAAAATATAATTGCAAATTAACTGATGAATTACTGAACTCTGATCTGAAACTAATTATGTTCTGTATGTTGGCTAATTGAAATTAATTTAAAAAAATATAGTTGCAAATTTTTTGAAAACCTGGCAGAAATAATCCAGAAATATATAAAAAGAGTACTATGTTGTCAAAAAACAAGATTTATTTTAGGGAATAGAAGGTTGTTTTTAACATTGAAATTTAATCAATAGTTTTCACATTAAAAGAAAAAATAAAATAAAAATAATATAATTATCTTAGATGACTAATTGAAGACGTATCTATTATTTTACCAGATCTTTAATCTGGTATGATGTACATAGAAAAAAATAAATGCCATTATTTAATATTTTGCCCCTGAGACTGAGAAAAATGGTTATCCGTTATTACCAGCTCTAGTCTACATTTCATTGTGGGTCATAACCAATGTAATATGGCAAGATATTAACATGATAACTGTTAAAATTGAGCAAAAGTTGATTTTTTTTACACGTGGGAGAATAACACCAGAGAAAATCATCTCCTCCTCAAAAAAGAATAAATGCCTAAAAAGGAATTAGTAATTGAATTTAGCTGAATACAAGGTAAATTTTTTTGTCAATTACATTTTTTATACTAACAATTAACAATGATAATGGAATTTCAAGAAATAATTCTATTTGTTACAATGTCCAAACATTAAATGCCTAAGAATATCTAAATAAATGTACAATTTCTTTAAGTTCATTGATTGTTAGACTGGTATTAGTAATACGTCAGTTCCTGCCAAATTTCACTAAAGATTCTGTGCCATCCCAGATGCCAGCAGGATTTTTTTTTTTAGAAATTAAAAGGATGATTCTAACATCTGGATGGAAATGCAAATGACCTAGAATATCTAAGGGAATTTTAAAGCAGAATAAAGCTAGAAGACATATATTACTACTTAGGAAGACTTACTATAAATATACCTTCATTCAAACAATATAATATTGGCTCAGAAACTGACAAATGGTCCAATGGGACAGAATACTGAGTCCAATTAGAGACACACATACTAATTTTAACTGAGTTTTGAAAAAACTCCACTGTAAATTTACTGGGTAAAAATTTTCTTTTCAATCTGGTGGATATCCATAAAGGAAAAAATAATGTTAACTCATTTCTCCTTCCAGACAAATATAAATTAATTTTAGATAGTGCATAGACTTTTAAATGTTAAATCTAAAGTGATCAAACTTCTAGAAGAAAACACACAAATGTCTTCATTAACTTGGTCTGTGCACATAGTAAGCAATAACTATAACAAAATGTTGAAAAGTTATACTTCATTAAAATTTAAAAACTTCTGATTTTTGGAAGACCTGATCATTTAGGGAAAAGTAAGCATAATACCTCCACACAGAAGCATTCTTATATTTCCATAAGAAAGAGGCTACAAAGAATTTAACATGTGCTTCACAAGAAATATAAAATAGCTTTTAAAAACTTATGGAAATGTTTCAAAGTCATTATTCATTATAAAAATGTAAATTAATGTCACAAGGAATAATCACTGCATATCCATCAGAATGTCTAAATAAATAAAAACAAAATACCAAGAGTTGTCAATGTAGAGTAATGGAGAGGATACTATACTGCTTGTGAGAATAAAAATCTGTAAAACCGTTTTGAAGAAAATGTTTTGCAAGTATCTGCTTAAAAAAAAAATTGCAGAACCCATTCATACCCTTGGAATCAGCACTTATGTTCTTAGTATATATCCAATAGAAATGCACCAAAACAGTTGGATAGAAGTTATATTCAGAATCCCCAACTGGGAATAAATCAAATGTCCAGTAACAGTAGAATGAGTAAATTGTGGTACCTTTCTATCTTGGAATTCTGTACAGAAATGAAAAAGATCAAATTACTGTTATAGTACATTGTGGATAAATTTCACAGATATGATGTTGGTAAAGTGAGATAAAAATGAATGAAGTGAAATAAAAAAAAGGGTTTGTGTTATATGATTCCACTTGTGTTAAGTCACAAATAGGCAAAACGAATCTATGATTTTAGGTCAGACTAGCATTTACCATTGGGTATGATCCTGTCTAGGGTATGGCATAAGGGAGTCTTTTGGGGTAATAGTTACACAATCTTGATCTGGGTATTGGTTACATAAGCTGCACATTTAAGATATGTAGGTTTTATATGTGTGATAACTTCAGAAAAGGGAAATAAGAATATTTGCCTACACTAATTCTATGATGTATATTATAAAATAATGCTTTGACGATTGGAAAATATCCTCATTCTGGAACTCACAAAGTAAAATATATAATACATAAATTAATGCACCACTGTGAATTATATTATTCTTGGTTAGTTTTCTTGTTCCAGTAGTATAATATGATATTAAAATCATAAAATATTTTAGGCAAGCATACATTTACTTAAAAAAGGAAATTAACATCATCTTCCTTCATCATCTTATCCATTTGTACCTTACTTAGTGTAGGGAGTTATTAAAAAGATTCTAATAGGGATGCCTGGATAGCTCTTGGTTAAATGTCTATCTTCAACTCATGTCGTGATCCCAGGGTCCTCGGATCGAGTCCCGAGTCAGGTCCTTCTTCACTGGGAAGCCTGCTTTTCCCTCTGCCTGCTGCTCCCCCTGCTTGTGCTCTGTCTTCCTCTCTGACTAATAAATTAAAAAAAAAAACTCTAATAAAGTATAAAATTTCAGGTTTTTAAGAATTCTAACATGATGTGAGATACTAGTATGCATCAGATCACTGAATAGTACCTACATGATACCTGAATATCTTGAATAATAAAATACAATTATCTTAAATAGCATAGCATTGCACTGCATTTTTTAATATATGGAAATAATAGCATATGGAAGTAAAATTCACTAACATATAAAAGTAGAAGGAATTTGATCCTAGTTTTTGAAGATTGTTGAAAAATGAAAATAATATATACAGTGTCAGTCATTTGTCAGACACTATTCTTTATCCTGGAAAAGTAATGTATTACTTAATCTCACAATAATTACAGTATGTATCATTATCTTTTTTATTGATGGGTAAAGTGAATTTGGAAAAAATAATTCCCACATTCAAAAGACATCCATACACCTTCTATGTGTAATGAGACATGAAAGAGTTAATCTTTCCTGGAGCCCTTATAAACAAGTTCCAAACCTATTACAACATTAGCAATGTGATTATTAGTATTGCTTCTACCAGGAATTCTTCCAAAAGTGGCATATTTGGGAGAAATTAGATAAAATAATTCTTGGCCCATTTTATCAGAAGTGATATTTTCTTCTTCTGGTAAGTCTGTAGAGCCAAAATGTCCTTGGATAAGTCTTAATTTAAATCCTTCTTAATTATACCTCATCAGTAAAATTGTGAATTTAAATTGGAATATAGATAGAAATTTTGCTCATTTGTGGTCAAGACCGAAGAACATTCTTAGCTACTCTAATACTTACTAGAATATAGCAAAAACTATTTTACATAAAGGTTTCCAATTAAGGGGCAAAGTACCGAGGGAAAACAGTCAGAGTTGTCTTTGTTTTGGGCAGTCCTCCTTGATTTTCTCCTTATAGTAATCTCCTAGACATCTTCCATGCTATTAGAACTCCAATCTGCTGTATTCAGATTGTTCACAAACCTCCAATCTGCTATATTTTTCAAGGGTTCTCTGCCTCTCTTAAAAAACAATTTCTGCCAGAAATAGTGGTCTCATTTCTCTCAGTAAATGATTGTTTTAGGTAAGGGCAACTGACAAAATTGTGGCAATTCAGACGTACAGAAAAGTTCCCAAAAAGCAATTTATGAAGGTTTTTCTTGTTCCTAAAAGAGATGAAAGATAGAAATACTCTTTTTTCTGCTTCTTGATCCTGTCCTCTACATGTGACAACTTGAAATGGGAGTGCCATCTTCAAATTATTTGTATAGAGTCAACCTGTTGAGGAGGGAAAAACCAAAGGCTCCATTCTTATTTAGACATGGAATTAACCATACCTGGAATTTCCATACTGCCATTCCTATTGTTGGATTTTTTGATAATTGCAGCTGCAGACATAATAATTTTTATTTTTTATATTTTAAAGTTCTACAGAACTAGTCCTGTGTCATTTTAGAGCCAATTCTATATAAATACAATTAAAATGTTTAGATTCTGTATGACTGGAAGGAGAGCCAAAGAGATCACTTCAGAAAACAACTCTGTGTGGGTTGCATGCAAGGAATGAGAATATGATTCTTCTTCTCCATGAGATTAAAGTTGAATAAGCTCAAAACAGCCTTGGAGCTATTAAGACCAATGTAAAAGCATCCAGTATTTCGTGAGCATAGAGAAACATTCTTACACTCCCCAATTTTTTTTAAGTGAATAAACTTACATTAGTTATTAACAGATATGAAAATGTGAAACTTCAAATTTCACTCCTTATAAAAGTGTAGTTGACTGTGGTATATTTGAGGATGCAATTTAAGAATGCTAAAGAAAATGAAGTACTCAGTCTGAACATGACTCTTTGACTACAAAGAAAGTTAAGTTGACAATGAGCTACTCTTCTTCTTATGTCAACACTTTGAACGTGTGAAAGCTTATGGCACACAAAGAGAAAATTGCAAGAAGAGAGCCAAGTGGCATTGGCAGAGTTTTGCAAAGAGTGTCTAAAAGGGACATACACTCTTTATGATTCCATATTGCATGTAAATGAGCAGAAGAATATTTTTACCAGGCGTGGCTGGGGTAAAGAAATATACACATACATAGATACGGATATGAAACCTAAATCTATACATTTCATAAAAATTTAATACTTTTTATTTCTTTTTAAAAAACTGGAAAATGTGCCTGCACTGAATTTGGGTTTCCAAAGGGCAGCAGTCAGCTGTGACTGCTTGAATTCTGTTCCTTTAGTTGGGATATGCACTTTCTCTCCTCTGGGCCACGGTCGTCACTATTCTTGATTGCTTCTCAGAACATTAAAATCAGTGACCAGCTGCTATTTACTTTCAAACCCCAGCCAGCATTCATTTCTCCATGAGGCTGACAGCTTGGTACGTAAGTGTATTTGTGTTTGCAACCTTCATGTGGCTTCTTCAGACTGACATCTTCGGTGAACTCACCAAAGAGTTTTTAATTTTATGTTTGCTCCTTGACCATTTTGAATTTTTAATTTTAAGTCTCACTTACCTCACCCTGGCTCTGCTTAGGAACAGTGTTTTTTTTTTTTTGTTTTTTTTTGTTTTTTTGTTTTTTTTTTTTTTTCAGTTTTCAGCTCCTTTCTACTTGTAGATAGTGTGCGGGTCATGGATTTGTACCATTGACTAGATAGGGTTTTTTTTAACTTTTTTTATGGGCACTGTTCTCAATACAGACTAAACACTGTAGGGAACTAAATGTTGAGAATAAGATACTAAATCTTTCAAGGGTTAAAGGTGAAAAAGAAGGGAGTTATTTGTGAAGGGGAAAATTGGCTTCCAATTCCTAATTATGTAGCTTTCTCCAGCAACCCATCATCACTTTTTTCCCTTTTATTGTTAACTTTTTTTCTTTTATGATTTTCATTCCAGTTTGCACACACTTGGGTTCCTTTAAAATCTATGATTGACAGGAGACTATGAAAAAGATCTGTACATTTAAAATATTTTTATCAGTAGTTCACATATACTTCCAATTTTTTTTTTTTTTTGGTCACAAGTCAAAATGTGAAAACATTTTATAGTTAAATGTATATTATGCATATTGTTATATTTCTTTTTTTTTGGTCACAAGTCAAAATGTGAAAACATTTTACAATTAAATGTATACTATGCATATTGTTGTATTTCTTTTATTTTCTTAATGGACATCATTTGGGTTATCTCTAGTTGGGACAAATATAAACAAAACTACTAAGAACATCTTTATACAAATATATTTGTGAGCCTAAGAATTCCATTTTTCTTGGTTAGACATCCACAATTACAATTACTTAGTCATAAGTAGGATTATGTTTAATTTTATAAGACATTGCCAAACCTTTTATCAAATTGGCTGTATCATTTATGTTTTCATCAACAAAGTACAAAAATTCCAGTTGTTCCATATCCTCATCAACATATGGTGTTGTCAGTCTGTTTTTAACTTTAGCCATACAGGTATGTATACAATGGTGTCTCTGATTTTTTTCCTTGTATAGTAAGAATTTATTTGTTTTGTAAAGAACCATCAAAGTGGCTTCCAAAGTGGCTGTACCATTTTGCATTCCCAACAGCAATGGATGGGAGTTTCTTTTTGCTTAAGTTTCCATTTAAATTCCAATTAGTTATCATACAGTAGTATTAGTTTCAGGTGCACAGTATACTGATTTAACACTTCCATACACTACCCAGTACTCACCTCAAATGTACTCCTTAATCCCCATCACTCATTTTACCCATCCCTCCACCAACCTCCCCTCTGGTAACCATCAGTTTGTTTTTTTTTTGTTTTTTTTTTTTTAATTTTATTTTTTCAATGCTCCAAGGTTCACTGTTTGTGCACCACACCCAGTGCCCCATGCAATACATGCCCTCCTTAATACCTACCACCAGGCTCACCCAACCTCCCACCGCCCCCCTCCAAAACCCTGTTTGTTTCTCAGAGTCCACAGTCTCTCATGGTTTGTCTCTCCTTTTGGTTTCCCCAACATACTTCTCTCCTTCTCCCAGTGTCCTCCATGTTATTCCTTATGCTCCACAAGTAAGTGAAACCATATGATAATTGATTCTCTCTGCTTGACTTATTTCACTCCTCCACTCCCATCTACGTTGATACAAAAGTTGGATATTCATCCTTTCTGATGGAGGCATAATACTCCATTGTATATTTGGACCATATCTTCTTTATACATTCATCTGTTAAAGGGCATCTTGGCTCTTTCCAAAGTTTGGTGACTGTGGACGTTGTTACTATGAACATAGGGGTACAGATGGCCCTTCTTTTCATTACATTTATATCTTTGGGGTAAATACCCAGCAGTGCAATTGCAGGGTCATAAGGTAGCTCTATTTTTAATTTCTTAAGGAATCTCCACACTGTTTTGCAAAATGGCTGCACCAACTTGCATTCCTACCAACAGTGTAAGAGGGTTCCCATTTCTCTACATCCTCTCTAACACTTGCTGTTTACTATCTTGTTAATTTTGGCCATTCTAACTGGTGTAAGTTGGTATCTCAATGTGGCTTTGATTTGAATCTCCCTGATTGCAAATGTTGGTGAATATATTTCATGTCTCTGTTAGCCATTTGTATGTCTTTTTTTTAAATTTTTTATAAATATATAATATATTATTAGCCCCAGGGGTACAGGTCTGTGAATCACCAGGTTTACGCACTTCACAGCACTTACCATAGCACATACACTCCCCAATGTCCATAACCCCACCACCCTCTCCCAACCCCCCTCCCCCCCAGCCACCCTCAGTTTGTTTTGTGACATTAAGAGTCTCTTATGGTTTGTCTCTCTCCCAATCCCATCTAGTTTCATTTATTCTTTTCATTTCATTTCATTCATTTATTCTTTTCCAAAGCCCCCATGTTGCATCTCTACTTCCTCATATCAGGGAGATCATTTGATAGTTGTCTTTCTCCAATTGACTTATTTCGCTAAGCATAATACCCTCTAGTTCCATCCATGTCATCGCAAATGGCAAGATTTCATTTCTTTTGATGGGTGCATAGTATTACACCGTATATATATACCACCTCTTCTTTATCCATTCATCTGTTGATGGACATCTAGGTTCTTTCCATAGTTTGGCTATTGTGGATATTGCTGCTATAAACATTCGGGTGCACGTGCCCCTTGGGATCACTACGTTTGTATCTTTAGGGTAAATACCCAGTAGTGTAATTGCTGGGTCATAAGTTAGCTCTATTTTCAACTTTTTGAGGAAACTCCATGCTGTTTTCCAGAGTGGTTGCACCAGCTTGCATTCCCACCAACAGTGTAGGAGGGTTCCCCTTTATCCGAGGGTTCCCCTTTCTCCGTTCCCATTTCTCCTCTTCTCTCGCCAGCATCGGTCATTCCCTGACTTGTTAATTTTAGCCATTCTGACTGGTGTGAGGCGGTATCTCATTGTGGTTTTGATTTGTATTTCCCTGATGCCGAGTGATATGGAGCACTTTTTCATGTGTCTGTTGGCCATCTGGATGTCTTCTTTGCAGAAATGTCTGTTCATGTTCTCTGCCCATTTCTTGATTGGATTATTTGTTCTTTGGGTGTTGAGTTTGCTAAGCTCTTTATTGATTTTGGATACTAGCCCTTTATCTGATATGTCATTTACAAATATCTTCTCCCATTCTGTCAGTTGTCTTTTGGTTTTGTTAACTGTTTCCTTTGCTGTGCAAAAGCTTTTGATCTTGGTGAAGTCCCAATAGTTCATTTTTGCCCTTGCATCTGTTGCCTTTGGCGATGTTCCTAAGAAGAAGTTACTGTGGCTGAGGTCAAAGAGGTTGATGCCTGTGTTCTCCTCAAGGATTTTGATGTATTCCTTTCTCACATTGAGGTCCTTCATCCATTTTGAGTCTATTTTTGTGTGTGGTGTAAGGAAATGGTCCAATTTCATTTTTCTGCATGTGGCTGTCCAATTTTCCCAACACCATTTGTTGAAGAGGCTGTATTTTTTCCACTGGACATTCTTTCTTACTTTGTGGAAGATTAGTTCACCACAGAGTTGAGGGTCTATTTCTGGGTTCTTTATTCTGTTCCAATGATTTGTGTGTCTGTTTTTGTGCCAGTACCATACTCTCTTGATGATGACAGCTTTGTAATAGAGCTTGAAGTCCAAAATTGTGATGCCACCAACTTTGGCTTTCTTTTTCAATATTCCTTTGGCTATTCGAGGTCTTTTCTGGTTCCATATAAATTTTAGGATTATTTGTTTCATTTCTTTGAAAAAAATGGATGGGATTTTTTATAGGGATTGCATTAAATGTGTAGACTGCTTTAGGTAGCATAGATATTTCCACAATATTTGTTCTTCCAATCCATGAGCATGGAACATTTTCCATTTCTTTGTGTCTTCCTCAATTTCTTTCATAAGTACTTTATAGTTTTCTGAGTATAGATTCTTTGCCTCTTTGGTTAGATTTATTTGTAGGTATCTTATGGTTTTGGGTGCAATTGTAAATGGGATTGACACCTTAATTTCTGTTTCTTCTGTCTTGTTGGTGTAAAGAAGTGCAACTGATTTCTGTGCATTGATTTTATATCCTGACACTTTACTGAATTCCTGTACAAGTTCTAGCAGTTTTGCAGTAGAGCCTTTTGGGTTTTCCACATATAGTATCATATCATCTGCAAAGAGTGATAGTTTGACTTCTTCTTTGCTTATTTGGATGCTTTAATTTCTTTTTATTGTCTGATTGCTGAGGCTAGGACTTCTAGTACTATGTTGAATAGCAGTGGTGATAATGAACATCCCTGCTGTGTTCCTGAACTTAGCAGAAAAACTCAGTTTTTCTCCATTGAGAATGATATTTGTGGTGGGTTTTTCATAGATGGTTTTGATAATATTGAGGTGTGTGCCCTCTATCCCTACACTTTGAAGAGTTTTGGTCAGGAAGAGATTCTGTACTTTGTCAAATGCTTTTTCAGCATCTATTGAGAGTATCATATGGTTCTTGTTCTTTCTTTTATTAATGTATTGTATCACATTGATGGATTTGCAGATGTTGAACCAACCTTGCAGCCCTGGAATAAATCCCACTTGGTCGTGATGAATAATCCTTTTAATGTACTGTTGGATCCTATTGGCTAGTACTTTGGTGAGAATTCTCGCATCTGTGTTCATCAAGGATATTGGTCTATAATTCTCTTTTTTGATGGGATCCTTGTCTGGTTTTGGGATCAAGGTGATGCTGGCCTCATAAAATTAGTTTGGAAGTTTTCCTTCCATTTCTGTTTTTTGGAAAAGCTTCAGGAGAATAAGAATTAATTCTTCTTTAAATGTTTGGTAGAATTCCCCTGGGAAGCCATCTGGCCCTGGGCTTTTGTTTGTTTGGAGATTTTTGATGACTGTTTCAATCTCCTTACTGGTTATGGATCTGTTCAGGTTTTCTATTTCTTCCTGGTTCAGTTGTGGTAATTTATATGTCTCTAGGAATGCATCCATTCTTCCAGGTTGTCAAATTTGTTGGCATAGAGTTGCTCATAATATGTTCTTATAGTTGTTTGTATTTCTTTGGTGTTGGTTGTGATCTCTCCTCTTTCATTCATGATTTTATTTATTTGGGTCCTTTCTCTTTTCTTTTTGATAAGTCTGGCCAGGGGTTTATCAAACTTATTAAATCTTTCAAAGAACCAGCTGCTAATTTTGTTGATTTGTTCTATTGTTTTTTTGGTTTTTATTTCATTGATTTCTGCTCTGATCTTTATGATTTCTCTTCTCCTGCTGGGTTTAGGCTTTCTTTGTTCTTTCTCCAACTCTTTTAGGTGTAGGGTTAGATTGTGAATTTGAGACCTTTTTTGTTTCTTGAGAAAGGCTTGTATCACTTATACATTTTCCTCTCAGGACTGCCTTTGCTGTGTCCCACGGATTTTGAACCGTTGTGTTTTCATTATCATTTGTTTCCATGATTTTTTTCAATTCTTCTTTAATTTCCTGGTTGAGCCATTCATTCTTTAGATGGAAGCTGTTTAGTCTCCATGTATTTGGGTTCTTTCCAAATTTCCTCTTGTGATTGAGTTCTAGCTTCAGAGCATTGCGGTCTGAAAATATGCAGGGAATGATCCTAATCTTTTGATACCAGTTGAGACCTGATTTATGACCCAGGATGTGATCTCTCCTGGAGAATGTTCCATGTGCACTAGAGAAGAATGTATATTCTGTTGCTCTGGGATGGAATATTCTGAATATATCTGTGATGTCCATCTGGTCCAGTGTGTCATTTAAGGCCTTTATTTCCTTGTTGATCTTTTGCTTGGATGATCTGTCCATTTCAGTGAGGAGAGTATTAAAGTCCCCTACTATTATTGTATTATTGTCAATGTGTTTCTTTGGTTTTGTTATTAATTTTTGTTTATATAGTTGGCTGCTCCCATGTTAGGGGCATAGATATTTACAATTGTTAGATCTTCTTGTTGGACAGACCCTTTGAGTGTGAAATAGTGTCCTTCCTCATCTCTTATTATAGTCTTTGGCTTAAAATCTAATTGATCTAAGGATTGCCACCCCAGCCTTCTTCTGATGTTCATTAGCATGGTAAATTGTATTCCACCCCCTCACTTTAAATCTGGAGGTGTCTTTGGGTCTAAAATGAGTTTCTTGTAGGCAGCATATTGAGGGGTTGTGTTTTTTTTATCCATTCTGATACCCTGTGTCTTTTGATTGGGGCATTTAGCCCATTTTCATTCAAGGTAACTATTGAGAGATAGGAATTTAGTGCCATTGTATTGCCTGTAAGGTGACTTTTACTCTCTATTGCCTCTGTTCCTCTGTTCCTATATCAGAAGTATATCCTTCTGATATACTACTTTTAGGGTCTCTCTTTGCTTAGAGGACCCCTTTCAATATTTCCTGTAGAGCTGGTTTGGTGTTTGCAGATTCCTTCAGTTTTTGTTTGTCCTGGAAGCTTTTTATCTCTCCTTCTATTTTCACTGATAGCCTAGCTGGATATAGTATTCTTGGCTGCATGTTTTTCTCCTTTAGTGCTCTGAATATATCATGCCAGTTCTTTCTGGCCTGCCAGGTCTCTGTGGACAAGTCCGCTATCAATCTAATGTTTTTACCCTTGTATGTTACAGACTTCTTTTCCTGGACTTCTTTTCAGGATTTTCTCTTTGTTGCTAAGACTTGTAAATTTTACTATTAGATGATGGGATGTGTACCTATTTTTATTGATTTTGAGGGGGATTCTCTGCACCTCCTGGATTTTGATGCTTGTTCCCCTTGCTTTATTAGGGAAATTCTCTACAATAATTCTCTCCAATATACCTTCTGCTCCCCTCCTTCTTTCTTCTTCTTCTGGAACCCCAATTATGTTGTTTTGTCTTATGGTATCACTTATTTCTCAAATTCTCCCCTCATGGTCCAGTAGTTGTCTCTCTTTTGCTCAGCTTCTTTATTCTCTGTCATTTGGTCTTCTATATCACTAATTCTTTCTTCTGCCTCATTTATCTTAGCAGTAAGAGCCTCCATTTTCGATTGCACCTCATTAATAGCTTGCTTGATTTCAACTTGGTTAGATTTTAGTTCTTTTATTTCTCCAGAAAGGGCTTTTTTTTCTCCAGACAGTGTTTCTCTAATATCTTCCATGCCTTTTTTGAGCCCGGCTAGAACCTTGAGAATCGTCATTCTAAACTCTAGATCTGACATATTACCAATGTCCAGATTGATTAGGTCCCTAGCCTTCGGTACTGCATCTTGTTCTTTTTTTTGTAGTGAGTTTTTCTGCCTTGTCATTTTTTCCAGATAAGAATATATGAAAGAGAAAATAAAATATTAAAGGGTGGCAAAGACCCCAGGAAAATGTGCTTTAACCAAATCAGAAGAGACCCCAAATCATTAGGGGGAAGGAGGGAGTAAAAAGTTCAGAAGAAAAAAAAATTAAAAAAAGAAAACAAATAAATAAAAAAGAAAAAAAAATATATATATATTAGACTGGTGAGTAGAACAGGGTCACCCACTTAATTTTGGGAGTATTTTGGTTTCTTGAAGAAGATACCTTCCAAAGTTTTAAAGAATGAAAAACATATAAGGATAAACACAATGAAGGGATGGAATATGACTATAAAGATGAAAAAAAAATTTAATTTCTAAAAAAGGAGTTGATAAGGTAAGTTGGTTGGGAGAATAGAGAAAAAGAAAGTGGAGAGAATTTGCTCAGGCTGGAGACTAGAACAAGCCCGGTGTTAGATTTAGGGTGTATTTTGATATATTAGAATAAGTTGTACCCCAAATTTTTTAGAAGAAAAAGCCCTATGTGTATAGAAAAAATAAAGTTAGATACAATGAAGGATAAAATATGACTGTAATAATGAAGTTTCAAAAGATAATTTTTTTAATGAAAGGTATTGCTAAGATAAACTAGTTAAAAAATGTTAAAAGAAAAATAAACATTAAAAGAGGAAAGGGTAAAAGTTAAAAAAATTTAGCAGAAAAAAATAAAATTAAAAAAATTAATTAACTTTGCAAGACTAAGGAATCATGGGGAGAAAGCCATGAATTCCATGCTTTGTTTTCTCCTCCTCTGGAATTCCAGTGTTCTCCTTGGTAAGTGAACTTGGTCTTGGCAGGATTTCTTGTTGATCTTCTGGGGGAGGGCCCTGTTGTAGTGATTCTGAAGTGTCTTTGTCCGAGGCGGAATTGCACTGCCCTTACCAGGGGCCGGGCTAAGTAATCCACTCAAGTTCGCTTTCAGGAGCTTTTGTTCCCTGAACGCTTTCCATAGAGTTCCGGAGGATGGGAATGAAAATGGCGGCCTCGCAATCTCCATCCCAGAGGAGCCGAGAGCTCGGGGCCCCACTCCTCAGTGCGCCCTCAGAGAAAAGCGCTCAATCACTCCTGTCTCCCCAGCCTCCAGCCCCGCTCAGAGAAAAGCACTCAGTCAATCCCGTCTCCCTGGCCTCTGGCTGCGCTCCTAGCTCACCCAGCCTGTGACCAAGCATCTCTGTCTCTGGCACACAGCTCCACCTGGAGTCTCTGAACCCTGCAGATCCCTGAGCTCTTCCAGGGGGGTTCTCCCAGGAACTTCTGGGGACCCCACTCTAAGAGCAGTGGCCTGTGCCATGGATTATGGTTCATGGTAACCCTGAGTTGAGAGCTCACTCCTCAGCTCTGTCTCTCCAGCCTGCTTCCCAACTCTAATACCTGTGAGTTCTGTGACACAGCTCTGCGACAGACACCCCCAATCTTTCTGTGACCCCGCAGGACCTGAGGTCATGCTGTCCCCGCCTGGCCTTCACCCTGGTTTAACCTCTGGAGCAATGTCCCTCGGTGGAGCCAACTTTTAAAGTTCTGATTTTGTGCTCTGTTGCTCCGCTGCTTGCCGGGCGCTGTCCCCTCACCCCGCGGTCTATCTTCCCATAGCTTTGGATTCACTTCTCTGCAGGTCCTACCTTTCAGAAAGTGGTCGATTTTCTGTTTCTAGAATTGTTGCTCTTCTCTTCAATCTCTTTTTGGATTTGTAGGTGTTCATTATGGTTTGATTAGCTATCTAGCTGATCTTCTACTACCTGATGTCATCTCAGCCTGCCATCTTGACCCCTCCCCCAGTTGTTCTTTTCTACTTGCAGAAGGGGCCATTTGTATGTCTTCTTTGGAGAAGTGTCTGTTCATGTCTTCTGCCCATTTTTTGACATGATTATCTGTTTTTTGAGTGTTAAGTTTGAGGAGTTCTTCATAGATGTTGGATATCAGTTTTTTCTCTATAGTTAAGAGACTGTTTCTTGGTTTGTTTCTATTTTCCCCCCTTGCTTGCTTGTTTTGTTTCATAACTTCCACATATGAGTGAAATCATATGGTATTTGTCTTTCTCTGACTGACTTATAAATTCAGTTATTTATCTGACATACATTTACTGAGCTACTTCTTAGTGAGCTGCTCAAATTATTATAGAAATTGGATAGTGCAGCAGAACAATTAATGTAATATAATATAATATAATATAATATAATAATATACATTTTTAAGAAAGATTTTTGTTTATTTGACAGACAGAGATCACAAGTAGGCAGAGAGGCAGGCAGAGAGAGAGGAGGAAGCAGGCTCCCCACTGAGCAGAGAGCCCAATGTGGGGCTCAATCCCAGGACCCTGAGATCATGACCCAAGCCAAAGGCAGAGGCTTAACCCACTGAGCCACCCAGGTGCCCCAATATCCTTTTAAGGTGGTCCCTAAATGTTAAATAATTTTGCATAAAATGTCTTTTCATTATTATTATTATTAATGGCTATATAAAGCAATGCACAATTATTTTCCAGGCTATAGTATTTCTTTATCATGAAAATGGAGTCAAGGAAATCAAATTATGGGATAACCTCAAAGAAAAAAATGCGTTAAGTAACTAAAATATGACTAACTTCTTAGCTAGGATAGTAGTACTCATAGTCTCCACTCTAGGAGAAAAAAAAGGTGGGGGAGAGAACAGTACAGTCTCAGATATAATTTCTTAGGATTGTTCTTTTATATTTCCCCTATAAACTTTCTCATTTATTTTATTCACTATATCCCAGATTTAAAAGGACACATTTAATTTCTGTCTCCTTCTCTGTCTCCTTCCTCTCTTCTTCCTTCTTCTTCTCCCTCCTTCTTTCCTCCCTCTCTTCCTCCCCCTCCCCCTTTTCCTCCTCCTTCTTCTTCTCCCCCCCTATTCTTCTTCTCCCACTCCCCCTGCTCCCCCTCTTCTCCATCCCCTTTCTTTTCTTCTTCCTCCCTCCCCTTCCTCTCCTTGTTCCTTGACCATTTTGAATTTTTAATTCAAATTCGGTTAACCTCCCCCTCCCCCATCATCATCATCATCATCATCATCATCATTCTTCTTCTTCTTCTTCTTCTTCTTCTTCTTCTTCTTCTTCTTTTTCTTCTTCTTCTTCTCTCTCTCTCTCCTTCTCCTGTTTGTCCCATTCCTCCTCCTCTTCTTCTTGCACAATCACCATACATTTAAACAGGTATCACGAATACTTGTATGGTGTTCAATGGCCTAATGTTTCCAGAGAAAATGTAGTCCTCAAAGAAGGTTTAGTTGAATACCTAGTGAGGGAAAATCAATCAGCCATACACAGCAAGTAGAGGTTGTTGACTATTCAAAGAGATGGTAAGAAAGAATGATGTATTTTTTGGACTTAATTTAAAACTATAATTACATAAAATTGGTATTAATGTTATATTATTACAATTTGATTTTAATTGGATCTGTTTTTTGAATTATAGAAAATATTATCCCATCATTATTTCCAAAATTATGCCATTTTTTAAAAAAGTTTTTATTTATTTGACAGAGAAAGACACAGCGAGAGAGGGAACACAAGCAGGGGGATTGGGAGAGGGAAAAGCAGGCTTCCTGCCAAGGAGGGAGCCTGATGCAGGGCTCAATCCCAAGACCCTGGGATCACAACCTGAGCAGAAGGCAGCCACTTAATGACTGAGCCACACAGGTGCCCCCCAAATGATGCCATTTTATAAAAACTTCAACTTCACAACAATTTCTCATTATTTTTATTTTATATTGACCCTTTACAAAGGCATACCTATATTATAGAAACATTTTTGTTGTTCCTCTGCATTTAATGTTATCTACCTTACAATTTGGAGAAAGACAATTGTCAAAAAGGCAGAGAAATGTCAAGAGAATATTTGCATGAACCATAAGGAAATATTTAGTTATTCTGATAGAGATGGTTTCAAAATAGGCAATTCTGAAACAACATTCATGTCATATTACAGTATAAAAAAACATAATCTGAAAGGGAGACCACAGCAAAGGAAGAGGAAAGAGACATGGTGCCATTTACCTGCTTATAGAATGTTACTAGATAGGTGGCCTTCATAATCATAAATTTATGAGTGTTTTGGCTACTAAAGTTTGTTTTTTGTTTGCTTGATTGTTGTGTTTAGGAAATAAGGGGAGAATAAATTTGGTATTTTATTTTAGAAGCAACTTTTCTTTTACAAACAAAAGGTATATTAGTGATGAAAACTAATGAGTAAAAGAGCAATATAACAAGGAGACAAAGATGACAGTAGAGGGCACCTGTACACCTCAGGGTACAAATAAGAGAAGGACAAATAACAATGTAGTAGAAAAATTACATTTCAGTCATGGCAGTGTGTAGTTGACCTAATGACAAGGTCGAGTATTATGCACTGAGTGTAAAATTAATGTCAAGTCGAAATAGGCTTTTCATCTGGATGGCACTTGCTAATGCAAAGCATTTTAAAAAGAAGCCATCAGCAACACTTGGGGAAAGATAATTCTGAAAGGAGAAGTAATTCATGTCATTTATTTTAAGAGGAAAAATAAACCCTTGAGAGCAAAGCTTTCATTTCCACGTTTAATTTCGAAGAAAAAGAGTCAGATGCAGACAAAAGTCAGATAGATATCAATAATTACTTCTGTCCACCTGGAACCAGGATAGTAATTTAATTTGAATTAAGGCAAAATTGTACATTTTTTTCTTTTTACTGATAAAAGACCTTTGGTATAATGTCCAAACTTAACCAAAGTAGTACTTATTATTTTAAAAAGAACATGGTAAACAATGTTACTTAGACTGATAATACTCGATGTGTTAGATGAGAATCAGGTCTCCAGCCAGCACTAGATTTTCCAGGCCCCCGGAGACTAAATGCCTCTGTCAAAGCATGTAGGAAATAGGTCCTGCTTCTCAAACTTTTCTCTTCCAATCTGCCATTGAATGCTAAGGATCCAGATGCACTAAGAAATGGAAAGAATTTTGGTCCTTAGATCATCACATAGACGTCTACTCATTGCCTTGAACCATCCTCATTCAATGAAAGTGAAAACAAGAACAAACTTTATAGAGTTAAACCACTGAACTTTTGAAATTTTCTTTTTCATACCTAACTAATCCACCTGCAAAAACTATACCTGTGTTTTCCTTGAAAAACAGTAAGCCTTCACACACTGTTAAAGTTTAAGAGGGAACTTTTAAAATCTGAAATATAATAATGTACCATACAGGTTTGGTAAATAAATATCCATCTTCTAGAATCTTGTAAGAAGGATTTCCACATGGGTATAATCAGTCTACGGGAACATAGCCAACAGACAAATAATTCATTACAAATTCAGGCCAGGCTGAATCTGTTTTATCTGTTTGTTTGTCTTCTGATTTTCAATGTTATAAATACGTATTTCCAATTTCCATTCAATATGTAAGTAAATATTTGGGGAAAAATCTGTATTCATTTTATTTGGAGGAATTTTTGATAAAAGATACATCGAAGTTGATACCTGGTCAATTTAATACCTTCAAATAAATTATGAGAGTCTCAATAATGAATACTCCCTTTTTTGAAGGTTGAGTAATCACCATATATTTCTTTGTCAGTAATTTCAAGCTTCAATACCAATTAAAAATAATTAAGTCAAATTCCATATTAACAGGTTTTGCACACAATGTTGGGAACTGTATCATAAAGGTTGATTTATGGTAAATAAAACATCAGTGTCAGGAATGGAGTTCGTTTTCTCAAGATCCAGAAGAATAGAGAGCAAAGCAAAATCATAAAACTGGAAGTCAGAAAGTAACAGGCACACATATATGAAAAATTTAGTAGCAGAAGAACAATAATAGTTTGTTTAAACTGAGCCTGGAGACACGTTTCTTATGGTTTCCTCTTAGCTGTTCTTGATGTGTTGGTTAATGCACATCTTTCTTTCTTTCTTTCTTTCTTTCTTTCTTTCGCCTTTCTTTCTTTCCTTCCTTCTTTCTTCTTTTTTTTTCTTCTTTCTTTCTTTCTTCTCTCTTCCTTTCCTTCCTTCCTTCCTTCCTTTCCTTCTTTCTTTCCTCCCTCCATTCCTTCCTTCCTTCCTTTCTCCCTTTCTTTCCTTCTTTCACTCTATCTCTTTCCTTCTCTCTCCCTCCCCCTTTTCCTTCCTTCCTCCCTTCCTATCTTCTTTTTTTTCCTCTAACTTTCTTTCAAGATTGTGTTTATGATGAGTGCCTGCACCTTTCCCCCTTCCAAACTATTCACATTATGCAATACAGAGTGTGTACAAAGACATTTAAGTATGAGACAAAAATAACTATTTCATAGATTTTATTTCCAAGCTGTTATTGCCCAGAATGAACTAACATATTTGAGATGTATCAGATGTTATATTAGAAAACATCCTTCTTCGCTTAGGATATTTAAAGTAACATTTTCTGGGAATAATAAAAGTTTTGAATTTAAACCCTTTAAATAAATAGCATATTGCCTTATTATGTGCAGAGGATATCACAATAAATAGATAAATATTTAAATAAAATAAATAACCTATTGCTGATATGTACAGAGGATATCACATTAAGTTGCTAAGTATTTTTACATTATAAATATTATATTACTAGCTCTTGTGAAGTAGAATGAAATTCATGGCACAAAAATCTTTTGAACTCTTACTATCTGTACTATCTGTATATATTTTAGTTCTTTTTATCTGTATATATAAACCAATGTGACAAATTTCAGTCTTTAAATATCTGATATTATAGGAATACAGTAAGAAGATTGATTGTTTCAATATATGATTAATAAAATAATATTTTAAGTTGTCAAAGTCTCCAAAGGAGAGATATAAATTAAAGCTACCACTCTGTTATAAATGGGAGTTGGGATGGGGTTGCTGGGTAGCATTTATCTGAAGAAGCTGGGAATTTTCTCTTTCAAATTAACCCAGTTACATTGTTTTTGTTTGTTTGTTTGTTTTGTTTTGTTTTGTTTTGTTTTCTGGGGATCCTTAATGAACTTTGCCTGGGATCTGTAGTTGACTAACCTCCCAGGGATATATTACAATTGCTATTCTGCCTTCTTCAAGAGTATGATGTGTTTTAAGATTCCTTGAAAGACTTCCCTTTGCATAGATGAAGTACAAGATCCCATGTAGTAATGAGAAAATGTGCTATGGACTGATAGACTAATGAGACTATATGGGTAAGACAAAAAGAGGTTAGTGATTTTTTTGCATATTTGATGGTTTAGCTAAGAAAATACACTTAAATGGGTTGAAATGAATTGGCTCTCTTCTCGAATTGTAAATTTTAAATTTGTCATCTTTATTGCAATTTACAAATGAAAAGATTTTGTAACTAAACCTCACTCACTTAGCACATGAGAATGAGTTTTTTCAAATTACATAGGACAAATGTGTATAGTGATTGAATCTTAATTGTCTTAAGAAATAAAAATGTGGCAGACTTTCTTTATGTACTATACTATTTAATTTTTATGTAACTCTAGGTCACCTTTGAATACATGGAGAAGGGCATGATGTGAGAGACAATGTCCAGACATAAGAAAGAAAAGATAACTAGTTAATGAGGATCTAGACCAGGCAGAAGCAAATGGAATGTAAGGCAGATGCAGAGGTAGCAGCAGATAGAGTGCATCGCATGTGATGAAGGATCCATCTTTGGTAAGGGCAATCACACATACTGTTTTGAATCCGGAGAAAGAAAGAGATTAAGTAAGGAAGCAGGTGGATTTAAGATTGGGTGTCTGAAAGTTGAAAGTTTCTTCCTAAGTATCTAGTCTCTTAATGATACGTGAGAAAAAGGGGGAAAAGGGGCTTAAAAATGAGTTTTAAGAATGGAGAAGGTATATGCCCAAATTATTTTAGAAAGATAGGAAAAGAACTGACCAAGGAAATATGACAAAATCTCTCTGAATTGCTGAGCACCCAGATAGGGTTGCTGATTTATATTTCCGTTTATCGTGCTGCTCACTTAGTGAAAGCTCCCCAAGCCAGAGAAAGAGGATGACTGGAAATAACCAGGGCTGTGGGTGTCTTATGTGGAGCAGAAGGCAGGCCAAGGGTATTTGTGAGGCAGTGACTGTAATGATAGAAACTAATTTAACTTACTTTATTTTATTCAATATATTTTAATAGAATATACATAAGAGAACTATGTAAAAGCTAATGGTATTAGACTATACTATGCATGAGATACATGAAATGAAAGATGGAATGTTTTAATATGTTGCATTTATCACAAAAAGTCAGTAAACATTACAACATCAGTGTATGGCATTTTGAAAGTTATGTTATAAGGTCCTTAATTACATAATATGCCTACGTACAGAAATACAATGATTATTGACACATCATGTTAAAAATACAATTTAACTCCAAGTTTTATTAAAATTATACTTGAAAGGTTTCTATAATCCATTTTAATAGTAAGTAATAAGAAAATTTTATTCTTTCTCTGAAGTCACCTTCTGGAATGGAGAACAATTGGATATTTTACACAAGCATGTTTTGGGGGATTTTTTTGAGCAGAGTTTTACATTTTCAGCCACATTTTGTCATAGTTCAACCAATCTTGAAAAGAGTATGAATCAGGCAAGATTAGGTTACAGGGCAATAACAAAGACTCCCAAACACATCGATAAAGTTATAACACTTGCCTTGTTTGTTTTCATTTTTTCCTTTCTCAATTTCTCTCCCAAGTCACATATATAAAAGGGTCATTTAGGACCTCTCATCTGTGTCATTGTGATCCTCACAAAGTGGCCACTCACTATTAGAAATATTTCCTCAAAAGGGGGAAAAATGATCTTCAGCATCCTCTATATTTATTAAATAGTCTACCTGGAAATGAGACAAATCACTTTTGCTCACATTTTACTGGAAATAATAACAAGAAAAAATATAATTTTAAGATGAGAAAGTTCAAGCATACAGAGCGACTGAAGAAAAAGAGCTAGCATATTTATGAAGAAATGTAATGTGTATTAGATTCCTTGTTAAATAAAAGACATTGAAACTTCTTGTGGTGTAAATGTCAAAATTCTGAAGTAAACATTAATTTTTCTGTGTGCCTTCCTGATTAGAAAAATTGATTTACTTTCTCTATTTCTCATGTCAACTAAACATCAAAGTTGAATTTGGAATTTAACTGTCATTTAGCAATTGGTTGAGAAAAAAATATTTTTTGAGTTAAAAATGGAGAAACATTCCTTGTCGAGTTAACTGAATGCAAATGGTACTATAAATTTGATTCCAGCTCTATTGAAAATAAATTCCACATTTATGTGCTTCTGTAATTAGTTCCAATCAGCATGCTATAAATATGTAAAGGTTTTACCCATCTATCACTTGTATCTCCAGTTTAAAGCTCTTCAGCTGAAAAGACAAACACAAATTCTGAGCTGGCATTCCTTCAGAATGGATTTGACTGTGGCTAAAATAAAAGCTATGGATAACTCCTTTTATTTTCTTGAGTGTTAAAGGCTTATTTTTCCTTCTACTGAATAGAGTATTCATTATTCTCTAAAACAAAACAAAACAAAACAAAAAAAACAAGAGGTCATGTTAAAATTGAAAAGAGATAAATTTTGGTTATCACGGAGGCTTGAGAGATGGTGATAAATCCTCTTCATTAATCATCTAAAAGTTTATACAATGATAGCAATAGCAGAATAAAAAAAGAAAGGTTGCTTAGTAAATATTTAGTTGAAAGAGTGTGGGAGTTTCCCATAATTCCTTGCCTTTCTCTTATAGTGTAGGTCTTCTATTTAAGTCAGTAGTGTTCAATACATTTGCAACCATGAAACATATAAGAAGTCTGACACACTTCAGGCAGTAGCAATGCTGCACTTTTGCAATGATCCTTGTAAAGGTTTACAGGTGGGATGGAACACATTACTTGAGGGATGCTTTGCATTTCAAATTTTCTCAACAGGGTGATGCCGTAAAATATACAATTGGAACATTACCTCTGCAAGGGGTTCTGACATACCCAGCTTCAAATAGGTTATTTTGGTTGAGAGTAAATGGAAAAATATCCCAACACTAATTTTCATTACATGTAAAATAAGAAGTCAAGCCTGGGAATTTCAGTGGGTTCATATTCCTAGAAATTGTCAGAATGTCATGTTAAAATTTTTACTACTATAGCTTCAAATCCATGCCATCAGAAGCATCTATATAAATAAATATTCTCCAACAAGAGCAAACAAGAACAACTAATAATGGAATAACTATTCCAGTATGCGTGGGCTAGATAAGTTTAGGTATAATACAACTGATTTATATCCAATTTGTGAATTTATTTCAGTTCAGGTAATGAGATTTCGATCTCAAAACCAGTTTAAATTTAGTGGAATTTTGTTTGGGAGCACCTCATTTTTATAGATACTACAGATATCCAAAGATAGTGTATTATTATGAATCTTTCTTAATTTCTCAATATAAACATGCATTTTTATGGCATCCACTACTCATTAACTTGTTTATTTAGCATGTGTATATTGAACACCTCCTATGCCCACACATTGGTAATAAAAAGGTGAGAAAAAAATGATACATTCTGGAGTACCTGGGTGGCTCAGTTCATTAAGCATCTGACTTCTGCTTAGGTCATGATCTCAGGGCCCTGGAATCGAGCCCATATCCTCAGGCTTCCTGCTCAGCAAAGAGTCTGCTTGTCCTTCTCCCCCTCCTCCTTCCTATGCACCCTCACTCTCTCTCAGTAGATAAATAAAATCTTTTAAAAAAAGATACATTCTATCCTTGTAGCCTAGTTGCAGAAGACAGTCACCCAAGTAAATTAAAAAATTACCAAATACAGGTAATTGTTATAAAAGGAAACTATAAATCACTACTCAAAAACATATAATGCACATTTCACTAACTTGGAAGATAAGGGAAAGTTTCCTGCAAAAAAAAATAAAAATGACTTTTAGCTGTAATATAAAGAATTGTTAGAAGTTAAACAGACAAAACTCAATGTTTGGGAAGCAGAGCTCTGCAGAGAGAATTTCTTGGACCTGAACAATATACATGAAAATCCTAAATGCAGAAAATAGCACGAGATGTTTGAGAAACCTGTATCAAGCCAGTGAGAACAAGAGGGCAACCATCTGGAGAAGGAAATGTAGGACATAAAGCCAGAATGTTTTACAAGGTATAGAAAATACAGGATCTCATATGCCAACTTGTAGGTGTGTGTTTTGGGACCATGAGAATTTAGCAGATTTTTAAAATTAAATGGTATTATTAAATTATTAAATTTGCATTTTAAAAGATAATTTTGCTTCCAATGTGAAGAACCAATCTGATGTGTGGAACACAATAAACTATGTAACTTATAAAATAAAGCTTTCCTTCACCATGCAATAATCACCATAAGACTGTTAGAGAACTTTTTTTCAATAAAAATTACTCTAAAAGTAATACCCTTATGGAATTTTTTGAAATTTTTTGGTAATCACTGTGGAGACTTTCCATCTAAATACACATATGTATTCAATCTCTAAAAGGAAAGGTGTAGTAAATTGAAATAGTTGCTATGTGATTTAAAATGAATAACTTAAAAGTGAAGATTAACAAAAAAAAAGATAGAATACATTGCACAGTAAGAGGCAACTATAGGGTTTTTTATATTTTTTGCTTTTTATTGGAAACTGTATTTTGAGCATTTTTATACTGATTATGACACTATAACTTTTTAAAAATTTATAAGGTACATTGTTGACAAACTCACTATATTACAGTATCATATCATATTGTATAGTATAGTATATTACCATAAAGCTATAATTCCCTATCTATACTAAAAAAACCTTCTTCTATAAAAACAGTAAAATCCAAATGGCTAAATAATTACAAAATTTACCAAAGATGTACTAATCCATGGAGGCTATCTTATTATTGATATATTGTTAATGTGGAGACAAAAATGCAAACAAATCTAATTCTTACCTAGTTTGAAAATGGTCCTATTAATTCAAGTAACATGACTTTTTTTCAATTTTTTTAAAGTAGGCTCCATGCCCATCATGGTGCCCACATATGGCTTAGAACTTGAGATAAAGACCTGAGCTGAGACCAAGAGTCATATGCTTAATGGTGAGCCACCCAGGTGCCCCATAACATTGCCATTTTAAGTCATATCCTTAAGTGTTAATAAAATATAAGATGTCATAATCATGTGCTGCTTTACTCTCATTTTAAGGAAAAGTTGTTTAAGATACATAAATGAGGACATTCAAATGCCAACTTTTCACTATTTGACTACTATAGAAAGAAATAATGCAGACTCAGGGACCATCCTCAAAAACCTCTGTTCACATACTCTGGAAGGCCAAGAATAACTTCCGGATGAGGGCATAATTGTCCATTTTACGATTTTTTATAAAATGAGCTTTCTCGCACTTGGCAGTCTCCAGTAATACATTAAATCATGGCAGGTATTAATTAATGATGGGTGCCCTTCTCTTGACATCCTGAGTCTCAAAAATACTTTATCTTTCATTAGATTAGAGACTGTAAGAAATGACTAAAACCAAGAATAGGAATTAATTAAAGATTTCCTTAACCTCAAAGGTAATGTCTGATTTATTTTCAAGCTGAATTTCGCAACACCCTTGTCAGAATCAAGCTCAAATCAAGTGACTTAATGGAATATCTACTGAGTGAAGAATTAGCATTAACATCCTGAAAGAAAATAAACACAAGTACAAAAACTGTTACGACACTTGAAGTCATATGATTATATAGAATAGGCATTTAGAGTTTTATATTGATAAATATGATTACAGATTCTTTTTGATTGTTTCTATCACCAGCATATTGAGGCAGTCAAATAAGTATACATTGTGAGTTTTTTTTTTTTTAGTTTGTAAAACGGCTTACACCCATTTAAAATGAATATCCATGTCCTTCTTTTAATAGCATTGTACATATAGTTAATATAAAAAATGTGGGATAGTAAAATGAGAGAATAACCTGTAGTCCCGGGATGGTGGTTAATATTTATACTATAGCATCATAGTTTTCTTTTCAACATCAACGTCATAATAATTATAGGGATGGATTTATTTTTTATTAGTCAAAATGTCATAATCAAAACATGTCTCAAAGATGATGCTTAATGGAACAACAATTTAACTAGGAAAAATATTGTAGAAGGAAAATATTCAGTTGTTATAACCTTTTCTGCAGTGGTTTTGTTATTTTGACTATTGTCTAATGTCAAGTTCTCTGATTGGAGTCTCAGTGAGTTAACTCCATCTTGGACTATTCCTCTAGAAGGAACAGCAAAATTTCTATTTGTAAGGGTCCTTAATAAAACAGATGTGAAAATCATTACACTATGTTATGTATGAATTTTGGCCAAGGATAAATCCTTATGACAACAAAAATGAAAGTGTATCCCAGTTACATCACAGTAGTTAAGGACATATTTTTGCAAATTCATTTGAAATATACCTGAATTCAAATAAGCACCAAAACTTGCTAACGATCTTTGTATCTTGACTTTTGTCAAAGAAATACATCCATCCTTTTACAAGAAGGAGTATATCTCTAATTATAACAAAGAAGATATATAGCATATATTTTACTGGAAATTTTCATCTAAATGAAAATGGGATAGTTTATATATTTATTAAATTTATAGCTTCTAAAACTGAAACAAAACAAAAATAAACTATTGGGACTATATCAAAATAAAAAGATTTTCCACAGAGAAGGAAACCATCAACAAAACAAAAAAGACAACCTGCTGATGGGAGAAAATATTTTCAAATAATGTATCTAACAAGGGGATATTATCTAAAATATATAAAGAACTTGTACAGCTCAACCCTTCCCTCTAAAATAAAACACAATATGGTAAAAGAGGACTTTAATACACATTATTCAAAAGAAGACCTACAGATAACGAACAGATACATGAAAAGATGCTCAACATCACTCATCATCAGGGAAATGTAGAGAAAAATCACAATAAGATATAACTACACACCTGTCAGAATGGCTAAAATAAAAAGATAAGAAATAGCAAGTACTGGCAAGGATGTGGAGGAAAAGGAATTCTCATGTACTCTTGGTGGGACTGTAATTAGTATAGCCACTGTGGAAAATGGTATGATATTTTCTCGAAAACTAAAAATAGAAATACCATATGACCCGACAATTTCACAACTGAATATTTACCCAAAGAAAACAAAAACACTAATTTGAAAAGATATATGTACCACAATGCTTATTGCAGAACTATTTACAGTAGCCAAGATATGGAAGCACCCTAAGCATCCATAAACAGAAAAATGGATAAGGAAGAGATAGCGTACACACACACACACACACACACACACACACACACAGGAGAATTATGCAGCCATAAAAAGGATGAATTGGTGCCATCTGCAACATCAATGGACCTAGATGGTATTATGCTAAATGAGGTAAATCAGACCGAGAAATACAAATACCATAAAATTCACTGATATATGGTATCTAAAAAAAAAACAACAGCAAATGCATAAACAAACAAAAAGCAGAATCAGACCTATAAATACAAAGGACAAACTAATGGCTGCCAGAAGGGACATGAGCAAAATGAGAGGAGGGCCATGGGAGATACAAGCTTCCAGTTATAATGAATCTATCATGCAAATAAAAATAACAGGGTAGGGAATATAGTCAGTGATACTGTAATAGTACCGTATGGTGACAGATGTAGCCACGCTTGGCAGGGAGCATGGTATAACATACAGAGATGTTAAATCACTATGTGGTCCACCTAAAACTCATGTAACATTTTGTGTCAAATATACTGAAAAAGAATTATGAAGTAAAATGTATGATATTTAAGCTAATCCACTGCTTGATAAGATGTTATCATTTGGCAAGCTCTAATCATAGGAAAATAATTCCAAGGTCCTTGCTTGGAAACTTAAACAGGTTTAGCTCTGCATATTATTCATGAGTGACATAGGCTTTAGACACCTTTGATAGTCAAGTAGTATTTGTATAAATTCTTCATCATGTGATGAAATAAAAATTCCCCTGGGAGTCAGGAGTTGTGCATTTTCATCTCATTTCTGCTGCTTCTTAGTTGGGCAAGTCACTGGACTGGCCAAATCCCTAAGTTCTTCATATATATCTGTACAATTCTCATTTATAAGTTCTCTAAGGTTTTTTGTTATCTAATATTCTATCGTTTTTACATTAACATTTCCAGAAGTGGAAAACTCCATACTCTTTATTAACCAATACATAGATATTTTGCATGAGTTTTGCTGAATGATAATTATACCCAAAAAACTATTTTGGAATTTGCCTACATAAGGCCATGATTGTATGTGTCAAAATAAATGACATTGTATAAAACCTGTATAAGTAACTTAAGTGAACCTTAAAACTTAATCTCAAAACACCCTATTGAAGATGCAAATATAGATCTAGTTACTCCAAATTTAATTGATTCAGGAATTGATGCTTTCTTTTTTGACTTGTACAAATTTAGCATAGAGGCACCCGGGTGTCTAACTCGGTTTAGCATCCAACTCTTTTGGCTCAGGCCATGATCTTGGGGTCCTGAGATCGAGTCCCACATTGGGCTCTAGTCTCAGTGTGGAGTCTGCTTGGGATTCTTTCCCACTTCTTCTCCCACCCTATTTGCCCCTCTGTGCATTCTCCCCACTCGCTCGCTCTCTCTCAAATAAATAAAATCCTTAAAATAAATAAATGAATATATAAATAAATTTGTAAGTATAAAAAGGTCATCACTAGTACTAAAAATGTAGCCCTCTGATTTATATATCAAAACAGCAATTATCATTGGTATAGCACTTTAAATTTTCAGTGTTCTGTTTTTCACACATATTATTTACCTTATTATTTTCCTGGGCTTGAAAGTGTAGAGGACACTGAAACCATCTACTTGGGTACCAGTGGGAACCACAGAAATCTAACACATAGATAAAGGAGTTAGTAAGGGAAGAAAAAGGAACATGTGAATAGATGTAGGAGGAAGAGGGAGAGTGAGGGGAGGGGGCAGGAGGAGGAAAAAGAAAAAGAACCATGTTGGAAGAGATAAGATTAATACTGGCCAATCATTTACAGCTTATTTTAAGACATCTGTCCCCCAGGGACTTTGAAGCAGGAAAATCTCTCCTTTTGAAGGATTTGGCATCACCAATTATTGCAATATAGCATAAAGTTTTGTTAGATTCAACCATTAACTCAATTCCCAGCTCATTTCATATTATCTAAATTCACAAGCTGACACTTGAATATAAATTCGTATAAATGAACTAGTTTTGAAGTGTATTTGTAACATTCATTCAGTAATATTTCAAGTACCATTCGTGTGCTATGCTCTGTGCGAGGTGCTTAGATACAGTGAACATAAGCGCTGTCTTCAACAGAACAGTTCCTAAATTGTAACTTACATTAAGAGTCACCAAGGGGCGCCTGGGTGGCTCAGTGGGTTAAAGCCTCTGCTTTCGGCTCAGGTCATGATCTCAGGGTCCTGGGATCGAGCCCCACATCAGGGTCTCTGCTCAGTGGGGAGCCTGCTTCCCCCCCCCCACCCTGCCTGCCTCTCTGCCTACTTACCTCTCTCTCTCTCTGTGTTGAATAATTAAATAAAATATTAAAAAAAAAAAAAGTCACCAAGAACCTTGTTAAATTCTTCAGTGCTTGAGCCATAGCAAAATAATATGATAAACTGGTTGTAGAGTGGACTCCACAAATTGGCGTTTTGAATTATAAATACAGGTGGTTATAGCTCCAATATACAAGCAAATTGCTTTGGAGTCAGAAAATGAGGATAAATAATTAATTAATTGAATAATATGAAATAAGATCTTTTTTATTAATTATTTTTATTAACATATAATGCATTATTTGCCCCAGGGGTACAGGTTTGTGAATTTTCAGACTTATATACTTCACAACACTCACCATAGCACATACCCTCCCCAATGCCTGTAACTCAAACACTCTCTCCACACCTCCCTCCCCCCAAGCAATCCTCAGTTTGTTTTGTTAAGATTAAGGGTTTCTGATGGCTTGTCTCCCTCCCAATCCCATACCTTTTTGTGTGTGCAAGCAAAGTACAGGATAGTATATGAGGAAAATAACTAGAAGAAAATGAATCCAGTCTGTGGTGAAGATCAAGTAAAACTTAGTTTGAGACCTGGAAGATATATAATACTTAGCCAGATGAAAATGTTACATTTTCATCAATTCAAATGTTATATCTTGGAAGAAATTTTTCAGGAAGAGAAAACAGGTATGAAGATCCCAGTGATTGGGAGGAGTTTAACCTGTATGTCAGAGGACGTGTTAGTATAACTAGAACCCAGAAGGAGGATAGCTGAGGAAAGAAAAACCAATGTCTTTACCCCGAGCTCCTTATGCACTCCTAGTTCTCCCTAGAAACTCTCCAGCTCCCCAAGATCCAAAACACACGAGATAATGCCTAGCACAGCATGAGGTCATTGGCTGGAATGTCTCCTGGCAATTCCACGCCTGTGATACACCAGTGTTTAAATAATTTCAGTGTGATTTCTGTATATGGACAGAAGATAAATCTGGAAAGTTAATTGGGAGCTAATGATGAAACACTTTGTGAATAACGTTAAGGATTTTTAACTGCATCCTGAGAATAATTAGAATCCACTGATAAAGTTTAAGCAAGTGAATTCCATGATTAGAACTATATCAGTATCAAAGTGACTGCGGATAAGAGTGTAAAAGAACAGAGGCAGAAATACCTTCTTTCAAAGCAGGACAGGGGAAATGTACAGAGGTCGATTTCACTGTGAATGTTGAATATTAATTCTCAGAACAGGAGAATCAAATTTAGAGTTCTCATCTGGTCACACAATATTGAAATAGTGTCTAGACTTGCTGATTGGCATCTGAGTGCCTGTTTCTCATTAAAGTGTAATACTCTAGCTAAACACGAGAGTAGTTGAGTCTTCAAATGAGATTTTCTATTCAGAGCCAGTATAATTTGGTTCTCCTCTCACTGAAGTCTATTATCACTTTGTCAAATTATACTACTGTATAACATAAAATCTAGTTATAGAGACTTGAAATCCAGATTTGGCAGCATTTAACACATTTTTATCTTGCTCCAAAAATCTCTTTTACCACTATAAGCTCACGTTTTTCAGCCTATCACATCTAGGCAGGCAGAAGAATGCACAATTACTTCATAGTTCAGGCCATAAACTTTGCACCATTATGCAATGAGGTAATGTGTATTGCGATTTTTCTCTCAGTGTTGTTTCTTCTAAAATGTTGTTCTCATTTCTGATTTTAATATTAAGATGTTTTCAGTCCTGCCATAAAAATGTGTAATGTGACTGTTTGCATATCTTCTTTGCCCAGTGAATAATGCAGTCTCCTAAATATTAAAATGTTCTCATAATTAGTAGAGTCTGCTGTATCCACTTAATGTTGGGTGTGCTTCAACTTCTTTTGATGCTTCTGGTAATTTACTCAAGCAAACTGCATACTGTAAATGAAGTCAGTCATTATATGTTGCACACTGTAAACTAATGAATATACATTTGTATATACATTTAAAAGTCTTTTCTCTTATCTCCA
Organism: Martes martes; assembly: GCF_963455335.1. NCBI lineage: Eukaryota > Metazoa > Chordata > Mammalia > Carnivora > Mustelidae > Martes > Martes martes. The sequence goes on from NC_137890.1 coordinate 21,113,357, forward strand.
GTGACTTATGTTGTATTTTATTCATTGAAAATTAGGAGAGATGTTTAAATTACTGCTGAATTGATTAATTTAACTTGATAACACAGTTCATCAATGTGACTAGGCACTAAAGCAATTTCTTTCCTGTTTTTTGTTCTGTCCTATCCTTTTTAAATGTCTTCGTTGTTGACCCGACTTCCAGAAAATTAATTCTTCACACATTTTATTTGTTCTATCAGCATAACAGAAACAAAAACTTCCAGCCATAAATTGTACTTGCAGTTAGAGCTCAATGATAAATAGGTTCTTGTTCTCTGCTACTTCCAGTGATGAAATGCTATTAGCAGTGAACTCTTACTTTACTACTCTAGGCCCAATGAATAACCTTAATTGTTTTATAACCCTACACCAACTCATTCTGCCTGATTCATAAAACAGTTATGCACCATTTAGAAGCATTTCTCAGTAGGCTTCATTTTCCCCCTAAAACAAAGACTTTGACTTCATTAATCTCCCTTTTTCCCTCAAAATGCAGCATGAACTTTGAATTATACACTACATTTTCACAATTCTCATAGCCTCTGAATTAGCTGAGGCAGAGAAGATTTAAAGTACATCTAAATGTAGATTTAGCACAAAAGAGTTGTAAGGAAAAGATGTCAGTTATTTTTAACAAATACTTCTGTTACCTAAATTTCTTTCAGTTAAAATATTTTAGCAAATATTAGGCAAAAACGATATTTGGTGCCTAAACGTCAAAGAACAAAAATGATATTTGAAGTCCACTACAAATGAACACTTAACGGCAAGTGCTATTCAGTCCAGTATTGAGAAATATGAAGAAAAAATATAAATCCTATGATAGGAAATGAGAGGTGATAGGAAAGATTGGCTTTAGTTCTTGGCCAAGGCTCTGAATATTCCAAATTATGTAACGCAGTAATCCAGAAAGGTGGAGAGAGCAGGCAGTGAAATTAAATTAGTAATTAAAAATATTTTACAAATCTATAAAGCATTATAAGGGGAATTTTATAAAGAATACTGTTATCTCACTATGGATATGTAGAAAGCCATGTTTAATATGTGTTAGTATAGAATGCAGTCTTCTAGGTAAATGAATTAAGTGTTGACTTGTATTAATCATTAAGACCAAGTAGTACAAAAAAAAAAAAAAGTTTTTGTTTCATCTTGTCTTCATTTCCTTATCCAGGATTAAAAAAAATAATTAATAATATCTACATCTCTGTTTTGAACACATATGACATGTTAAAAAAAAAACTATTGGAAAATTAACCACTGGAAAATATGGATCTGTATGAAACAACACAAGTTTAAAATGAATAAGAATGGGGCAGACTGGGGGCACCTGGGTGGCTCAGTGGGTTAAAGCCTCTGCCTTCGGCTCAGGTCATGATCCCAGCGTCCTGGGATCGAGCCCCGCATCAGACTCTCTGTGAAGCAGCGAACCTGCTTCCCTTCCTCTTTCTCTGCCTTCCTCTCTGCATACTTGTGATCTCTGTCTGTCAAATAAATAAAATCTTTAAAAAAAAAAAAAAAGAATGGGGCAGACTTACAAAGAAGACCATGTATACAGGACAAGAATGCAGAGTAGACATCTTTTTTTATTATTTAGATGGCACTATTAGAAAAAAAAAAAATTCAGCCTCCTTTTTGTTTCTGTATTAAAGATACACCAAAAAATTGAGGCCAATTTAAATAATGGTGGTCCAGAATGAATCAATATATAACAATCAGAATGAATCAACATGTAACAAAAATAAGCTACATATGGGAGTAACAACTCTGTCCATGACCCCAATAAATGGAGTGCATTTCTTTCATTAGTTACTTCTTTTAGTTACTACTTTCAGAGTACTGAAAACAATTGGATCACAATAAAGGATTAGAATAGGCAGTCTTTAATTATGGCTATCCATTTAGCAGCCATAGGAAATCTACACACTCCTAGAATTATCTGATTTTACTAAAAGTGAACAGTATTTCTAGACATGCTTTAAGGTTTTTATCTCCATAATCATTCAATAAGATTTTTTTTTTTAATTAGGCACATGTTATAACAGAATTAAAATGACTAAGATAGCATCAGTCTTTATCTTTCTTCCATCTAAAACTACTATAGTCAAGGATCTAAAGGGAAAGTTTATGCTGTAATATAAATAACAATATTAATAAATGGTAATGAAGGCAAAGAAATATGCTTTCATATTTTGATTTTGTAAAATATATTGATAATCATATCTATTGATAATCATAGCTTGACACATATATTTAAGATGACTGCTGCATAGTTGCTTATCTCTTTATTCAATTGTAAGTAGAGTGAAAAATTATACAATTATTTATTTGGATAAATATTAACACTAGTGAGAAGTACAAAATTCTCTCTGAAAACATAGAGAAGAATGTCCAGGAAATGTATACATGTTTTTGCCTGGTGGAGAAGGTTGGAGAAATGACATAGGGGAATGAGCACGATTGTGGATCGAATGCTTGTGTCTTCTGCAAATTCATATTTTGAAGCGCTAACCCCCAATGTGATCTATTAGGAGGTGGGGCCTTTTGGACATCCTTAGGTTTAGTTTAGATGAGTTCATAAGGGTAAGGTCCTGAAGATGGAATTAGTGCCTATGTTAGAAGAGACCAGAGAATGTTGTTCTCTTGTTCTCCCTCTCTCTTTCCATCAGGCAAGTATATAGCAAAAAATTGGCTGTCTGCAAACCAGGGAGTGTGTTTTCACCAGATATCGATTATGCTGACCCCTTAATCTTAGACCTCCAAACTTCCAAAACTGTGAGAATGTCAGTCATATAAGCCACTGAGTTTATGGTATTTTGTTATAACACCTCAAGCCAACTAAAACGGGAACAACTGCCAAACATTCTAGTAACTTCTATGTCATGTATGTGTTTCTGTGTCTTCGTGTATGTGTATGTATACCAAGTTCCTTATTAGCAAGTATAACAAATTCCATTTTAGTGTGTGTATTTGTATGTGGTGTTCTTCATGAATAATTTTATATAAAGGTACTGTTTGAATAAGAAAGGGCTTTCCTAAAACTTTTTGTGGAGATGACTTTGGATTGTATTTCTACATGGGAAACAGTTTATTTCTAATTGATTAATTTTATAAACTAACTCATAATTGTACATATTGCAGTAGGAGAAAGTAACTAAGTAGGATAGGCTAGAAATGGCTTCTGTTGGGTATAATAAACTAAAATATGAGAAATAAAAAATAAAAAGAAACTAAAAGATTTTTAGTGAATCAAATATTTTATAATAATCTGAAATCTTCAGGGTGCCTGGGTGGCTCAGTGGGTTAAGCCTCTGCCTTCAGCTCAGGTCATGATCTCAGGGTCCTGGGATCAAGCCCTGCATGATCAGGCTCTCTGCTCAACATGGAGCCCTGCTTTCCCCTCTCTCTGCCTGCTGCTCTGCCTACTTGTGATCTCTCTCCTTCTGTCAAATAAATAATAAATAAAATCTTAAAAAAAAAATCTGACATCTTCATCTCTGAGAAGGCAGTTTTTTACCTTTCCATAAATACATGGTTGTTAAATGCAATGCAGAATTCAACCCTTAAAAAAATGACTTCTAAATAGTGTAACATTTTATACAACTATCAAACCTACATATGGACAGTCCTGTGCTTTCATTTCCTTATTCTATGTTTAAACTTTTTTTGAGTAATTGGAAAAATGCAGCACATAAACTAAATAAAAGTCTTAAGGTGGTAAGGAGAAATATATTTTAAAATATAATGTATAAATAACATATTTCATGGTCAGTTTTATATATCAACTTGGCTAAGGTATGGTGTTTGATTGAACATGAGTCTAGATAGGTGTAGAGATGATCAAAAATCAGTGATGAAAAATCAGTAAAGTACATTACCCTGGAGAATGTGGGTGAGCCTTATTCAATTAGTTGAAGGCCTTAAGAGTAAAATTGGAAGTTTCTCAATGAGGAAGACATTTTTCCTTAAGTCTTCAGCATAGAAATCTTGTCTGAGTTTCCAGCTTGCCCTGTGGATTTCATATTTGCCAGTCCCGGCAATTATGTGAATCAATTCCTTTATCTATAAACACACAAAGGCCAAGAGTTATGATATGCATAATATATTAATGTTAATTTGGATCAGGGTGAAGATAGTGGCATTAAATAGGACATACTGAGAAACACTTATGTGACCTTATGTGTACCAATGTGCACATATACTGAAATTTGGGACAGATTTTTGTGAAAGTTAAAGAAAGAATTTGCAAGGAAAACCAGTTTGGCTGAGTAAAATAATTTATTATTGCAATTAAACATGTGTGATTTCATGTAGATCCCATGAAGATCTAAACAATGTGTGTTTATGACTCTTAATTAATTGGCAGTTGATTATAAATTTTTATATAATGAGATTTGCTAGAAAATGCAGATTTTTTTTGTTAAATTTATCAATTTGTCCTGGACTTTCTAAGTTCAGTGACTAAGCAATGACTTTTCCCAATGATATTTGTTATTTTTTGAAGTTCAGAACAAATGTCAAACCAAGAGAAATTATAGCACTTTACAATAGAGTTTTCAAAACGAGAGTACATACACCAAACCAAATTTTATCTTTAATGTTCTATATTATAGACCATTTTTATCAAAGTAAATGATTTGTTGCATCAAATTTTTCAAATTATAGCTTCTCAAATAAAACACAAATATTTTTTATTTAATTACTAAGGAAAATAATTGTTTTGAAATAAAATGCACTTACATTATACTTTGAATTTAAGGAAACTGTTGGTTTCATCATCACATGAATCTGTTTGCCTATTACATCATTTCAAACCAATGTTAATGCACATTACATAATTTATGCCCATACTTCTTGGGTAATATTTGGTAAAAGTATGTGTTACAATGACACAGACCGGTAACTACTGGACTCTATTCTGATCTTGTGCTTAAAAAATCCCACTGAATTATTATACTTAGAATCATAATATTCATCATCGTATATATAAGCAAGTTCATCTTGGGTAATCCTTTGATATGATCCAAAAACTAGTGGAGATACACACATATATACACACATACACAGTTTGGGGGAGAAACCGAAATAAATAACTATCATGGGAATTTGGCTAATAAAGCATTCAAAATGTGAGTTGTAATATTTAAATAGATCTTACCCTTTTATTTCTGGTAGCAACAGAAAGAAACATTTGGAGCATTCAATAATGATAATAATTTTCTTTTTAGAATTATTGATGAAGTAATCTAAAGATTTTCTATTTTTAATTTTTTCCTTTAAATTTTTTATTTAAATTATGTTAAATTAACATATACTGTATTATTAGTTTCAGAGGTAGGATTTAATGATTCATCAGTTGCATGCAATACCCAGTGCTCATTACATTAAGTGTCCTCCTTAATGTCTATCACCCTGTTACCTCATCCTTCTACCCACCTCCCCTCCAGCAACCCTCAGTTTGTTTTCTATAGTTAAGAGTCTGTTATGGCTTGCTCCCTCTTTGTTTTCATCTTATTTTATTTTTCCTTCCTTTCCCCCATGTTTATCTGTTTTGTTTTTTAAATACACATGAGTGAAATCATATAATTGTCTTTCTCTGACTTATTTCACTTAGCATAATGCCCTCTAGTTCCAGCCACATCTTTGCAATTGGTGAGATTTCATTCCTTTTGATGACTGAGTGGTATTCCATATATATATATATATATATATATATATATATATATCTCTGTTGATGGACATCTGGACTCTTTCCACGTTTTGGCTATTGTGGACATTGCTGCCATAAACATAAAAATATTTAAACTATAGACAAAATGTAGATATAAAAATTGTTTAATTTTATTTCTTTCATAATGTAACCACATTTTCAATTCTGGTTTCTTCCTTTACATTTTGTAGGTATGTGTGGATGGGGTTTCTTATAGAAATACTTCAAAGACTTATGTTTAGTTGAACTGAGTTTGTAGTAGAATTCTTTCCTTAAAACACAGGACATGAAGAAGTTAAAATTTTGTGAATATGTTTTCTGAAAGAAGTCCTGGCTAGTGAATATGCTCTCTGGAGGCAATTCTGGATCAAAACTTTGAAATAAATAGCACTCCTTTATCTTTCACTCATTCATTGTCACCTACTTTCATCCTAAGATTTTTTTTTTTTTTAAGATTTTTTTTTTTTTTTTTTTTTTTTAAATTTGAGAGAGAGAGCATGAACAGAAAGAAGGGCAGAGGGACGGGGGAAATAGACTCCCTGCTGAGCAGGGAACCTAATGCAGGGCTAGATCCCAGTATCCTGGGATCATTACCTAACTGAAGACAGATGCTTAACCGACTGAGACCCCCAGATGCCCATCATCCCAAGATTTAAGCATGTAAAGCTAAAGAAGGAAAACAATGACCTTGACAACATTTTTTATTTTGGGAGAAACAAACTACAAGCAAGTAAAATATAACTGAATAAATATAAACTCAAAGAGTGGTAAGTAGAATGATAAAAAGTAAGCTTGAGTAATTTAAAAATATTAATTATATAATAAAAGACATGCAATCAAATCTAATCATATTTCCTTCTTTTACCAATATACTTATTACTCCAAAATGTTTCAGCAAGAGTGGAAGAGACACCATTCTGAGGTAACTAGACTTATTTCCCTAGCAATAAGACCACAATACATTTTTGCTTGGGGTTCAATTAAAGTGCAAGAAAAATAACAATCACAGAGTAAATACAAAAATGCAACATTCATCTGTTCCAATTCTACGTGGACAGATGGATAAAAGTCCAGTCAGTGGTGCTCCAAACTCTCCCTCCTCTTTGTATCACTCCCTTAAAAAAATACCTAACGAGAACTAAAGATCAACAGCAAGTAGCTGGATGCAGAATGGCTTCCAGACTGCTTTATCCAAGTCTTTTTTTTTTTTTTTTTTTGGTCAACCTACACAATGCAAAAATAATACATCAGAATTAGAAAAATACTATTGTTTTTGTGACCAAAATGGACCTGGAATCAACCACGCATCCCTACACATTGCTTCCACAGCAGTTTATATGATCTATATTCCCAAAATTCTATTCCTATTCCTAGAGCATATATTCTCAATGTTTGGGCCTCCATTCTTGTAGATGGATGTGATTGGTGACAGATAAGATCTTGGTGAGCTATCCTGGTCCATGACATGACTTCAGTGCTCTTGGGTTTTCCTTAGGCTTATTCTAAGAAAATTAAAAGTGTCTGTTCAGGACTCAGAATATCAATGAGGCAGATAGCTTGCCTTCTCTGCCCAAGGCTCCCACTGTTATAGAGATTCCTTTCTTTTAATTTCTACCCCCAAGAAATCTGTCTATTCCTGACTCACCCTTCTTTTCAAAGACAATTATATCAGAAATAGTTGCCAGATTGTTTCCTCAAAAGGCACGGTGAGCAAGGCCTGATGTTTAATTATTATTCAAAAAATATCATATGTAAAATAGTCACAAAATAGTGAAAAATATTTCTGATTTAACAAATATTCCTAAACAAAACACTCAAATTGTAACCCCAAATAATACCAACCTTTGGAAAATACCCGTACTCAATCTGACACTATTCTTTTATTTTGCTTATATGAAATAATTACAAAAAGAAACATAGGAATACATACAAATATGCATTTATAAACAAGTATATCACTACTCTTGGCCTCCACAGTAACATGAGAAAGAGTCAAGATCATTTCAGGTTCATGAGATGAATTTTTCTTTTTCTCCATGCTCAGACTCAGAGCCACACCTCAACAAAATGGCTGATGGCATTTGCACTAAGCCTTCCCGGATCTAAATCTTTATCTTATCTTATTCACCATAAGATGCCCCAAGCCCAACTGCATTTCAGTCCCTAAATCCCATATTTTACCTCCATTCCTCATGAACTCCACAAAACTTTCAACTGTAGCCTCTGGAATTCACACTCCATATGCAGCATAATCTCTAAACTTTGTTTCTCCTATTATGTTCACATCACTTTGTCATAGTAATGGATATAAACTTTTTTTTTTTCAATTTCACAAAGATACGGACAAGTGACTCATTCTAATACAACTTTAATTGATGGCAATTCCAATTTTCACATGGCTGAAAATTTCAGTACTTTGATTTCTCCTAGCTTGGACATCTTATTACCTCAGAATTGCAAAATAATTATAATTATATACTGATGTATATCATCATATTTCATTAAAATAATATATATTATGTAAGTGTAATGTATTATATACAAGTGTATTATAATATAATTATATAATAATATAATTATTTTTATAATAATTCCTCTAATTATTTTGTTCTCTGGTCTTCCTCAGCCACATAGTTCCATGGTCATATGTTAGATCTCACCATAAACTGGAACCAGGATAGGCATCAAACTCTCTTACACCACCTCCTTTATTTCCTAATTACTTCGGATAGTAATCTGATTCCAGCAATTCTTCAATTACCCCAGGATCTAAAATCCATTGTCCCTACTGTCTTGAACTCTCTCTCTCATTTCCCCCACTTTCTTTCACCGGAAATCATATTGCATTATTATTACTGTGGTTTTCTTGTGCATTTCTTCAATTTCCTAGTCCTTTCTCCCTCCACCATACTCTCTAAAATCATTACCAACTTGTTAAATCCAGCTTACTCCTCACGCTGTATGTGCTAGGTAATACTCTCCCTTTTCCACCACTGATTTATTATTCTCTTTTTCCCCCTTCATCTGTCCCAGGTTAGCTTCTATGGGCTGCTTCAACTGAACTTCCTGCTTTCTGTTTCCTGCTAAGATCAACTAATGGAATGAAATAGAAGGAGGTTGGAGGGTGGGAGAGATATATTTAAGGTACGTGTTCTTCCGGCTTGCTTCCTGTCAGTCATGCGTGTGCAGAGGCTACCGGTTCTCTTGCTAAGTTCCAGTTCCTAACGAATGTCTTTCACACCTTCAGCTTTAGTCATGCTTTTAGTTTATCTATGAACCATGAATCAGTCATTGGACATCTTCTCCCTCTTTCTATCTTTCCTCCTCTGCTGATCTCATCCATTTTCAATACTTTAAATTCCAGTTCTAACTATGATAATGAACGTCATCTTTGATCTGTAGTACAGACTTCTTTCTTTTTTTTTTTTTTTAAGATTTTATTTATTTGACAGAGAGCGATCACAAGTAAGCAGAGAGAGAGAGAGAGAGAGAGAGGGAAGCAGGCTCCCCGCTGAGCAGAGAACCAGATGCGGGACTCGATCCCAGGACCCTGAGATCATGACCCGAGCCGAAGGCAGCAGTTTAACCCACTGAACCACCCAGGTGCCCCAGACTTCTTTCTTAAATTACAGAATCCTTTTCAATCCCTGCACTGGGATGTTTGATAATTTCTCATTGCCTCTCACTGTTTCCTTACAGTCTTCTCTTTGTTCATTCCACTTCTTGCAGTCCTTAAGTTTACTAAACTTGTTTATACCAGAGGGGCTTTGAACTTGTTGCACCATCTACCTAGATAAGTGTTTCCTAGATGTGTGCTGACTTAACCCCACTCTTCAAGTTCACTGCATAAATATCACTTATTCAGGAGGCCTGTTTCACCAACCTCTAGAAAGCAAAAACATACCCTCACCCCAGGCTTCCCTATGTCTCTGATTTTACTCAATTATTTTCCACAATTTATATCACTACTTAACACACATATTTATTTATGTTTTGCGTACTGCTTCCCCCTGTTATATTTCCTAGAATAGAGTCTAGCATATAATGTGTGCTCAATAAATATTTGCTGAAAGAATTAATGAGAGATGAATAACAGAAGATAGCCAGATAGATAGATGATAGAGAGATAGATGTTGTATATTCTCTATATAATCATAAAATACTTTAAGGGTACACTAATGTTCTCTTTTTAATATTATCAGAAGACAGAGTAAATGATGTATTAATACCCATTAGATAACTTCCAGAACTATGATATTGAGTAAGATATTACAAATAGAAGAAATTTGGTGTTCCAGCAACTTTGTACTTTACATGAATTAGAAATGATTTCTTTTCCACATTAAATCTCTCATGTCTTAGTATATAATTGAATAAACATAGCCCTTTTTTTATTAAAGACTAGAAAATTACATTCAATATGAATGGCTAAAATGATGATTAAAAAACAAAACAAAACTGCTAGGCTGTTTTGCATCACGATTTTCACTTAAATATTTGTTTAATTTATACTAATATAGTTCATAGATTTTCTAAAGTATATAGATATTTGTTTGGATCATAATGCCTTCTCCTTCATCATATCAATAAATACACACATAAGTGAGGTATATCTTCAGTATGGTGTTTCTTAAAGTCTAGACTTTTTTTTTTTTTAAGATTTATTTATTTATTTATTTATTTGGCAGAGAGATAGAGCACAGGTAGGCAGAGTGGCAAGCAGAGGGAGAGGGAGAAGCAGGCTCTCCATTGAGCAGGGATCATGATGCAGGGCTCTATCCCAGGACCCTGGGATCATGACCTGAGCCAAAGGCAGTCAGTTAACTTACTGAGCCACCAAGGAACCCCTAAAAGTCTATACATTTAAAAGACAACCATATATCTTTAAGACACATTATACCAGAAGCAAAATACTAGGCAATCTTTCTAGAAAAAAATAGTATATTATCAATGCCATTAATGTACTTACTAAAATTAGAGTTTTAATATACCATTTTATGCAAAATGTATTACAGAATCTAAAACAATTTTCTGCAATTGCTTAATAATGTGCGTAGTCAGCTGGGGATGCCTGGGTGGCTCAGTCAGTTAAGCATCCGACTCTTGATTTTTGGTTCAGGTCTAGATCTCAGGGTCATGAGATCAAACCCCATGTTGGGGGCTTAAGATTCTCTCTCTCCCTCTACCTCTGCCCTTCCCCCCTTAAAAAAATAGTCATTTGGCCTAAATTGTATGTCTGGAAATATTTTTACTTTACAGGTCATTGTAAACAAAAGAGACAAGAGTGGATTTTAGCCATTCTGACTGGTATGAGGTCATATCTCATTATGGTTTTGATTTGTATTTCCCTGATGCCGAGTGATGTTGAGCACTTTTTCATGTATCTGTTGGCCACTTGGATGGATAGAGTTAAATTGAATAAAAAATTGGTGCAAATTAATTATCTAACTCCTCAAGTTACCTCACACTTAAGCAAATTTATGCTTTTTCAATAAACCTTTAAACAGTGTCCTGGCCTGATTTTAGAATCCATATATGTAACAAATGAAATACTTGTTAATCCTTATACTTCCCTGTTTTCCTTCACCTTAATAGGTAACTATTGCCAGGAGATATCATAAATTTTAAAATTACCTTAGGCCTTAGCATACTACCCATTTTGCAGCACTCCATAATGTTCTGGTTGTGTTTATTTCATCATCATGATATAAAAGGAAATAAGGGTATAAGTCATATCATCATTTTTATAGAAAAAATACAAATATGACATTTTAAATTTACTTCTCATTAAATTAAATACATATTTATACTTTATATTACACTGAAATGTAAAATATGACTGCATTGAAATATTCGTAGTCTGTTCTCTGCATGAATTTGTCTCCTTTTTTTTAAATTTGTCTTCTTAAAAGTACCTTTGAGATAGTCTAAACAGAAAAGTCTTACAAAGAATGCATTTCTATGAAGCATAGCTATTACTCTAATCCTTTAAAAATGTCAGACGTAAATGAAATAAATTAACTTATGACTATAGATGACTTATAATATTGAGATTTTTTAGCATTATCAGCCTTCACTTTGCATTTATATTTATGTATAGGGAAATTAGTTTATTCATTAGTCATTATAACATCCTAGGATACAAGAGAAAGTTTGTTTGATGAAAGAACAGACTTCATTTTATACAGATTTTCTATTCATACTCAAATCAGATTATATATGTCTGTTTTGTCACCACATTGGCTAGAAACTGTCTTCACTAACATACAACTGCATGGATTTAACTTTTGATTTAGAAACATCACCAGCTAATTTTGAAAAATAATGTATTTGATTTTTTAAGTATTTTTCTATCTAGGAACTATTCTATTTCCCTTCTAAATCTTGTTAAATTTCCTCTCAGATAAAAAAAAATATAGAAATTTAACATTAGAAGTAGTAGAAGAGGAGGGTAATTTTTTTGGTATGATAACATCTTTCGTATGATAACATCTAAAATATAAGAAATTTCAAAAAATTTAGGATGTGTTGGTGGCTCAGTCAGTAAAGTGTCTGCTTTGGGCTCAGGGCATGATCTCAGGGTCCTGGAATCTAGTTTCACAGCAGGCTCCCTGCTCAGTCAGGAATCAGCTTCTCCCTCTCCTCTGCCATTTCCCCTGCTTGTGCACACTTTATCTCTCTTTCTTTCTCAAATAAATAAATAAAATCTTTAAAAAAGAAGAAATTTCAAAAAACCTCTCTGATGACAGTACATCACTACTTTGGGGAGATTAAGCACAAAAAAGACCTATAAACAAATTAGTACATTTATGCACACCTATGTCTTTTTCTATTTTCATTACACCTGACAAACACAAAAGTAGGAATTATTCCCTCAAGCTAAAAACTTAAAGGTATTTATAATATGAACTTTATAGTAATAAAAATAATGGTGCTTTGTCAAGTATGCTTCTAGCCTTGTACTTCATTTATTCCTTAAGTTATTTTACATATTTCTTCTCTTAGGAAATATGGACAGTAAGTATGTTTCAATTTGACAGGTAAGGATTGTTTTTCACTGAGATTCAAAAAAATTGTCGTTGTTAATAGTAATTAAAAAAGAGTTTGCCAATTTATATAAACCAAATAATGCATTTAAATGCTTAGTATCTTGCTTGGCACTCATGGTGCACTAACTATTTTAAAATATTATTTCAATCTATAATTCATTAAGAGGTATCCTATGTAATTGTTATAAGAATTTCTTGTTTAAATGTGGATGAACCTCAAAAATATTCATTTAAATATGGCTTTTTAGGGGTAGATATATGGTAACTTTACATGTGTTATAATTTGTAGAATATCTGCTCCCTACAACCTGCCACTATTTCTGTTTTAGTCATCTGGGTATCTTCTTAATACCTTTGAATTTTACAACATTTGACTCTACCAACATAATTCAGACTATGATTAACTGCAGTAGGCTCACAAGGCACAGCTACAGTTGGAAGCCAAAGTCACTTGGCATGAAAATGTAATACCAGAAAAGTTCATTTGCCTTTCTGTGCCTGGTTACTTCTTACTGGGGACATGACTAGGGCTCTGCTCTGGAAAATAGTACTAAATAAATAGTAAATCAATCCATTGATAAATCAAAACCAACAAGAAATGTCGGCTTCATCTTCTTAGAAATTGGATTACAGAATTTATTTCAGAGCCCAAGCAGAGTATGTCACAACAGCCCTAGCAACCAATATTCTAAGAAAAGACTGTTACAATGGCAAAGCGCAAATGTATTATCACCCAATCAGTTCAGGGAAAATCACATTATTAATTATCCTAGTGGTACAAATACCTGGCATAGTAACATTGACAAATGCTTTCAATGTCAGATGAAGGACATTTGAGTATCAGAGATTTCGTTTTCTACCTATTATTCTGCTTTCTGACAGCATGTAGTTTCTTTACAACTGCAAAATGTATCAAAAATATTATATTAGAGATAAATAATACCATCAGAGATAAAGGAGTGTTACTTCTTTGATCACTGTTTCAGGTTATGACCTCAGTGTTACGTTTGTGGATCTCTGAAAGAACACCTACAAAGTTTGGCTCAAACAATACATAGATTTATAATTCATCATATTTTACCTACTTTTAACTACAAGAGAGCTGACTTTTCCCCACAGAACTTGACTTCAATTTCATCCAACACAAGAAAAAAGGTTCTGGAAAATTCAGTGTCATGCTAATTAACTAATGAACTAGATTTATTAATTGGTTTTTACCTTTGAGTACATGAGGGATCCATTGATACAGCTAATCACTTTAAACTTGCCGTGGCATAAAATATGTTTTCAGAAGTATCTACCAAAGGGTAGAGCAACAGGGGATGCTAAAGAGACATTAAACTCATGATACCTTAATAGATCAAGTTCATGTTGAAGATACTTATTTTTTTTAACACATTTTTTTTTAAGATTTTTATTTTTATCTATTTGACACAGAGAGAGAGAGATCACAAGTAGGCAGAAAGGCAGGCAGAGAGAGCAGGGGAAGCAGGCTTTCCGCTGAGCAGAGAGCCTGATGTGCGGCTCAATCCCAGGACTCTGAGAACATGACCTGGACAGAAGACAGAGGCTTAACCCACTGAGCCACCCAGGCACCCCTAGAAGATACTTCGTTAGATACAATCAGGCCTATTAAGAGGAGGGGGAGAAAAGTGTGTGTGTACATGTGCATACAAACTAAGGGAAACAGACACTTGTTTGGGAGCACTTATATATTTGCATGGAATACTTGAAAGTAGTGGGAGGAAATACCTTTCAATCATTCCAGATAAAATAAAATGATGATGTACATCAGTGATATCTGATCAACACTTCAGTAATTGATACTGTGGCACCTCCAACTCAATTATATATAGATGAGCACTTCCTCCTCACTTCCTAAAAAATAGTTACACTATAACTAATCCTTCTAATCAGAGTTGACAGGAAAAGCATTAATGTTGATCTTGCCCAACATAGTCATTCTGCAGATGAAAACACTAAGACTAAAATAGTTACAGTTTTTTTGGAAGTACATTCCAAAAAAAAAAGTGATCAATTGAAGGAGAAAATTTGAATTTGAGCCTATGTCTTTTAGTTCCAATGTCTAATTATCAATGGATAGAATACATGCTTATTAAGTTTTGGTTAAGTTGGTTAAGTGTTGGTCACCGTAGTGAGTTTTGGAGAACTAGTTGTGAAGTGGAAGTCCATGTTCTCTTACATCACTATGCTTCATCTAGTTTACATCATCATATAGGGAGGTAAGCAGGAACTCAAGATATGCTACAATAAGCTATAGCAGTAATGGGAGAAGAACAGCATGTTTTCAGATCAACTAAGAGCAATATCTGGCCCAGTCTCAAATAGACCTATGGGGTGTTTTAGGGAAGATTGGTTGGATGAGGTGGTGTAAGTTGAAACCTGCAGTTTGGTATTAGCCAAGAAGAGCAAGAAGAACATATGTTCCTGGCATGTGTACCATGGGTGTAAGAGATAACACAGTTTGAAGCATTTAAGAGTTCGGTTTATGAACTGTCCTTCTTTGTCTCTTCCCCTTTTTCTTAGACACCCTTTGCAAAGATGAAAGAGGAGATGAGATGAAATACAGAGGAGAGAGGGGGAGATAAGAGGGAAGATAACTGGCAAAAAGACCTTCTCGTGCAGACCTCTAGCACAGATGACACATTCCTGGTCAGCTGTTTGTAATTAATTTTGAATAGTTGACAACTTCCAGATATCCTTTTTTTATTTGCCCATGTTTAGCATTTTTCAAAAGGGGGAGAGGTACTTAATCCTGAGTACAACAGGTTTAATAAAATAGACCAAGTTTCCAGAAGTTTCTCCAGAAAACTTTCACACTTGGAGAAACTTGAGTGGGGACACTGGATTGCCTACTTCTTACAGAAGGGGAAAATGAACCAAATTCTCATGACTGACAGCTCAGCCAAGTGCAAGATTCTATTTATAAACTCTCTCATATATTCAAATTAGATGATAAGAAATGGTTCTCTTATTCCTGAATATGTTAAACATGAAGTTATATAGCCCAGAAATTCTGTCCCTAGTTATACACCCAGTAGGTGGAAAGCATATGCCCATCCATTCAAAAACATATGAATGAATGTTCATAGAAAAATTGGTCTAATAGTCAAAAGGCAGAAACAATCCAAAGGCCAATCAATGATGATTATGTATAAGCAAACTGTGGCATTTCTATGCAGTGCCATATTATTTGGCAAGAAAAAGGAATGACATTCAGGTACATGCCACAATGGGAATGAACCTTGAAAACATTATGTTAAGTGAAAAAGCCAGACACAGAATACCATATATTATATGGTCCTTGAATTTATGTGAAATGTCAAAAACAGGTAAATCTATAAAGACAGAAAATAGATTAGTGTTTGCATAGGACTGGAAGTGGGTGGATGAGGACTGACTGCCAGTGGGCATGGGGTTTCTTTTGGGGTGATGAAAATGTTCTAAAATTAGACTGTAGTGATGGTTGCACAACTCTGTAAATACACTAAAAAACAATTAATTGTACACCTTACTGACAAACTTTGTGACTTGTGAGTTTTGTTTTTATGTTTTTTAAATTAGTGTTTACTTACACTCCTTGTAAGTCCTTCATAGATATCTTGCACTTTATTTAAGATTAGCCTATGCGGGGGGAAAAATAAAATTCGCCTATGGGGTACTTTACACCAGTTGTTTACAGCTTTGAGAACAAATCCTAAGATAAAATATTTATGTTAACATATATATACAATTTTACTCTGTCTTTAGTCACAAATAACTAAAGATGGTTTATAAGAATACATATAATACAAACAGAAAAGTATATTTTTTATGGAATCCAGGGCCAAATATAAAATTAGAAAAGTAATAGGTCTGTGAAAAGGATAATTTTCAAGAATGCAAGCCATAAACTTTTTATAAAATTTCAAGACCCTAACTATATATTAATTATAAAAATTGTCATAAGCATCCTAGCCACCAAAACAAGTAGGAAAATATCAGTTAAAAGTCTAAGTTTGTAAGGATTAAAACTAACCTAATTTTCAAGATATGCAGGGTTTTTTTTTTCCAATACAGATAACTGAGAAATTTTTTCTCTCCAGGGACATAAGAGGATTCTACAAGATGCAGTCTAATGTAGCCTTAACGTCATTAAAACAATAGGTACAATTTAGAAAAAAAAAAAAAAGTCATATTGTTCTTTGTTTTAAAAGCTTTTAATGTTAGGTAAAGGTATACTCTGGAGTCCATTACAAGAAATGAGACCAATAAAGAAACTAAAACGATATGTTTCCAACATTTTGTTCTCTGATTATCTGTCTTGGTCCATTGTTTCAAGTGTAACTTGAATAAAAATAGAAGCATTACCTCCAAATTAGTTAAAATCATGTCCCATTATTTAAGTGGGCTTTTCCTTGAATACCTGAAAATTTCAAAATCATGTCCTCTGAAAAGAACATATTTTGTGTTGCCTTTCATGGAAGGGCCCTTTGGATTGCTAATTAAGAAAATACAGTAATATAAATATAAGAAACCCTAAATACACCAACCAAGTTTCCAACAGAAGACCAATTTCATACTCATTTTGGGAAATTTGTAGAAACTTTATTAAGGACCACTGATAAAATCCCGGGAGAATAAGATAACTACAAGAAACAGCTCATCATTCTGGGAGCTAGAAATAGTAGGGTTCTTCCCACCTGTAGTTCCTGAGGGGACAAGGACAGGAAGCAAGGATCACAATTCAGACAGAGAAAGGGAGGGGAGACAAGGCTGGTTTGAAGGAGCTGTGATCTCAGATCAAGGGAAACTACCAACCAAGATAATCCCACAATGAAACAGGGGAATAAGAACCCAGGCCTTCCTCTTCTCCCGCGCATTGATTTCATGCCCCTGTGGTTATATGCAAGCAAAAGCCAGAACACAGGAAAACATATTGATATTTTTTATTCCCTGTAGATCAACCTGCTGGGCACTGATCAGGGTAGAAAATGATTGTGAATGGATCAGGAGGGACAACACTGAATTATGCATCCAAATAGTGGAATACCTAACTCATATTAGTAAAGTCACCCTTGTTACCAAACTCAACTTAAATTGTGTACTTATTTTTATTTTGTATTTTGTACCACCCAGAGACTATCCTTTGAATAATCAACTTTACTATAGATGTTTTTTAAAAGATTGAAAGGATCAATATTTAAAGTGATGTCCACAATTGAGCAATGCTGTTGCCAGAAGACAGCTGGTTTACTCTAGATGAGAAAATATTGGAATGAAATATTTAGTTTTTAAGTAGCAATAGGACTTGTAAAGTCATTTTAGCATTATATTACAAATGCCCTCCTACCAACTCCCCTAATCTACTGTTTTAACCAAATTACTCTGAGTGAGGCGTGGTCACGTCAAAAACAGATTAAGAAAGAGGAACCAGAAAGAATATTACAGTTACAGTTCTGTTAGTGAGAACACCCAGGTTAGTCATGAGGCAGAAGGAGAAAGGAGAGTTGTCACCAATAGCACCTATCATGGTTCCCATGGGAAAGAATGTTTAGGATTAGCTAATTATAATTTCTTTCTTTTTTTTTTTTTAAGATTTTATTTATTTATTTGACAGGCAGAGATCACAAGTAGGCAGAGAGGCAGGCAGAGAGAGAGAGAGGAGGAAGCAGGCTCCCTGCTGAGCAGAGAGCCCGATGTGGGGCTCGATCCCAGGACCTGGGATCATGACTCTAGACGAAGGCAGAGGCTTTAACCCGCTGAGCCACCCAGGTGCCCCCTAATTATAATTTCTGGGGCACAGGGGCTGTCCCAGATTATCTGATATTTAGCTTGGGGGAGATTAGGAGTCCTGTATGAGTTGTGAAGGCTTGCTAAGGGAGGTGACCAGGGTGTGAACTGATTCAGCCATTTAACAAGGGGAATTGACTGGCCTTTAGTCAGTGTTTCAAAAACTGGTCAAGATTTTTTAAAAATTATATTACATCTACTCACCTTCTAAAACTATTTAAAAGTAAGAGGAAGAAAAAGAAAGAGGAAAAAAATTTACAGCTTCAACAGTGAGAGAGTCATGTTACCTCATTTTTTCTATTACGTAAATCTGCATTAGGAACATTTTATTGTAAGGCAATTTTATTTATTTTTTATTATAAAGTAATATTTTATTACACAGATTTACATAAATTGATCACCAAAAATATGTCCCTTTTATTGATACACCAAAATTATCTCTCCAGACTCATATTCTAGTATCTTGTTGGAACCAGTGACTACAATAAGGCAGAAATAATATTATTTTTAAGTGTTGAATTAAAATAAACATTTTATCACCCAAAATAACAATAATGACAAAATTAGTTGACTGATTACTGTGGGTCAGGCACTGAGCTATTTTACTTATGTTGCTTATTATCTTACAGGAAATATTTGAGGTACATATGATGTTCTCCATTTTGTAGATCAGAAACCTAGGGCATTAAATATTATATTGCACAAAATCATTGAATTACAAATAGCAGTGAGATTTGAATGATACCTTCTGCCTTGAGTACTCATGTACATAACCCCTATGTTAGTATAAAGGAATTATTTATGTTGCTTTATATATTCTTGGGTTTGTAGTTAATATGAACATAAGAAACAAGAAATAATTATGACTAATTATGTGAATATTTTATGGATATATTCAGCCAAAGAAGCCATGGTTATTTCCCTTCAGAAAACTGTGTGCTTCTCAGTTGGTTTACAAAGTGTAGGGCAGAGTAGATGAGCCCTGCTAAAAGCTTTTAAGCATTCTAACATATTATTTAAATAATATTATATCATTTATCTTCTGTGACTTTTAATAAAATAATGACAATCAAAATATCCAAGAGAAAAAAAATGTGCATATATATGATCTCTTTAAAATGATGATAATTTGGGGCACTTGGGTGGCTCAGTGGGTTAAGCCTCTGCCTTTGGCTCAGGGTCCTGGGATCGAGCCCCGCATCGGGCTCTCTGCTCAGCGGAGAGCCTGCTTCGCCCTCTCTCTGCTTGCATCTCTGCCTACTTGTGATCTCTTGTCTGTCAAATTAATAAATGAAATCTTTTAAAAAAATAAATAAAATAAAATGATAATTTAATGAAATTAGAAAAATACATAAGCAAGAGGTTTGTATAAAAGTAGTGCTCTAACATTCCTTAGTTATTTCACCTAAATGTTCTAATTCATTTTCTAAATATTTTACAATGGATATGAATTTTTCAAAGCATTTTATATATGTATGTTGCCTAGAAAGATCAACGTCATTATTTTAATTTTTTTCATGATACAACACAGTAAATCTTATCTCATGGTGGGCATTGTTTTTAAAACGTATCTAATGGGTACATAATTTACAACAAGGATGTTATTTAAATACCTCATGAGTATGGTGCTGTAAGTCTGGCATGGACTGGGTTTGAAGTATAGGTCTGCACCTGGAAATGATACAGTAGATGCCAAGGTAATTTTGAGGAAGTAAATCATGACAAGTTATAGACTTTCCTACTATCTCTTGTTTCTGTGGTGCCTTTATCTAACGTGATATAAAGATCCATTCAACTTCTGTTCTACTTCTAACTGTTCTATGTTCTGATTAATGGCATATTTGGAAAAACTACTGACTTGGGAAAGTAGGAGGAAGTGTCACTTTGTATAAAGTATGTAATCATTTTTGCACAAGTGGGAACATTTTACTGTCCTCACCATGGGTTTTAAGGGTATGAATACCAAAGACATTTCTATAATATATGTGTTTCTTAACAGCATCTCTCTTTAACCATAGTGAACAATTTTCCTTCACCTCACTGAGGGAAATTAATTTATGAAGGGTATGAATGACTACTTACACAAACCAAGAAGGACAGAGAGGAGATAACTAGCAGTTAGTAAAAGAAAATAAGGCAGCTCAGAGAATATTTATCCTATCAAACAAAATGAGTGATATATACCATCTATACCATCTATATCTATATCTATATCATATACATATATGTATATGATATAGATATACATATGTATCTATCATATACATATATATGTATATGATATAGATATAGATATAGATGGTCTATACCATCGGTATATGTATATATCATATAGATATGATATAGATATAGATATAGATGGTCTATACCATCTGTATATGTATATATCATATAGATATGATATAGATATAGATATAGATGGTATATATCTATATGTATACATGTGTATATGTATATGTATATATGTATGTATATATGTATATATATATACACGTGTGTGTGTGTGTGTGTGTGTGTGTATATATATGAATGACGACTTTCCTCATCCTTTGAGAAATACTTAAAAAGCTTATTGTGTTTTGTATTAATGGCTATCTAGTTGGATTTAAAATACCTAATGATTCATAACTATTTTGCCCTAGTTTATAAGGCATTTCTGCATAAAGTATCACAAATAGTCCTCATAATTATTCTAGATACTTCTTATATTTTATAAGCAAAGAAGTTTAAATTGCAAGGTAAATATCCATAAGATATGTTCAATATTTCATATGCTGGTTGAAGATTTCTTTTCCTGCTCTCTTCTCGTTTTAAAACACTCAATGGAATAAACTATAAGTGGGTATGAATCACAGTACCAATTCCTGAATATCATAACCTTTCAAAAATATCTCTTCTATTTGTGATGAGTCAGAATTAATGAGCATGAAAATAAAATGCCTGAGGCTAAAGGCTCATAGGAGGCTACATGGACCTTCACTGCCTGATTTTGTAAAGAGTCTTTCTGCTCTTTGGTCCAACACTAGCAGAGCTGTTCTTTAATGGGTCAGTAGTATTTGTGTATGTGTGAAGTGGGTAGGTGAGGTCACATATTACACACTCTGTTTGTTCAAGATCTCAGGCAGTCCTTGCTTTAACACTCGATATGGCATACTCTAGCAGAGACACTAGCTTCTTTCCAATGGACAAAAGCATAGTTGCTGAACTATATTGTTGATGAAAAATAATCCTTCCTTTGAGTGCATATACATGGGTGAATAAAAATAATTTTCGGTTATTGGACTTCTAAGAAATTTGTGAAACGGATTGCTCCAGATTTCTAACTGTTGCCCTTATACAGAAGTTTATCCATTTTAATTTGTATTTTTTAATTTTTTTAAAGATTTTATTTATTTATTTGACAGACAGAGATTACAAGTAGGCAGAGAAGCAGGCAGAGAGAGAGGGGGCAGCAGGCACCCTGCTGAGCAGAGAGCCCGATGCGGGGCTTGATCCCAGGACCCTGGGATCATGACCCGAGCCAAAGGCAGAGGCTTTAACCCACTGAGCCACCCAGGTGCCCCTTAATTTGTATTTTAAATTGCATTTTATTATTTACTTATTATTTTATAATTTATCTAATGCTTTTACAATATTTTCAGTTTTTCTTCTGAAGTTCAGAAGAATTTTCTATATTAAAATATATTCTAATATTGCCTGAATATTCTCATGCTCCCCATTTCTTCATCTGTAATTAAGTTGAGCAGGCCATGTAGTATACAACACTACTTTCTAAACCGATATGCATATTTATCTCTACACTTCTTTCCAGTATGTTTAATTCCTTTACCTGTCACCAATGAATCGTGTCAACCTCCTGGTAGATATGACATTTTCAAATAAGCAAGTAATGAAACACATACACCCACTCACATGCTCAGACATGCAAAGATACACAGATTGATAGATAGATAAATTGATCCAGACTTTTGAGATCACAATCTGATACAATATATATTCTCCTCTATATTACCCATTCTTTCATGATTAACTTTTTGTTTGTTAGTATATTCATGTTCATGGGTGCACAGTAATACATGTGTTTTACTTTTATAAATACTGAAATTTTTACCTAAGGTAATGTTCAATTTTGTTTATATCTTTTAGGCCCAAACCAGCAATATTTCCAAGTCAAGTGACTAAAAAGTGTGATATATTTGATCCATCAGTTTCCCAAATCACATTGATATGTTTTCTGGCAAATATATCATTGCTCTAGAGGCACATTGCCCATATAACTTAACCCCTTGATAATACTGAATAGCAATATCTTAATGTCTTTCCAATTTGATAATCAATGAATATACTTACATTTTAATATTTTATTTAATAATTTGCTGAAGAAGTTGACAATTCCTATATTTTGAAGTAGTCACGCATTAAGTCTTACATAAAATAAAATGTTTTATAAGTATACTATCTAACTTATAGCATTTTTAAGGTAAATCATGAGTTCAATTATCCAAAGAGAGAAATTCGGTGAGATGAATATTCACAATTAATATTTATATCTGTTTTGTAGGAATCCATATCAAACATAAACTATATTCCTTCAGTTCCCAACATTTCTTACCATGTTTGTAGAAGATCAAGCAAGAGAATAACTGAAAGATGCAGTTACCCCACTTAAAATAATTTACAGTCTCTTCTAACACTTTGGTAATGGAAAGTATCAGAGATAGAGACTCTTGATTTATTTGAGATGATAATTTTTAAGTGAAAATGACTGCCAGTCATACATTTTTGCATCTTACACTTTATTAATATTTTCAATGCCAATATTTGCTCTCTCCTCTTCATTTTCTGAATTATCACAGGTTTTAAAAACATGTCTAGAGGCTTTTGTGATCCACTTGCTATGTGAATGGAAGCTTGAAAGAATTGCTGCTGCAACCACCCAATCTTCCTTCAAATTTCTTAGGACCAGCTGTTCTTCATATTTCCAGTGTTTGATAGGAGAAATAATCAGATTGCTCTATTCCTACAAGACAGCACTGATCACTCCCTCAAAAAATTGTATGCGTAACTGAGAAAAAAGATATGTATTGTTTTAATATTTATGTGTATGATTACAAAAAAGGTTTCTCTGAAAATATATGGTAACTGTAGTCTTTAATATTTCTGCACATTAAACATGTATTTTAATTTTTTTCTTTATATAACATCTTTACTTCATATTCTATAAATTCCTGGAAGAAGAAAGGCAAAAATAACTAATAATCTTAATTTAGAAATTATAGTGGAATTTGATGGCCTATCAGATATAATCATTTTAATCCCCCTATGAGACAGTATTAAATACTGGCCTATGAAAATGACATTAATGGACATAACGTGAAATCCATATTTTTGTAGTATTAGTTTTTCAGAGAATATACCTATTATATTATCCTTTTTAAAATAAATCGTGAGCTTATATTATGCATGTGTACATTTCTAGAGACTCATGTTTAGGGAAAGTGGAACTCTAATCACACAGTGTGAGATCTTTGCAAACAGCTGCTTTTAAAGGTAATCAAGAAACTTATATGATATCATGGTGTTAATCAGTAATCAACTTTTGACATAGAGCGCTAATTATTTGTTTTATAAAAGAAATTTGCAGGAACATGCACATCAACAATTTTAATAGTTAAAATAATAATTAGTTGTTATGCCTCTTGCTGATAGAAGGATAATCACAATGTATGAGTTCTCAAATTCTAATTGTCTTAACAAAGTAGAATTCATATCATTTTTTTCTGTCATAGAAATGGATATATTCAGTCTTGGATCAATAAGGAGGTATCTTATTTACCCAGTGCAACAGCCTTTGTTCATAAAACATCATAATCTTATCTTTCTTCTCACACATTCTTCTGAAAAGTGAAATTGTCTCTCTCCTATCCAAAAGTAGAGTAATGTATGTCACTCACTGAGTCTGAAACAATGGAATATTGTAGAAGTAATGATGTTGGACTAGCAGTGAGCACAGTCTTTAAATGGCTAGCCATTTACATTTTCCAGAAACCCTGTAGGAAGTGCAATTGCCCTGAGACAAACATTCCATTAGGGGGGGAAAAAACCTGAAAGAAAGCCAGAGCCTTAGAGAGGAGATGAAATATAGACAGGGAGAGAACAAAAACACCTAAGATGTGTAAGAAAAGGATCAACCAATTCCAGGCACTCCATTTTCTGCCAACTGGACATGAACCACGAACTGGGCCCTTCTACAAAGTCATGAAAAAATGAATTTTTTAAATATTTTTTAAAGATTTTATTTAATTATTTGAGAGAAAGGGAGAGAGAAAGAGCATAAGGAGGGGAGTGGCAGAGAGAGGGAGAAACAGGCTCCTTGCTGAGCAACGAGCCCAATGCAGGGCTGCATCCCCAAGTATCATGACCTAAAACATCCATAGTTGCATGGAGGGAAAGTAAAAACAGTGAAAACATAAGTTATTGAATTCTATTAATAGTAGAGAATAGTAGATCAACAATTAAATTAGGCTGCGTAATGACCTTCAGTTATTTTTTGGCTGTTTAATTTGTTTTTCCTTTCAGGAAGTGTCCTTTCCCCACTGATGGGGTCAGCACTGTCACTGTTCTGCAGTACTTTTCCTAGATAATGATCCTGGATAGTCAATAGTATCCCATTCCACTCCTGATATAGTGATTGTATTAGAGGTTATACAAAGGTAAATAATAAGAATCCTTTTATGATGGGCGCCTGGGTGGCTCAGTGGGTTAAAGCCTCTGTCTTCAGCTCAGGTCATGATCCCAGAGTCCTCGGATCAAGCCCCACATGGGGTTCTCTGCTCAGCAGGGAGCCTGCTACTCCCTCCCCACCCCCCGCCTGCCTCTCTGCCTGCTTGTGATTTCTCTCTGTCAAATAAATAAATAATCTTTAAAAAAAAAAAAAAAGTCAAGCAGAGAGAGTCAAGTATCATATGGTTTCACTTATTTGTGGAGCATAACAAATAACATGGAGGACAAGGGTAGATGGAGAGGAGAAGGGAGTTGAGGGAAATTGGAAGGAGAGGTGAACCATGAGAGACTATGGACTCTGAAAAACAACCTGAGGGTTTTGAAGGGGCGGGTGGTGGGAGGTTGGGGGAACCAGGTGGTGGGTATTAGGGAGGGCACGGATTGCATGGAGCACTGGGTGTGGTGAAAAAACAATGAATACTGTTACGCTGAAAAGAAATAAAAAATTAAAAAAAAAAGAATCCTTTTATGAGATCATTACTGATTCTAGGAATGAGGGAATTTCTCTTTTTAAAATGGATATGACTGAGAAACAGGTGATCCTTGGACTGCCAGTGGGTATTAAGGCCAATACGCGGAAGGCCCGCCTACGAATTAACTTTAAAAATACATAAATCAAAGTGAATCAAAGTGAACAGAAAAGGATAGACAAGCTAGACAACTGATGACATCTTTTGAACCCCAGGGCCCAGTCATGTCTTAAGCAAGAGCTTTCCTTTTCATTTCACAGAATTGTGAGCAGCAAGATATGTTTCCTCTTCAACTAGTTAAAACTGGTGTTCTATCACTAACCAAACAAACCGTATGGAATGTTTTATGATCTGTGGAAATGGAAAGGAATCACTACAGAGATCCTGTCCATCATGAATTTATTATGAAGTTAAATTTACCTTGGATGTTGTCTGAACATTCATTTAAAAACAATTGTTAAATATTTATTATATGCAAAATGTGTACTAGACATATAGAGGTAAATATACATGTCTACACATGTTCTCAAGGAACTAATAATAAGCTAAGACTTCTTATATTATTAGGTAATACAAAAGTAATGGATTTCAAGAAATGAGAATTTTGGAATAAAACAGAGCCATTTATTACCAAGAGTTCCCATGGGAGCATGTAGCTATTAAACACTGGAAAATAAATTAGAAGAACCCTTTTCGTCATCCTCTCCTTTTGTCCAGTCCATTTTTTTTCCTTTTATCAGTTGACCTCATAGTGCACAAATCTAAAGAGATTAATGTGCCCATACAACACTGGAGTTGTTTGAGTGCATACAGCAGTATTATAGGAAAAATGTTTCCAAACTATTATTTTCAAATAGTTCTTTAGTTTGGACTGAAGGACTTACATAGATAACAGTATCAAATCCATTTGAGGGTGTGATTTCACTTCCACTGTCACATTCGGCAGAATGGTGCTCCAGTGTAAGACACCTCCATCATGGAGCGAACTATGTTATTATCTCTTCCACTGTTTAGTTTCTTATGTATTTAGCAATACATAGTTTCCCCAGCTGAGTCAGTCTTCTCTCAATACCACAGACAGTTTATTAATGTTCATTTCTTGAAGAAATATCACTCTTCCTCTTGAGACTTTTGACTTGCTCTAACCTGGGACCAATATCTCCTCTAGGCTTACTATATGTCTGGCATGTTAGGAATGCAGTTAAAACTACAATAATGATAACACAGATAGTAAAAACTACAATAATAATAACACAGATAGTAATTAGTATTTCTAGGCCTTTCAATAAGTGCTTTATCTTTAATAATTCAATTACGTTTATTTTCAAAAGTTTTACACATGAAATTTTGAGGTAAATACAGAAAACCTGATTTGCCCAAGGTCATACAACTAACAGGTGACAAGGGCAGGATTGTAACATAGGACTCTGTCTCAAGTACTTAGAAGGTCTGAAAATGACTTTTAGTGATCGTTTCAGAAGGTATAAAATTTTATTGAAAACTGTTGCTTTATCATTTCCCTTCTTTCCAGCTCTTTGAAAAAATCTGATTGATGAATCTGCAGCCCATGTCATGTTGGCAGCTGGAACTTCTTCCAATCAACATAATCTCTCCTATCTGTCTCATTGACTCGCTGAACTCTGTAAATATATCTTTTCTTAAGTGCTTGCATCAGATCAGTTTCCTCACTCCCATTGGGAATGCACACCAGCAAATCTCTGGCTATCAGCTTGTGCACCCAGCCCCGCTGTTTTATACAGGATTGATTGGTTTCCACTGTCAGGATGCACCTTTTTTATTGTAAAACAATATTTGACAGTCTTGTCTGAGATTTGCTACTGGGTAAGTCCCCCCAGGGATTCTTCAAGTAATATTCATTACATTTTCCTCCATTGTTCAGCCCTTACTCATGAACAGTGATTCAAAATTACAGATATCTAACAGCTTCTATCAGTACTTTTTGTTCTGATACTTCTCTGCAACCAAACTGATTGCATATTCCCTTTCTCTTTTTACTTTTATATGTTTCTCTCCATCCGTTCATGTATTTACTAAAATAACTTCTCAGTAGCTTATTCATAAATTTGAGTTTACAGTGACCACTTATTTCTTGAGATCCAGATTTATATTTCCAAACTATATCCACATCGAGAAAGTAAACAATCAAGCAAACAAACACACCCCAAAGTAACTTATCTCATAACTCCTATCCTTAAGGATGTGCTATCTCCAGGTAGTCATGTATTCTATACGGTTACTCCGGATTCAAACTTGTCATTGTTCCTCTTCCTCCTAATTTTCACTTACATTCAATAAGTAACAAATTGTCTTGATTCTATCTCAGCAGTGTTTCTAAATCCCTTTATTTCAGTTGCAGTTAACTCCTTTATTTCATAAGAGATTATCTCCCTCCTACCACACCTACCCCATCCCCTCCTATACAATGTTCAGGTTATTCTGCAAAGGAAAATTTTGAACATTCTCAAGGATATTCTACCTCCCTTATTTCAGATAATAAATTGTCATTTTATTTTGAAGACTATATAATTTATAAATGAACACATTTTAGAATTATATAATTATGATATATAATATACATACTAATATAAGTAATGAGATATATAGACTTTTAGAGATGTCTTTCATTTTTCCTCCCTTAAACTCTTCCAATCATTTTATAAATGAATTTAGATTCCTGGGAAAAAAGAGTATGCTAACTATTGTTAAATAAAAATTTAAATACCTCATAAGTCAACTCTCAACATTAATTAGCAGTCATCAACAGGGAACTTGATATATTCATACTTTATTCATATAAATTCTATATTTTATTTCAAAGTAGAAACCTGAAATGCAAAAATAAAAATATTATCTTTAGATAATTAGCAAGTTTATTCACTAAATGTTTATCAAATTTTATGAAAATTATAATAATTCTATGAATTTTATAAATTGTTCATTATTTTCTACTGAGGACTTTAAGAAAAATTGTAGAAGTACATATACCCTCAAGTGCCTCCCCAAATGAATCTAGTTAAGTAGAATGAAGAGTATAAAATCCATATCAAAGTTAACCAAAATCATCATGAATTCCAGATCCCTCAATATTTGATACTCTCAAGGACAAAACTAAAATAAAAAATGTCTATAAAATAAGATTTCTTTATTTCTTAATTTCTCTTTCTACTGCTTCGCTATTGGTGTGTAGAAATCCCACAGATCTCTGTACATTGACTTTGTATCTGTGACTTTACTGAATTCATGTATCAGTTCTAGCAGTTTTTTGGTGGAGTCTTTCAGATTTTCTATATGGTATATCATGTATTCTGCAAATAGTGGAAGTTTTACTCCTTCCTTGCTGATTTGGAGGCCTTGTATTTCTTTTTGTTGTCTGATTGCTGTGGCTAGGACTTCCAGTACTATATTAGATAATGGGGATCAATTACAGTTTCTTCTTTTACATTTATGATTAAAATTAAATAAAAATTATACTGTTAGAACCTACAGTTTAAAGTTATAGAATCTTAGTAACATTTGGCTCAACTAATTATTTGTTAAAGTTTAAGAAAATACAAAAGTGCTATGAAATATAAAACTCTTTTTTTTACTATGTTTATTATAGATTTTATTTTACATGTACCTAATATCCATACTTAAGTAAAAATTAATAGTATATTTTGTTAACATATAAAGTTAAATATCATATTTACATACTTAGTTATTTGTGTTTTGTTTTCTAACTATTTAGTAAGTCTTTTATTAATGTGGGCAGCATTTACTGTGGACACTAAAGAGTGAATTGCCCCTATGTTAAATGAGGGAGAACATCATTTGTCTCCAAATGAGCTACCCTTTGATAAGGACTTTGTTCTGGTTTAATTTAAGTAATGAGATGGGAGGATACAGATTTTATATATGAGCAACAGCTCTTGAGGCCATATATAAGAAGAAATTATTACTCCTATACTTCTCAAAAGATTTTATCTGATTTACATTCTTTTAGAAAGACTTAAATAGAATAATTTCTATATCCTTACACTTTTTATTATGTTTTTATTTATACACTTTTTATTATTTTATTATCTTTGATTATATTTAATGCTTATGTATGTTTATTTTCAACCGTATTGGCTCTTTGATGTGGAGCTTTGTCAAATTATTTTTATCTACTTATACTTTATAAACCTCAAAATATTTAGTACATTGATAAGTCTAATACATAACCATTACTGGAATTTCAAAATTCATGACTTCTTAAGCAGGAGAAACTAAAAAAGAAAAGTTTCTTCCTTTGTTTTTAATCTTTAGCTTAAAGTATTATCTATTGCTGCCATAATTACTAAAATTCTTTGAACTGATTCTCTGCTTTTCTCTTCTTCTTCTATCTCTATCCCCAAAGCCTTTTGATTAAAATTTCAAGTCTCTTAACAGCACTCCTTCTTTCTGAATAATGCCCACATGCTTATAGGCATTCCCTTGGGGTTTTGTTCAATTAAAAATATCACAAGAGATATAGAAAATTCAGAAATAATATTCAGAGCATTTATTCCTAATTACCAGAAAATGTTCTAAATAAGGCACATTCGTACTTGGGACAAAACTAAATGTAATATATTGAAGTTGTATGAGATGTGGTAGGCATTCATAAAGGATCATATAATTTTTAAACTTGATATTTCAGATTTACTTAAAACTGTTTAGCTTTTAGCAGGCTGAACTATTTTTGCTACATAAATAGAGTAACAATGCATAAGGAATAGAAGCTGATGTGGAAAATGATTATTAATAGACTGTTTTACATAGCGTCTTATTAAAATGTTGACCTTGAAATCAAACAGAGATTTGGGAAGTTAAAATTTATTTTATGTGGGAAAGCATATCAAAACTGAAATAATTAACTGAGATTGGAGTCAATGAGTATAGGTTTCTTTTTTTTTTCTTTAAGTTTGGGGTGGAAAATACATGACCAAAGAATTTATGTAGTCTGTTCTAACCTGACCCCGAGGACTGTCCTCTAACAATTCATTGTGGTCTTTTCCTCTAACTGAGATTTGGTTTGACTTTTAATTGTGGTCCTTTCCTCTAACTGAGATTTGGTTTGACTTTATTCTAATAAATTAGCCTCTGTTGTTCATCATTTTAAATGCTCCAGTGAACACACACATTTTCCAGTTTCAAATGAATCCAACTGATGCATTGCCATGAACGTACCTTGATGCTATGTTTCAGTAGTTTACAGAAGTTCAAGTTAGCTCTTCATTAAAGAAAGTTTCAAGAAAAGAGAATTTAAAAATTTACATCCCATTGTTGTGGATTAATGTATCTTTTAAAATATTAACTCCATATTTCTAACTCAAAGTGTTATATCTCAAAATGTAAGGAAGCTATGGGACAATCAGAAGAACAGACTGTGTTAACTGATGTATTTAAAAAAAAGAACTTTAGAAATTATAGTCATTTTAGATTGGCACTACAGGTGATTTGAAAAAGAAAGTCTTCTGGTCTTTTAACAAACTGTAGGCAGCAAAATGGTGTAGATACTAATAATTTAACATAAATTTGAAAATTCTGTCATGATTTTGGACTATATAAACAGAACACACAGGTTAAGATAACAATAGTTAAAGCAGTATTTTCGATAATTGTTTCAATTATTTTATTATTATCCTTAATATCCAGCTACTTTTGATGACAGGTGTATTTGTAAAATTATTTCATTTGCTTATAGATGAATATTTGGAGAAGATAACTCACTCATTAAACTTCCAAGGATTTTTCTCACACACAGATTTAAACAGGGAAATACTGAAATATTAACCTCTCATTTACACACTTAGAGTAGTACAGATTGCCCCCACATTAATTTTAAAAATAGCATATCTTATAAAGTCTTTTATGACCTGATTCTTGTTCTTTTTTACTATACCGACAGCCACATTTGTAATTTTAATATTATTTCTCCCTCCAGGGCAGATGTACATTCATTCATTTCTACCTGGAATTCTTTTTCCTAACTTCACATTTCC
Source organism: Martes martes (assembly GCF_963455335.1). Taxonomy (NCBI): domain Eukaryota; kingdom Metazoa; phylum Chordata; class Mammalia; order Carnivora; family Mustelidae; genus Martes; species Martes martes. The sequence goes on from NC_137890.1 coordinate 21,145,203, forward strand.
TATCATCTGGTAAATACTATATGTCCATTATGATTCAGTTTCAGATTTCTTCTTTGTCCTCTCAAGACACATATACATTCTCAGGTTAGTTAGTACACCACATTGTCCTTTTAGTAACGTTCTCAGCAGCTAACATGATATGCAGAATAAAGTAGGAATGCAGTATTCAACTGTGTCTCATTAGGAGCCCAGAGAAATAATTGCACACAACCAAATCACACTCTTTGAGATTAGTTTGAACTGCTTCTTTTAGTGATCCTTTTTAGAGTGGAATACAGATTGGGAAAATGATGAACGAGTAAATGTTAGAAATTTAGAGAGGATGAGAATATTACAGAGGGACTAGATTGAGGAAAACTGTAAAATTTTAAGTGGTTACAGTCTACTTGGAGATCATAAATGAAGTAGATGTAGGAACTTTATAGACTGTGAGAAGTCAGATTTGATCTTATGAGAGATTCTACCTGGGGCATTTTAGATCTACCACTAGATTTTCAGGCCCAACAAGCATATTGAAAAACAGTTATACTTCAAGAAAGTGGGAAAAGTAAAATGAAGTAATGAGAAATGAAGAAAAGAAAAGAAAAGAAAAAAAAATAAAAAAAAGAAAAAAGTAAAACACTGTTAAAATTGTGGAAAGGCATACTAGGTGTATCAGTATAATGAAATCCCACCACTCTGATGATAGTGTCCAGAATGAACTCTTCTGACCATTCTCAACCTTTTCCATCTCAGCCTCCATTTACACCATTCACACTCTTAAAAATTATTGAAGACCCAAGAATGATTTATGTGAGTTATATCTCCCAAGATTTATAAATTATAAATTAGAATGGAGAAACTTTTAATATATTTACTCTCTTAAAAATAATGAAAATAATCCCATCCTAACATAAGTAACATATTTTAATAAAATGCAACGGCATTTTAAAATTATTTTTTAGTGATTATTAAATTTTATTTTATTTTTTCGGTTTCCAAGATTCATTGTTCATGCACCACACCCAGTGCTCCATGCAATACATGTCCTCCTTAATACCCACCACTAGGCTCACCCAACCTCCCCACCCTCCTCCCATCCAAAGGCCTCAGTTTGTTTCTCAGAGTCCACAGTCTCTCATGGTTCATATCACCCTCTGATTTCCCCCAATTTTTCCTTTCCTTCTTCTCATATCCTCCACGTTATTCCTTATGCTCCACAAGTAAGTGAAACCATATGATATTCACTCTCTCTGCTTGACTTATTTCACTCAGCATAATCTCTTCCAGTCGCGTCCATGTTGATACAAAAGTTGGGTATTCATCCTTTCTGATGGAGGCATAATACTCCATTGTATATATGGATCATATCTTCTTTATACATTCATCTGTTGAAGGGCATTCTGGCTCTTTCCACAGTTTGGCGACTGTAGCCATTGTTGCTATGAACATGGGGGTACAGATGGCCCTTCGTTTCACTACATCTGTATCTTTGGGGTAAATACACAGTAGTGCAATTGCAGGGTCATAGGGTAGCTCTATTTTTAATTTTTTAAGGAATCTCCACACTGTTTTCCAAAGTGACTGCACCAACTTGCATTCCCACCAACAGTATAAGAGGGTTCCCCTTTCTCCACATCCTCTCCAACACTTGTTTACTGTCTTGTTAATTTTGGCCATTCTAACTGGTGTAAGTTGGTATCTCAATGTGGTTTTGATTTGAATCTCCCTCATGGCTAATAATGATGAACATTTTTTCATGTCTCTTTGACACTGGCCACAGCAACTTCTTTCAAGACATGCTTCCAAAAGCAAAGGAAACAAAAGCACTTTTGGGACTTCATCACGATAAAAAGCTTCTGCACAGCAAAGGAAACAGTCAACAAAGCAAAGAGGTAACCCACAGAATGAGAGAAGATATTCACAAATGACACTACAGACAAAGGACTGATATCCAAGTTCTGTAAAGAACTCAAACTCAACACTCAAAAAACAGATAATCACATAAAAAAATGAGCAGAAGGCATGAACAGACACTTCTCCAAAGAAAACATACATTGTTAAAAACAAAAGAAAATTTAATTGGTGAATGACATTGTTTTGCATTTTTGGAATTCCTGTAATGAATAACTTAATCTGATGCCAAGTGTTTTGGGTTGAGGTCTATAAAAAATTTCTGTTCTACACAGATGTGTATTTGAAAAGATGTGTATTTGAAAAGAGAAGACCTCGAGGACCTCAGGGGTCCTCAGATCCCATGTTGATGATCATGTTGATTAAAGGGAATATGAAAACTGATCAAATATGAGACTGGTGTAACTCTTAGGTAAAAATATAAATGGTTTCATCCAACTGCTTAACATACAAAGCAATATTTTTTTAACTTGCCAAGACTAATTCCTAAATGAAGACATTTTAACTCCCTAATGTGTACCCTGGAATGTAACTGAATATTCATTAAACAACTTTCATTCTGCTGCAAGGATTTGCAGCAATATCGTTAAAGCAAATTCTAGAAAAGTAGTCTTATGAATGTGTTTTATGCTGTTAGTCTCTTTCTTTTGTAACAAGGCAGAGACAACAGAACATAGATCAAAGGGACTTTCACTTTATCCCAATGAGTACTCATGCATGTTCTCAGAGTGCATCTGAGCAGATGCAGCCTAGCATTGTCACAGTGACACAATATACATCTACACATTAGGTAATGATAGAGAAGAATTTGCTTCTATTATTCCACACCTTTCCTACCTCCAATAGGCCTCATCTCTTTCAAACATCTGCTCCCCACATGTCCATCAAACTCTCACTAGTAATAATGTTTATTATTCAATTATATCTCATTAACAGCTAATTACATGTGCAGCTAATTATATGTCATCTAGAGGCTTTATTTCTTATACAAAGATGGATCATATTGGTGGACTTAGCATTTCTCTTATGACATTTGGTTAATCCATCCCTGTGCAGTACTGAATTTCTCCTTGATTTACTTATATGGAATAAATCCTCTATTCAGAACCAACTATTTTTTTTATTAACATATAATGTATTATTTGTTTCAGGGGTACAGGTCTGTGAATCATCAGTCTTACACAATTCACAGCACTCACCACAGCACATACTCTCCCCAGTGCCCATCACGCAGCCATGCTATCCCTCCTTTGCCCCAGCAGTCCTCAGTTTGTTTCCTGAGATTAAGAGTCTCTTATGGTTTGTCTCCCTCCCTGACCCCATCTTGTATCATTTTTCACTCCCTGCCTCTCAATTTCCTCATATCAAGGAGATCACATGGTAATTGTCTTTCTCTGATTGGCTTATTTTACTTAGCCTAGTACAGTCTAGTTCCATCCACACTGTTGCAAATGGCAATATTTCATTTTTATGGCTGCATAGTATTCCACTATATATATATCTCACATCTTCTTTATCCATTCATCTGTTGATGGAGACATCTAGGTTCTTTTCATAGTTTGGCTATTGTGGACATTGCTGCTGTAAACATTTAGGTGCATGTGCCCCTTTGGATCACTACATTGGTATCTTTGCAGTAAATACCCAGTAGTGCAATTGCTGGGTTGTGGGGTAGCTCTATTTTCAACTTTTTGATGAATTTCCATACTGTTTTCCAGAGTGGCTGCGCCAGCTTACATACCCATCAAAAGTGTAGGAGGGTTCCTCTCTCTCTGCATTTTCACCAGCACCTGTTGTTTCCTGACTGGTTAATTTTAGCCATTCTGACTGGTGTGAGGTGGTATCTCACTGTGTAAAAACAACTATTATAAAAACAGATGTCTTTAAGTCAACCTTTTCTTACACTTGTCTACTACTACTACTACTATTTACTGGATGTATATACCATGTAAAAAAGGACAATATACACTTCAAAGAAGACACAAGACTTCATACATGTCTAAAGTATCTATATGAAAATAACCAGTAATCCACAATGAAAAAGGTAATGAATAAGTAATATGAATGAGTTTTCATAAAAGGAAAAATACCATCTTTTCTTCAATCATATAACCATATTTTTTCTACTTGATTTCCTGTTTTCAACAATCTATGTCCTTCCTGCAAATGTGTCCTATTAGCCACATATTTTATCAGCTCTCAATATGTTCTTTCAGAACTCTACTTTCTATCAGATAATATTGCTTTAACCTTTGCTTTTGTGCAGATGCTTCCTGAATTTGTATTTATAATTCCTCACCCCAAATCTGTCTGGGAACATGACAGAGATTTTTCACTTTGAAATCACTCTAAAATCCAATTTTTGCTTTTATTCCTATCACTAGCATTTAGATCATGGACTCCATATGTCTCGCTTAACAATTTTGCCAGTGTCCAAACTGTTATTTTTATTACCATACTGAACAGCTTTCAGTGCATTCAAACACTTATCATTTTATTTTCCCTGAAACAGAGGTGCATTTTGCCATTATAGTGTTCGAATCCCTTAATATGGAGCATGGACTAACATCCAGACCCATGTGTTAAAATTTGATGCTATTCCCTCCCTTATCCTTCATTGCTCTTCTTTTAAAATTCTTATTCAAGAAGACAGAAAGCTGGATGAAAAGAAAATAGATGGAAAATTGCTAAAACAATTTAAGGGGCAAGAAAGAGCAAGGATAGGTGTGGTGATGGTCAGCTGCTATGCAGATAATTTATGACTTTAAAGGAAAGTTTCTCCTGACAATTGGTGGTCAATGAAAAGAAAGGGGAGAGAGACCATTTGGTTCCATAAAGATGAATATGCTTTATTTAAGGAAGCTGCTTCAGCCACTGTCAAAAACAGAAAAAAAAGAGCATGCTTGGAAATTCTCAGAGGCTTCAACAGGCAATCCAAATGAACTGACCACATGAGTAACAACCACTAAATAAAAGTGGATTCAAATGAACACATTTCAACCTGGGAGTTGTTCCAATATTTGACTCATCTAGCTTTGTAGGAAGGTGAACCATCTGTTTAATCCCGTGCTTGTACTATGGCAGGGGAATGAGGGGCAGGTGCACTGTCATCCAAATGGAAAGGATAAGTGGTCTTCAAAAAGTGACTGCATGGGTGTAGTTTCTAATGAAATATTACAAAATCAAAAGGCTCTTCAGTTGGTCATAGTGACGTCTTTCTAGATATGTCTCCTGACCAGAGGGTAACAAAAGCAAATATAAACTATAGAGACTTCATCAAAGTAAAAAACTTTTGCACAGTAAAGAAAACGACCAATAAAACTTAAAGCCAACCTACTGAATAGGAGAATACATTTTCAAATGACATATCCAATAAAGGGTCGGTATCCAAAATACATAAAGAATTGATATAATTCAACACCTAAAAAACGAATAATCTAATTTAAAAATGGGTAGAAGACGCAAACAGACATGTTTCCAAAGAAAACATGCACATGGGCAACAGACACTTGAAACTCACTCATGTGAACTCAACATCACTCATCATCAAGGAAATGCCAAACTACTGTTTGGCATTTGGCATTTGGTATACTCACACTGTCCAGAATGGCTAAGACCAAAAATTCAAGAAATAATAAGTGTTGACAAGAATGTGGAGAAAAAGGAACCCTCTTACAACTGTTGGTGGGAATGCAAACTGGTACAGCTACTGTGCAAAACAGTATGGAGGTTCTTCAAAAAATTAAAAATAGAACTACCCTACAATTCAGCAACCACACTGCTGGGTATTTACCCAAAGAATGCAAAAACACTAATTTGAAGGGATATATGCACCCCCATGTGTATTGCAGCATAATTTACGACAAGTAATTATGGAAGCAGTCCAAGTTCTTTCCATTGGAAGAAGAATATATAAAGAAGGTCGGATATATGTATAAAGGAATGTTAGTCAGCCATAAAAATGAATGGAATCTTGCCATTTATAACAACATGGATGGATTTAGAGAGTATAATGTTATGTGAAATAAGCCAGCCAAATGGAGAAAGACAAATATCATATGATTTCACACATATGTGGAATTTAAGAAATAAAACAAATGAACAAAGGGAAAGAGAGAGGGAAACAAAAAATAGACTCTTAACTGTAGAGAACAAATAGATGTTTACCAGAGAGGAGGCAGGGGGAAGAAATGGGTGAAATAGATCTTGGGGATTAAGAATACCCTTATCTTCATGAGCACTGAATAATATATAGAATAGTTGAATTCCAACTATACTGTATACCTGAAATTAGTATAACACTGTATGTTAACTACACTGGTATGAAAATGAAAATGAAAAAAAAAAAATAAATAAGTGACATAAAATAAGCTGAACTCATAGAAACAAAGAGTAGATTGGTGGTTGCCAAGGGCTTAGGGTATGGGAAATGAGAAGACATCAGTCAAAGGGTATAAAGTTCTGGTTATAAAAAGAATAATTTCTGGGGATAAAATGTATAATATGATGACTATAGTTAACAATACTGTATTGTATACCTGAAAGTTATTGGGAGCATTAGTTTTAAATATTCTAACCAAAACAACAAAAATGATAGTTATGTGAGATTAAAGGATGCGTTAAATAACCTTAGTTTAGTAATCATTTCTCAATATATGCATGCATCAAATCATCACATTGTGCCTCTAAACTTACACATTTTTATATGTCAGTTATATCTCAATAAGCTGTTGGAGGGGAAGCAAGCTCTTTGACTGGCAGAAAAATTTGAACCTACATTAAATCTTTTGACAGAACTGACATAAATTTACTTCTGATCATTATGTACCCAATCTAGTGGAGATATTTTTGTATCACTATGAAAAAAAAAGAATGACTTTGATCAGAGGGTTTAAAACTAGGGATAATATAAAGTATACATGTGTAATGTTACCTTCCTAATATCTGAGAAAATAAAAGGAAATCTGAAATCTATATGGCCATAAGAGATTTGGATAAGCCATGGTGGGATGGTGGGTCTGAATAGCTGTGATAGTTATAGAAGAAAAAGACCCCATGACACTGAAGAATCAATCAAGGAAAGAGACCTCTCATTAACCTCATCACCCATAGGAAGGAGTTCTTGCTTTGAGCAAAGCGTAATCCTGAGGTAAGTCTAAATAGTAAGAATTATTTTCCTTACGAAATTACATGTTTCCATTTTAGAATCCAAGTGAGGAGAACAGAATTGATCAATATATAGTTTTTAGTTTGTGAGGCATGTATGACTATAAATGATTACACTAACAAGCATGAAAGTCCATCCATTCTCCTTATTATCAAGAAAAGATCTAGCTATATTTTAGCTTTTACATTCAGGTAGGACATGCTTTTACTGTTGCTGATGTTTTTTTTTTTTTTCTTTAAAATTTCCCAGGGCAAAATACATAATACATATAATGAGTTAGAAATGATCGTTATTCATTTATAGCCTCTCCAGTTAGAGTGAAATACTGTCGTTTTTAGGTCATTGTATAATGGTGTTTCTGGCATACGTGAATTGAATAAAGTAACTTTCAGTGCCAAGGTTAATGTATCAACTTCAGGTAGTTGCTTTGTTGAATTTTGTTAAATATTCTTGAGCTTCTCTAACCCTCTGAGACAGACTGAAATGAAAAGGAATTTAATTAGTGTGTGCTGGGAATGTAATGTGATACATTAAGTTTTTATTAAGAAAACTGGTACTGAACCACAATGTTATTGGCTCTGAAATTATCTTTCTAGATAAACAAAACACACATATGTGTAGATACACAGAGTAAATGTAAAGGGAGCTTATCAAAAAGGACTAATTCAATGTAAGTTTACATCATAAAATGATTTTGAAGGAAAAGATTTTTCTTATACCATGTAAAATTCAGAAATAAAGCTCCTGTTTAATTTTGGAAGCACTGTTCAAGAGCAGTTAGGCTGTACCATTTTAGTCATTGGGATTCAGTACTTTTATGATTAATTTCAAAGGCACATTGGTCCAGGATTATTATTAGGTTGGTCTGTTAATGCAAAATCTGTCAAGAAGGCCTTGAAGTGGAAACTACACAGATGCATACAAAGTTCTAGTTTAAAATACCTTTAATTCAAGGATTTGGCTATTTTAGTTTCATTTGGTGAAGGAAGCTCAAAATTAAGACAATTAATCCAATTGACCCATGTTCTTAGCAGTGTGTAATAGATTTTTGGGAATAAAAACACTGATACTTCTCAAAAGAGCTCAGTTTAATAGAAGCCTGTTTATTCTAAGGAGCTAATATGAATTAAAATTATTAATATTATGTTAAAAATTAATAAAAGTGTGTATAATAACATACAAAATGAAAGAGATAAATTTCATAAATAACAAAAGTGTTTTCCAGAATTTTAAAGTTTGACTAAAACAGATAACACTTTTTTTTCCCCTCTGCCTCATCATGCCCACAGACAGTATTTATATTATTTTGATATCAAATAGTCATGTGTGACCATCTCATATATTGCTGTTGAAATTTAAATTTTTAATTCAACTAATCCATCATCACAATATTTAACCTGATTTATTCACTTTAATATAATCTATTATTTAAATTATCTGAGTAATTATTTGACCTTACTTTTAGTTTAATGCATGCAAATACAATGTCATAAAATAACCATTCTATTTTATATCACCTTGACTACCTCAATCATCCACTATTAGAAATCAATCACTTAGAATATTTTATATAGATTTTCCAACTTCTATTATGGTTAGTTTAAAAAAGGAAATTTCATCTTTTGACCCAGACACCATAAAATGTACTACTATGTCATGTGTTTTTCTTATAATCAGTAGGTTTATTTTCTTTCTTTCTTTTTTTTTTTAAGATTTTATTGATTTATTTGACAGACAGAGATCACAAGTAGGCAGAGAGGCAGGCAGGGAGAGGGGGGGAAACAGGCTACCTGCTGAGCAGGGAGCCCGATGGGGGCTCGATCCCAGGACCCTGGGATCATGACCTGAGCCGAAGGCAGAGGCCCTAACCCACTGAGCCACCCAGGCGCCCCAGTAGGTTTATTTTCTAAAGAATACTACAAACAAGTCTGACTTATAATGGTTCAACTTAAAATTTTTATTTTTTTTTGTTTTTTTGATAGTCCAAAAATAATACGCTTTTAGTGGAAACTGAAGTCAATTTTTAAATTAAATTAAGTTCAAAAATTAAATGTTGAATTTTGCCCTTTCCCCAGGCTAGAGATAAGCAGTTGATATTGTCTCATGATGCCAGACCCTGGCAGCAAGCCACAGCTCCCTCCCCGTCAGCCACGCCACCACGAGGCGAGGGTCAAACAACTGATATACTTAGCAACGATTCTATACCCATCCGGTGTTCTGTTTTTCACTTTCAGTACAGTATTCAACAAATTACAGGAGGTAGTCAATATTTTATTATAAAATAGGCTTTGTGGGCAAGGATTTTGCCCAACTGTAAGAAGTGTTGTGAGCATGTATAAGGGAGGCTAAGCTAATCTGTGATGTTCCAGAGATTAGATAGAGTCAGTGGATTTTCAACTTAATGATACCTTCATCTTACAGCGAGTTTATCAGTACATACCCTATCATAAGTTGAGGAAGATCTGTAGTTCTTTTCAAAGTTTCTTTTAAAGTGACAAATATATTTTTTAAAACTAAATGGATTCTAGAACATATTTAATGCAAACGTGTAGATTTAAAATCTTTTACCCTCAAAAATTGGAGGCCTTTTGATGAATAAGCATCACTTTCAGTGCTTATATTTAAGGAGACTTATTTTGTCAGCCAGGAAGGGAGTCTTGCCAGGAACTGAAGCGGCAGGTGCCTTGTTTTTGGACTTCCAGCCTCCAGAACTGTGAAAAATATGTGTCTGTTGTTTAAGCTACCCAGTCTATGGTATCTTGTTATGGTAGCCTGGCTGACTTATACATCTGCCAATATCATAATATTACCTCAAAATGAATTACTAGTCAAAATAATATGCAATGTATATTCTGAACCCAAAGCAAGTTGTCTCTTTTCTGTTTAGAATAGTAGAAATATACATAATGTAACCAGTTCTTCATGACTTTATGTTTTTCACTAGTCACAACATTAGCAGCTGTGTTTCTCCTTACCAAAAGATCCTAGAAATAAATGCAGGTGTTCCTGGAGACAAATGCAAATGATATCAACTTCTTCATATTTTAATCCACTGAGTGTTTAATTATGAAATGCTGTCTTTAGATTTTATTTATGTTAATAGTAATGCCTTACAAAATAGATGGAGAGCAAGAGTTAAAATTTCAGAAAAGTTCATGAATTATTCTCATCATCAATCACGTCACTGTTGACAAATGCTCCATATGTTCATAATGTCTTGTCCTTTGCTTGATTTTTAATGTGCTTTGAATATCAATACTTGAATAAAACCATGTCTCAGTTATAAAAGGAAGATAGTAAGCTACTCGGTAACTTTAACTGTTAATTTACTTTTATCTGTTACAAAATCCTGACTTACATCCTTTGTTACATATATATATATATATATGTATATATATATATATATATATCTTACTTACTTAACTAAAATGGGAACAATGTAAAACTAGGGTCCATGTTTTATACTGTTTCCAGGGCCACATTTCAACTGGTGTTATGAAGAGTGTACAAAATTTTATAAATGAGAGCTATTCATAAAATATTTTGTAATTCTCCCTCTGACCTTCACCATGTGGCTGTGACTTGAAAGTCTTGGATACTTTGCCTGTGTTCATAGAAAATGACTTCAGGCAAGTTACTTAGACTCGCTGGGCCTCATTCCGTCATTGAAAAGAAGGATGTTCAGGGTACCTATCTCATTTTTGTTGGGGGAATGATATGTTTTGTAAAGCCCGAAGTATAATGCTAGATATGGAAGTTCTACATAAGTGTTCACTACTATTTTCTAATTATGTTTGATTATATTAATATTAATTTATCATTTATGGAAACATGAATATATGCTAAGAGGCTTCTGGAAACATTCCCTGAACACGGAGGGGTATTTAACAAACCCAGACAAATGAATCCAGGCAGCAATGCCCAGTGGCTCCATGCTCTGATTGTTGTGATTCAGTCCTCCTGATGCATCTTTGTTGGGGACTCATTTATAGCAACACCCCAAGTTCTCTTACTTTTCACTTTACCTCTTCATGTTTCCTTTAAACTGCTCCCCACCACCATCCCACTTCTCTTCTTTATTCTGTACATTCCTATAAATTCAAAAGGGAATTTTTAATCTGTGAATTTGTAATCTGCGCTGGGGGACATAACTTGCTACATGGATAAATTCAGATTTATACTGAGCCTTTTCTTGAAGCTACTATTTATTTAGAACAATTTTGCCCCATGGAGTACTGGGTTTTTATAGTAATTATTTATAATTCTCAGAATTTCAAGAAGTGAATAAGGAAGCATGCTTGGAAAACAAATGACTTGTCTAGTTTTAGGCAGCTAAGAAATGACAAATATTTGTTTCACCTCTGACTTAATAGGAGTCAAAATCACGTTATTTTCAAAAGATTGATAGGATCTGGATATATAAGAGGAGTAAAAATGTGCATTTCATAGTTTTAAAACGCTCCATTGTGAAATTTCTAGTAGGAGAATTAAAGTACTAATACAGGAATCCACAGACCACAGAGTCATCTGTGAATGGAAATCAGGGCATTTGTGAATTTAAGTGGAAAGAATATAGTTCCGTTTTTATTAACCTTAGACAAAAAGAGATTATTTCTCTCAATCATAAACATAGGAAATAAATAAAAGCAGCATATTTGTTAGCAGTAGAACTCAAAGATTTTAATACAATATTGCAGCTTTTGCAGATATCCCAAATAAGTTTTTCTCATTACGACTTCAAAATTATCATTGCTATTAAATATGCTGCTATATCTTATCTTACCCTGTTAGTAAGGAAACATAAGTTCTAATTTTTGTGGTTTTATTTTGATAAGTAAATTTTACAGTCTTTTTCCTCTGCATACTCACATCTTTTATTTATGTATTTAAAAATTTTTCTGAAAAGTGATCCATTGTCTTCACTGCACGGTCCAAAAGGGATCACATACAGAGAAATTTAAGAATTTCTTTACTACAATACATGGTACCTGAAAAAATGAAATTTTGAGAAATACTTTCAAAACATGGGGTGATTTTGTTAAGCAAAAACAAGCTCATGACTTTTCTTGTATTTCACAGGGTACGGAATAATGCAAAAACATAATTATACTACTTACATATAGAATTTCTAACATCTTACTAATGGGCTTAAAACAATGGTACAGGGTAATATTATAACACAGCTGGTTAACAGATCCAAAGATACCAATTAAATCAAATTTCTGATTTTTTTTGAGAATATATTCATTAAGCACTTACTATCATATTTTTGGGGTCAAAGGAGAAATGACCTGTGGAAAATACCCAGTCATTTGCAATCATTATGATTTTTATACCCGGGATGGGTATAAAAGGATATAAAATAAAAACAACAAATATGAATATGAAAAATGAAAAAAGAATACAATGAAATGGAATAGAGATGTGAACAATGTTCTTTTATAAAACAAAAGAGAAATTTTATTATACATATGAAATGCTTCTTGACTAACTTGAACGGTAATTTTGCTGAATAACAGGACCCTGTGATAGAAGACACCACTTGTTAAAAGAAAACTTGGGTGGTGACCAGAAATTTGGTTTCCATCCTCTTCAGTCTTAAGAATCTCACTCTATGAAGCTGCTTGTCATGAACTGGGGGCATTTCAGAATTAGATAATAGAGAAGTTCAGTGAACTGTAATGTGCATTAAGAAATAGAGAATTTTTGTGTTACCTTTGGGGAAAATGTCCTTTGGTTCCACTTGAGATACACTGTCACTGACCTGCATTAAACATAAAATGTAATATTGATTTTTAAATGCATTTTTAAATGTATTCTATACATACGACTTAGATGAGAAATCTTTTATACTTACAATAAAAACCTTGATAGTTCTACATGATGACTCCGCCAACTGATTTTAGATTAATTCTTCACCAAGCAACAATAGCTAAATAGTAAAATTTGATAATTTAAATAACTATATGAAATTAATTAGATCTAACAGCTTATCATTGTTAAGATGTGCATTTTTATGTGAATTCCTGCTATGTGTCTCTAATATAACTTAAACACTAGCACTAAACATATAACTATATCTCTTACTTGGATATTGATATATGTGCATATTTATGTAAAATCTCATTTGAAGAGATATGCCATGTGTGAACTGACAAATGGTATCTGTCCAAAATAAATGAGACGCTGTGAACACTTGTTTTTTTGTGATTTTTGCTGGGATATGTTAGGATTACTTAAAGAATTATTTTAAGAAAAAATTATCTGTTTTACACTCTTCCTTAGTTATCATTTTCCACCTGATTGCTTAATTTTTTTTAACTTTTCTTAAACATCTGCTAGGTGCCAGGATGACATTCTGCTGGAGTGGTCAGAATTTCTGCCAACTAATTCCTCAGATCTAGTCTAGGAAAGGGTAATAAATTAACCATTGAAAGCTACCATGATGTATCACAATGCAGTATGAGAGACTGTGAACTCTGAGAAACAAACAGGGTTTTGGAGGGGGGGTGTTGGGAGAGCCTGGTGGTGGGTATTACGGAGGGCAAGTATTGCATGGTGCAGTGGGTGTGGTGCATAAGCAATGAATTTTGGAACACTGAAAAACTTAAATTAAAAAAATATATATATACATTTCAATACAAAACATCTGGTTCTGGGGGCACCTGAGTGGCTCAGTCAGTTAAGCGTATGCCTTTGGCTTGGGTCATGATCCCAGGTCCTGGAATCAAGCCCCCTATGGGGCCCTCTGCTCAGTGGGGAGTCTGCTTCTCCCTCTGCCTCTTCCTCTCTCTCTGTCTCTCTCTCTCTGTGTCTCTCATGAATAAATAAATAAATAAATAAAATCTTAAAAAAAAATCTGGTTCTGAAGTTTAGAGCTTATATATCTGCAACTGGCATATTATCTATGACTACATAACAAAATGGTATGTAGTTGTTTTATTATTATGTTATATTTTTATAAATTAATTATGTAAATGAACAAATGAGAGTCTCCAACTGAGTATTCTTGGGAAAGATCATGAGAGCTTCTTGTTGAGCTTATGATATACTTAAGTTGATTTGTAAAGAACAAGTAGAATTTGTACATCAGAAGAACATGATTACAGAGATGGGCTGGGAGCTAAAACCCATAGTATAATAGAAAATACAGTTTGCTAGAATCTTGGAGAATATAGAAGAATATGGCATTGGTTCCACCTTCATGGAACTCCAAAAGAAAGTGTACTATGAGAGGAACTAAAATGGAAACATAAATAAAAGTTTTGGTAGAATAGAACACGCAGTGGAGAGATTGGTTGGTGAACGTCCCCCAAATAGTTTAAAGGCTATTAAAATGGCTAGATTGTTTTTTTTTTTTTTTAACTTGTAGGACAATAAAATGAAGAATACACAGAAGGAAGGAAGGAAGAATACTTACTGGCTTGCAAAGGAAGAAATAAATTTGAAAGATTCTAAAGCAGCAGACTTTAAAGACATTCATCATCAGCAGTGGAAAGCTAATAGAGGAACCAGTCTAGTTCAGTCCTTCTCTAGGCCTCTGTGTGAAGGGTTCCTGACCCAACACCTCTGTAAAATACAATAGAGATGAATTACTAGAAAAATAAAATGAAAATTAAAAACCATAAGAATATAATTTACTTTTATTACCAGATTCAACAGACTTAAACTAAAGGAATACAACAGGAACAAAAATAAGAAAAAAGAAAAATCTTTCAAAGGGTGTATACATTACTCATTAAAAGGGTGTAAACCCATACTTAAACTGTAAATTTTGAAATTATGAAATTATGATGAAACAAAGTTTTGAGTATAATAGCAGCTTTTTATATCAACTTCATATATACATTATTTGAACTAACAACACTGTACCAATTTTTGAAGACTTTTATATTACAAGAGAGTTTGCTTCTTTTCAAACTTACCAAGTAGAGACTAGATTGATGATGGCCCTGCACTAAGGGAATAATATGTAAATTGCTTATATGCCTTTTAAAACAAGTTTACCAAAGAATGATATAAATACAAAAAAATCACACATATTTAGAGTGTATAATATGGTACATTTTGACATATGTATACAGCCATGAAATATCATAATCAATAAAATCAACATATCGAACACCCCATATATTTTTCTCAGGCTTCACTGTGATCCTTTCCTGCCATACTTTCTCTGTCTGATCTACTTTCTGTCACAATAGATTAGCTTACAGTTTTTAAAAATTTTATGTAAATGGAACTATATGATATATGTATATTTTTGTCTGGATACTTTCACAAAGGATAATTATTTGGGGAATCATTTATGCTGTTGCATGTACTACTTGCTCACTCATTTTTTTAAAAAGTTTTTATTTAAATTCCAGTTGGTTGACATACAGTGTAATATTAGTTTCAGGTGTAGAATTTAGTGTTTCAACACTTATATAACACCCAGTGCTCATCACAACTGTTCTTTCGTTTTTGTTGCTTGGTAGTACTAGATTTAATAGATATACCAAAATGTGTTTATCCATTTACCTGGGTTATTTCCAGATTATGGTTTATATGAGTATAGCTGTTATATACAAAAGTCTTTGTAAAGATCTATGCTTTGTTTTATACTGGGTCAAGAAGGATGGTTGGAGCATAAAGGGTTTGCTTACCTTTATAAGAAACTACCAGGGGGACACATGTGTGGCTCAGTAGGTTAAGCCTCTGACTCTTGATTTCAGCTCAGGTCATGATCTCAGGGTGGTGAGATCGAGTCTCATGTCAAGCTTTGCGCTGAGTGGGGAGTCTAATTCTCTCTCTCCCCTCTTCTCCCTCTGCCCCTCCCCCATTCATGCTCACTCTCCAGTTCCCTCAAATTAATAAATAAATAAATCTTAAAACCGAAAAAGAAACTACTGGGGCACCGGGGGGCTCAGTCAGTTAAGGGTCCAAGTATTGATCTCAGCTTAGGCCTTGATCTGAGGGTCATGAGTTCAAGGCCCATGTTGGGCTCCATGCTTGATATGGAGCCTACTTAAAAAAAAAAAAAAAAATTAAAATTAAAATTTAAAAAACTGCCAAACTCTTTACCAAAATGGCAATACTTCTTTATATGCCCACCAGCAATGTATGAGCATCTCATTTACTCCACAGGTGGTAACTGGCACTATCCCAAACTCTAGGTCAACTGCAGGTACTGTTACCTGTCAGAAGCGATTGTTCTTTTCCCAAACTCCAGCATTTTCTTCACTGACCTCCAGTAGGCAGTACTCAGCTGAACACACGAGGGGGGACTCTCTTCATGTTATTTCTGCTCTTCTATTCTGCAAACTGAAGGTCTTGGCTTCTGTCGAGATTCAACTCTACTTCTTTCACCTCAGGAACCTGTAGGGCTCAACCTAGGCTCCAAATACCACACTGCAGTTAGGAAATTCTCTCAATGTAGTAAAGTGAGGCAATCTTAGAACTCACCTCATCTGTTTTTCATCTCACGGGGATCACTGCCATTCATTTTCTCATGTGTATTGTCTTAAAATCCACTGTTAACATTTTTTTATTTGTTTCAAGAAAGAGAGTGAATCTGACCTTGGTTAGAATTTAATGTTCTCTATATTCTAATGCATAGAACTATAGAAATTGTTAAGGTACAATTTCCAAAGGAAATATGATGGGAATTGAATAAAGAAATTATTAAGAATTCAGGAACTTAAATAAAAATTATATATACATAAGAATAAGTTATGTTATAGTTTTAAAATTAATTTCCAACCCTTAATCATGGACCTGTTTCAACATTGTTTTATAAATCTAAGATAAAAATATGTTATCATTTAAATGGATTCTGGATCCATGAATTTCCTGTGTAAAGATGTTTAGATTGATATAAAGTAAAATGGAAAAATGTTTTTATATGGTATTTGATGATGTCTCTAGCAGATGGCATGTATCTAGATCATTACCTACTTCAATATTAAAACCTAGTTATAATATGGAACATGTCATAACTTACTATAGAAACTCTATCTTTCCTTATTTTCCATTGGAAAACATATTGCCTTCTTTTCCTTGGATAGAAATATAAAAATAAATTTAAAATAATAAGTAAATAAAAATAAATGGTATCAGAAAAATAAGTGGTCCTATTCAATTAGGACCTATTCAGTTATGCTATTCAATTAGCATCTTTCAAAATTAGGACCAGGGGACCCTCGGTGGCTCAGTCGTTAAGCTTCTGCCTTTGGCTCAGGTCATGATCTCAGGGTCCTGGGATCCATGCCCCACCTCAGGCTCTCTGCTCAGCGAGAAGCCTGTTTCTCTCTCTCCCACATCCCCTGCTTGTACTCCCTCTCTTGCTGTCTCTCTCTTGTCAATTAAGTAAATGAATAAATAATTTTTAAAAAATAAAATAAAGAAATAAAATTGGGGCCAAATTGTTTTTAATCTTGTAGATATACTATATGTTTATTCCACAGTTCAAACATTCTTGGCAGGAATTTTCCATGATACCCTTTCTATTTTAGTATGTATTATGAGTTGTTTATAATCAACTTTTATAGTATCATAAAACAACAATATTTAATGATATTATATTTTATATAATTTATAATATACTAGCCTCTTCATCATATGCAACTTTACTATGCCACTAAGCATACTGTTTATTTCAACTGATTTTCTTTTTTCATAGAAATTCTTTAAGGAAGGAAGCATTCTGTTGATTTATATTCTGACACAGGTTTCTTAATGTGGATAACTATTCTAGTATGTTTTTTGTAACTGTAGCTGTGTCATCAGATTACATTTCACAACAAATTTTAAACTTCAAGTTATATATATTAACAATGTAAACCTTCATAGTTCAGTTCAATATGACTATTTGTGAGCATAAGCTCAAAATGTATCCTCTCTTTATATCGCCATTATATTCAAATTGCACATATGCTGGAAGAATGTCTATGTTAGGAATATATATGCGTTCATCACTTTATAATGAGAGTTCCAATGCTAAGTTTTTTTGCTGTGTGATTTAGTCAAACTATGAGCTATGATGTCATTGGAAATTGATGCTTCAGCTAACTATTTGGCCACAAATTAATTTTATTCTGTCACACATCTTTGATGCAGGCTATGATTAATGTCTTGTCAACTGTATATAAGTATTCATTTTAGTTTTAATTTATTAAGAAGGACAAAACATTAAGTTTGATATGTGAAATATTGCATACTGTCTTCTATCGGCTTTAAATATGGTTCTCTTTCTGTCAAAGACATTCGAAGAGGTTTTTAATACTTACTGGTTATACTTTTTTTTTTAAGATTTATTTATTTATTTATTTGACAGAGATCACAAGTAGGCAGAGAGGCAGGCAGAGAGAGAGGGGGAAGCAGGCTCCCTGTTGAGCAGAGAACCTGACGTGGGGCTCGAACCCAGGACCCTGGGATCATGACCCGAGCCGAAGGCAGAGGCTTTAACCCACTGAGCCACCCAGGCTCCCCTTACTGGTTATACTTTGCATGTAAATGTCGCTTATGTAAAATTGCAATGAAAGTTGTCTCTCAGATGATGTGCTTATATCGTGGACTTGTAGACCAACAATAATTTGTGGAGTAGCACAGGTATAATGTGGTTTTCTAACTGCTTTGATTTTGGTGATGTAATGAATAGTGTCCTAGTAACCACTAAAGGGAAAATGGAAGGAGAATGTTTATGCCAACCAGGCAGGCTGAGATCACTTTTCAACATTTGGTGATCAATATTCCTCATGCTGCATACTTTCATTGTGAAAATGCTGGTCTAAGAATTGAGGAAATTGATACTAGTAAGAAGAATGTGCTTGAAATGTTTCTTTTCTGGTCTGCACTGAGCTATTAATATAATACAAGAGAATGCAGATGGAGAATGGGAAAATAGGGATCAGTCAAAGGTTTGTAGTCTTGGTAAAGGGAAAGAGTAGGGTTTAGGGGAATCATGAATATGGGACATTTGGAGAAAAATGTTTCTTGTGGATTTAGCCCTCTCATTATCTATAAGACTTTTTGAATTTCATAATCTTTATCCATTAAATGAGAATTGACCCTATTCCTTACATTCCAATTGTTGTAGCATTGTCTGTTTCATAATAGAGAATATGCCTTCACACCAATCTAGCTAGAGAGAGAAACAAGAGCCAAAGTCCTCTGAAATACTTAACATGCCTAGTCGTTATGGCTTGCTTTTCATCTCTCTGATTTAAATGTTTAAACTTTTAGATAGTTTTACTGCTCAGGATTGATGGGCTCAAGCAAAAGCAGCTTATCACTGTAAGTTACACTTGGTTGCCAGGCTTAACTCAAAGAAAATGTAAAATATCTTCAGGCCTTCTGATATTTCAGTGCAGTTTCTGTAAAAGGTATGGAAGAATGGAAAATGCACAACATCATGCTGAACTGTTCGCGTAAGTCCTTGCATTTGATCATTCATGAATGTTTCTAGTGTAAGGTGAGGATAGTAATAATGAAAAATAATCTGGCTTGTGGAATAATAAAACAGGCTTTGACATAATTTGGAGGAACATATTATCTATAAATAATAATATTTTACAGTTTCTTTTTTTTTTCATTTTGTTTGTAAAATATTTCCTATCCTGACCTAGGGGTTTTTATATATAAAAGATATCATATAAACTTGCTGCGTCTATATTTCAGTTAAGGGTGCAAGGGGGAAGGCTACTGAAAGCCTCTCCGAGTGTAATGATCGTAAGCGGAAGCTCCATTCAGAGATGTGCTGCTTTTTGTCTACCAGAGATGTGTTTCAATCACATCGGACCCCTGATCTACAACTTGAATTTCTCTAAGTAGACACAAACCCAAGAAGATTGTCATTGGAACCTGGGAACATAAGAAAGACATTGCATGATTCCACTTGAAGTAAACTTAACTCAACTGTTTACGAAGAGAAGACTATATTTTCTTCTTATATGTTTGTTATCATGGATGCAGAGAATATGCAAAAAAGCTTCTAGCGGATTTTGAAAAATTACTGCTTAAAATGGAAGATGCAGAAATAATTCCAATGCTAAAGCAGTCTTTGCGATCAAGAATTATTAATAATATGAGTATCTATATAATCTTTAAAATAATTTCATATTCTGTGTGTAATGTATTACAGTGATCATAGTCTTATTTTGGATAAAAGTATTTTAAAGCATCGGTCGTGATTTCCTCTAGTGCTTTATGCCAAGCGAACAAGGTGAAATTAAAACATGCGCCACCTAGTGGTCCAGAAACATATGGCTCTTTAATTTTATTGTTTGGAAAATGGAGGGAGAAATCCCTAATTCCCATTCCTCCTCCGGTTTCCAAGTAAAGTGGAGAACTATAGAACTGTCAAGGAAACTTTGCACCCAGAAGGAGTTAAACAGACAAGGAACGTTTTAGTCAGGACTATTGCAGTACAGAATTAAGACTATTGGCCTGGGGAGAAAACATGATCTCAACTGCTGAAACAAAACTCAGGAGAGTTTTTAATCACTGAGTGCGACTGTGGAAAAGCACTGAAGGACGTTTAGGGCTGAATTGCGCAATGGGATAAGGCTATATTCGTTTGCTAATGGCTCTTACAGAAGCCAGGGTCCTACCCTCCTCTTTGATCTTAAGGCATTACCTTCCTTGAGGATCCTATTTCAAGGGATGGATCCCAAGTCCTTGAGAATGGCATTCCTAAATTCCAGGCAAGAGGCAGGGAGAAGATTTACATCTTAAAAGGGTGGGAGGAATTTGACAATCTCAGATTTTCTAAAACAGAAGTTCTAAAAACTGAGAGGTCAGGGGACTGTATTCAGGAAGAAACCTAATGCTTAGATGAAAACAGAACTTTAATGCCATCTTGGTCAAAGCGCGTGCGCTTGTGCACACACACACACACACACACACACACACGGTTTTTCCCTCTTTCTCTCAGTTTCCTGCTAATATAGTAAATGACTGGGGAAATTAATTTAGTTTTCATAAACTTATTTATATGCGACGAGAAATGTCCAACGTAGTTTAGTTTTGTTGCGGTTTATTTTTTTAAAAATATTTTTAATTACTAATTGATTACCCATCACTTGAGAAAATTCCACAAAATACGTTTAAAAGAAAAATTTCTAGAAATCCAGGTATGCATTTGGAAACCAAGATGTGCTTCAGAAAGAATTAAAGCATAATGGAGTTCTGTTCATTCTTTCTTTCCTTCCTTCCTCCCTTCTTTCTTTTCTTTCTTTCTCTTTCTTTGTTTGTTTCTTTCTTTCTTCCTTTATTTTTCTCTCCTTACTTCCTTTTCTTTTCTTTTTTTTTCTTTCATCTCAGTTTCTACTCACCCACAGTCTGTGACAATCATACCTTATACTGGTATCTTGTTCCCCTATGTATCCTCTCAACACGCTGTGGGTTATCACAGGAGTTGGTAAACCAAATAATAATCCTAGAGTTCTGAATCTGAAATTAAATTTACTTGTTGGTTTGTGCCTTTAATAAATGATTTCATTTTTGTATTTTCCCAGCTTTTTGATGTCACATTGTGATATGTAAAATGGAAATGAAACTTAATCAAGAAAAGAACAAATGTAATTTTAAATGAAGATATTTATTTGATGACAGATAACTAATAATCAAAACAGTTAAAGTAATTTCAAAGTAATTAACTTCTTTTTCACCTGATGACTTTTCCTCATCCTTTGAGGAGATTCTTTTCATCTTGCATCACAGAAAACCTATCTTACAGCTGATTATTAAAGCTGTAGCATAGTTACCTCTAATGCTATCAATTTTCAAAATATTACAGTTTTATTGACACTACTGATGAACATCATATTATATAAAACACAAACTGAAAACAGAATGTATGTGCTCCCTCTAATTTTCCTAAGAAGGGACAGGGATAATTTCTTGGAGAGAAATTAATTAAGGGAGAGACCCTAATACATAGGATGCCACTCTTAATTTGATCAATTACCAGAATTCTGCATTATGTTTATTTTTTGCTGGCATTTTCAGGGTGAGTTTGTAGATTTGAGTTAATTTATCTCTTTAAATTAAATAACATTTAAAAAATGTTTAATTTACCAATATTTTGTAGAATATTCCAGAAGCAGTAAATTGGGGGGAGGAGGACTCATTTGACTTAATCTCAGTCATTTCCAATATAACATTTTTGTAGACAATTACAATTTCATTAAAATCTACTTGGTCTCTGAAAATGAGCTCTAGAACAAACAGCTTGTCACTGAGAAAGCTTGGGTGAGCCTAATGAACTATTGTGTTTAAAGTAAATACATTTCTATGTTTCCTTCTTTTTAAAAAGTTTATTTATTTATTTTTATTTATTTATTTTTTTAAATTTATTGAGAGAATGCGTGATTGTACACGCTCCTGTGCATGCTTTTGGGAAGTGGCAGAGGGAGACAATTTCAAGCAGACTATCCACTGGGCATGAAGCCAGGTATGGGGCTGAATCCCATGACCCTGAGATCATGACCTGAGCCAGAATCATGGGTTGGTAGCTAAGCTGACTGAGTCACCCAGGCATCCCTCTATATTTCCTACTTAAGTCTTTATTTTAACCATTCAAAAATCTTCAGATGGTTATAATTTAACAAATACACTTTATTCTTCAGTTTTGAAAAACTGTATTTCCTCATTCTAGCATTAAGAAAAGCATAAAACTGGGGCGCCTGGGTGGCTCAGTGGGTTAAAGCCTCTGCCTTCGGCTCAGGTCATGATCCCAGCGTCCTGGGATCGAGCCCAGCATCGGGCTCTCTGCTCAGCAGGGAGCTTGCTTCCTCCCTTCTCTCTCTGCCTGCCTCTCTGCCTACTTGTGATCTGTCAAATAAATAAATAAAATCTTTAAAAAAAAAAAAAAGAAAGAAAAGCATAAAACTCATTAAAACTCATTTTATATAATATCTACCCTTTCCAGCTGACCGTGAAACAAAATCTTTAAATAGGAAGATAAGTAATTTGGAAGGTGAGTAATTTGCTTCTAATTATTTCATTGAAGAAGCCTGTAAAGTTTAGCAGACTTTGAAAGATTCATTCAAATATAATAATATTCCAGTATCTATACAAACTCTAAATGCATCTATTTACCATTCATGGAGTTGAAAGTAAACAGAAATGAAAATATTTTAATGTTACAAATGATGTGGATGAAACAATCATATTGTATAGTAATATATTCTACTTTGGAGGATATGTAGCTTATTATATACTTGCCCTTCTTTCAATGAAGGAGGAGCCATAGCACCATTTTATACAAATATGACACGCCCATTCATGTGTGTATGTTTTCTTTTTTTTTTTTCCCCAGAAACCCCTGGAATACCTCTCTTCCTAATAAAAGTCATTTAATGTCACCTACATTTCCAGGCTTCATCAAACTCTTCATTAAAAGGATCATTCCCTACCTTGTGTCCCTGCTATGACCAGTTCTGCCCCACTATAATATCTATACTTTTATAAATTCTCCTTTAACTTCATGGAAGTCCCTTCAAGTGAAAAACTGTTCAATTTATCCTCCCATCTTGAAGATCAGATAAAGAGAACTGGTAAAATTAACTATGGAATTATAATAGACACCAGTGAAGTCCTATTTTTTCTCCTTTCTTCTCTTTACTATTTAAAAAAAAGCAATTGCACAAAATAATCTATATATGTTATTATAGATATACACTCTCTCTCTCTACATATATATATATTTGCACACACACACACACGCACACACACACACATATTTAGCAATAAAGAAGAATGATGCCCTAATCCATATTACAACATGGAAGAAATTTGGCAACACACCAAGTAAAAGAAGCCTGACACAAAACACCACATATTGTACATATTATATAATTTCATACAAAATGTCCAGAATAGGAAAATCTATAGACACAGAACATAGATTACTACTTAGATTATTAGGCTAGATTGGGATTGTTGGAGAGGATAGATAACAGGGAAATGAT
Organism: Martes martes; assembly: GCF_963455335.1. NCBI lineage: Eukaryota > Metazoa > Chordata > Mammalia > Carnivora > Mustelidae > Martes > Martes martes. The sequence goes on from NC_137890.1 coordinate 21,169,218, forward strand.
AGCTAAAAGAAACAAGGCTTCTTTTTGAGGTGAAAAAAAAAGTTCCATAAGCTGTGGTGATGTTCACACATGTCTTTGAATAGACTGAAAAATATTGAAGGTACACTTTAAATAGGTGAACTGTACAGTATATGAATTGGATCTCAGTGAAGCTGTTAAAAAATTCATGGGATAACATACTAAGCGGGAACCAAAAAATAGAGTTTGAATTTTTGTTTCATATATCTTAAAAGTCAACAAATATGTGTAACAAGTTTTTCCTTGGTAATACGATATTTTCTGTGATCACAAGATGACACACTTAGACTAAGAGTCTTTATACTTATTTTTTTACTATGAAGCCTTGATGAGACTGTTATTTGTGGCATGATTTTTTAATATTATTTAGGGTTTCTATGATCAAAGAATGTGGTTGTGCCATTTACCCCTTTTCAGTATCTTTCCCATAGTAACATTTTATGTGTCCTATGACCAAGCATTTCAATGTATATGTGAGGAAATCTCTAGCTTTATATGAACTTGTAAAGGAAAAATACTCAAAAATTTTAATTAAGTGACAAAAAATGGAAAAAACTCATTTATTTTTAGATTTAATATTTATAAATAGCTCTATGAAAACTAATTTTTTACTTGGTAACTACCAAATATTAATAGTGTAAAAAATCCCTGAGGGGAAAAAAAATCCAAATTCACCTCCAAATTTGTACAAGGTTTACATTTCCATTTACAGATAGTAGACTTTTAAAAAAATTTTCCCATCGTTAGGAGATTCCCTGGAGAAGTTTCGCATGTAAGTTTTTTAGCGGTGATCTTTGGAACAAAGTTTATGAAGGAGTCAAGGCAAGCAAAGATGGGCAGAAGAAGAAGTCACGTTGGTATATAGTCGCCACAACCTATAAGCAAGTCTGGAGCTGCGATAGACCTTCAGAGATGTTTTTCATTGAAGTAAAGGATCGAAGACTCTTACTTCCTCATCACTCAGTTTATAGAACAAGTTGTCTGTCCCCCAGAGAGTGGGTCATTTCCTTGAAGGAAAAACTTCCTTAAGCCAGGGGAAATCTGGGAAGGCACTGTATTATAAACTCCCAGCAACCACAGAAATGGGGGCCTCTGCCCTGAAGGGTGTATTTGGATTGGTGCCTATACTACAGCTTGCAAAAGAAAAGGGAGAAACTGAAAGAAAATATTTAATACGTATAACAAGTTACATTGAGATAAGGCAGGAGAAGTAGAAGCATGTAAAGTGTAAAAGCAAAACAAAATAAAACAACAAAAAAAAACCATTTAAAGTTTAAAAATTCCTTTATGTTGGATAATGAAATATATCGTTTCTTGTCATTTATTTTGTATTTATTGAACTGTTAAAAAATCCATGCATACTCAGCCTTAACATACATGTTGTACACCAGGTAATTCCCATGTGATAAAACTAAATACTAATCTTTAATGATAATCTAGGAATAAACATCCACTCTCTCTTATTTTTCTTCCAAATTAAACTACCAATGATTTCTTTTACTTTTGACCAAAATATGAAGAAAAAAAAATCCTTTTCACTACTGAAGGGAAAACACTTTTTCTTTGCTTCTGTATACATTTGATGGATTTTTACAGCCTCTATTACTTAGGTAAATCCTCTGCTATGTTTTCTTTCCCATTCATTGCATATTGTGTTAACCATGTCATCTCAATGGCACTGTCAGCCTTCATGAGGGGAAGGTTGGACCTTCTATATCTTTATAATTCAGAATGACAGGAACTGAACTCTGATTTATAGATGTTAAATCCAGGTTGGATACTCAATTATTCTGGTAATACTTTCAAGGACTTTTTTTTTCCAGAAATTTTAAAAATACAGAAGAACAGAAGTATATAAAAATAATAAAATAAATCACTTCTATTTCCATACCCAGAATTGACAACCATTATCATTTTGCGATTTTCTAAGAAAATGATGACTGCTTCCTCTCACCAAATAGCCTAAACCTAATTATTTGAAAATAGTCATTCAGAATCTTCCAATAAAATAATCTGGACTACATTTAAAAAATTATTATTGATTTGTCTTTCTTATTGAATTTTCTCATAGATTTCAGAGTTTGGGCTTGCCCATACATTTCGAGTAAAGCATACATTTAAATATCTCCTGCCCCTATGTCCCTTGTGCGTTGCCTCCAATATTTGACTTGTCAATGGCTTCCAATAAATCCTCTGTTAAGACCCATAGAAAAACAGATCTTAGCGTGTCAGTATTACCCCACGGTGACGAGAAAGAAAACACTCAGTCTTGACAGCTGACATCTGGTATCTGGTCTAGTTCCCATCAGCTAGGTTGTCTTGTTCTCTTGCTGAAAATAAACATTTTCACAGAATATCAACATCAGATGTGGACTCTCTGTGATCATGATGGAACAAGACAAAAACAAGACCATTCTGTAATCAGGAACTGTGAAAACAAACACGCAGCACAACCACGTAAGTGACCAAGCATCCCTCTCCACCAGCTCACTTGAGGGGCTATGGCTTCTTCTCCAAAGATAACTCAGCTCAGCTCATTTCTCTAACCTACTATATAAAACACATTATGACACCCAGTCCCTCGATTCTTTCTGCTTTCTGACAACACCCACTCTGAATCAGACTCCCATGTCTTTGAACCTTCCTCCCACTCACTGAATGCTGCACAAATCTTAAACAAGGGCCTCCCAAACCTTTCTGAGGTTGAAAGAGACATCCCATGGCTCTGACGGTTTGCATCGCTCTGTGTTACACTGAGTACTAAACACAGCTTTATTGGACTGCGAGTGTGTGACTGATGATGTTTGACTTTTTTTGCCTCAACTGTGTGATTGAATACCTTGGCTCAGTTCATGGTGCACAGGTCCTCTCTGTGTTGTCTTTCTCTAAGCCCATATGCCTCCCTCCCAGAAGAATTCAGTCCCAACATTTTTTCCACCATCTTTTCATCAGTTGAAGAATTGTATCCATGGTCTTTGAATTTCCACATTAAACCTGAAGCATTCTCCCATCTTTTTTTATTTTTTTAAATCAGTCTCCCCTCTTGAGGGAAACATTTTAAACTCTTTTATTATACCACTTTGATTCAAAAACCCAGCAGGTCTGCACTTCAGCCTGCTCACCATTTTTGTTTTTCTCTTTATGTCCTGCAGAGATGTTTATCTTGTCTGAAATCCTCATTAAAACTTTTGTTTTCCTCTTTATCTGATAGCAGTGTGTGTTTTTGATAGAGGGGCAGTTAAACGGAACTGAACCATCCTGCCCAATGAAACAGCATTCATATGTTGGTCTTATTTCCCTCAAGTTTTAAAACAAAATAAATAGAACATTTATTTATAACATCAAAGTCTCTTTTGACAACCAGCACAAACCTATGCCTTTATTCTATCCCCAAGGCAACCATTCTCATGAGTTCGTGATACATCTTTTCTGTCTCTATTTTTCCACTTTTCCACGCAACATGTGCAACCATGTACAATATGTTATTCTTGGTCTGTGTTTTAAAATTTACATAAATGGCATCATTGTCTTTGTATCATTCTGTAATACCGTTTTTTTCACTGGATAGTCTGATTTCAGACCTACGCGTGCTGGGCTCCGTGCTTCTATGTATTTCCGTTAACTGCTGCCTCCTGGACAATAGAGTTAAATATCACCTTTTCGTTAAAGGATTTTGTCACGAGAAAGTGAACATAGTATTATCAGTTCTCATATATGTAGGAGAGGAAACACGTGTTCTAAGGCTATTTGGAGATGCTCAAATCATCCTTTAGAGTATGGTCATTTTCCAGAATTATGATCGATCTGTTTGTGCATGAATTTCCAACCTTCATCAGGTCTCTAAAATGCCCTTTTGTAGTCTGTTATCTATTTTTCATGCTCTATTAAGGCAATTTGAAATGTTTGCAAAGCTTAAATCTTCTTCTTCTTATCTTGCTAATTTTAATTAATTTTCTCCATTCAAAGGGTTAATAATTTAATAAGTTGATGAGTCTAATAATCTGGGACAATGATTATTAACAAAGTCCTAAATTCTGCAGAAAATTTCTGCCTGTCTTCCTAAGGTTTAAGAAAATCCTCACTTATAATTCTTAGCTTGACTCAGGATCTGGGTTTTAAATTCAGCTTCTATAGATCTACCTTCTACCTTGTGGTCTAGCAATTTTACAATGTGATTGTTCCTTTCCTGAGAATACCTAAACAAAGTGTAACTAATTTAGAAGGTCAGAGGAAAGAGCAGAAGAAATAAAGAGACTGTAAATGTGTTGTGCAGACATGTCTGATTGGTAAGAGAGAAAGTTGCAGGGAGGGCAAGTTTCAGAAGGAGATAGCCTTTCAGGGATCTGATCTTGGATTTAGAATTTTATTTCTGAGCCTCTATATGCTAATTAAAGAAGCTGACTATTTAATATTTCAAATGATATCTCTTTTTTTTCCCCTTTGAGTTCCTCCAAACATATTAATTTCTAGCTCTTGACATGTAAAAACTTTAGCATAATGATTATTTTCATTTAAGGTCAAGATTTTGCCTTTTATAGAAATAGGTGCAACTTTACGTGGGAAGCAGAAGGAGTTTGGGAAGGAGATGGCAGATCTGACATTTCTTAACAGAAAGAAGCCCTGATAGTTGGTGAACCATGGTTTACAGTGTTTTGGGTTTCCCTACCAGAAACTAGAAAGAGGCTGTGTGAATAACAGCCTGAAAATCTCTGACCCCAAAATATGGAATAAACACAAAGCCAGAAAGCAGTCTCATGAGGATTTTATAGGAGATCCAAGGGGAAGTTGGACAATTCTGCTCCTTATCACAGACGTCATTAGTCGAACAGAATTCTGACCATTAGTTTTCAGAACTAGCTTTCATTTCTCACCTTTCTACATTATTATATATTAAAGTAGTTGCTAATTATAAGAAGCATATATCTGCTTTTAAAAAACTCAACCCAAGTATCTGTGGTTTGAAATTGTACACTCTTTCTATCATTTTTTTTCCTATTTAGTATGAATTTTCTTTGCTTAATTTTCTTTTTTCTGGTTTTTCATAGATTTATCTAGTTTTTAAATTTCTATTATTTCTCCTCCTGTTGGAAATACACCCATTTCAGTTTTATTCTGCTAATTATGGTCATTTTACTATTAATGTATATATTCATTAACTATTATATATATACTTTCATTAACTATATTCATTAACTATATTATTATATATATCATTATATATTATATATATCATTAACTATATTCATTAACTATTAACGTATATATTCATTTTAGATCTTCTAACAAGAAGTTTAATATCCTGCTGCTTCTCCCTTGCCCAATTTTCATATTTTGAACCTAAAATGTTACTTTTATCATATTTTAAGACAGTAAACAATTATTCTTTCATAATTATGAGTTTTACTTATATGACAGTTTGATTAATTTCTGTGCTTATGCTTGATAATTGTACATTGCCTTCTCTTCCTGTTTGGTGCCCATACCAGCTTTGTTGGGGGTATTGCTGTAGTAACAGCAGGTCTGTGAGCAGTGAAACTTTTTTGTGATGTTATGTCTAACGAGCTTTATTTTGCTCTCGTGCATGAAGAAAAAGATAGCTTGTTACAGGATTCTAGGTTCTACTTTTGAGTTCAGTATTTTAAAGATGTTACTCATATCTATTTTGCTCTGATAAGAAATCTGAGTCATTCTCTGCCTGTGCATCACAGCTAACCTCACTTTTCACTCTAATTGCTTTTCTGCTTTTGTCTTTACCCTCTTACTTCTAGGGATTGTTCTTTTAAATATATATATATATATATATATATATTATACACACACACACACACACACACACACATATATATATATATACATATATATATATATGTGTGTGTGTGTGTGTGTGTGTGTGTGTGTGTGTCTGTGTCTGTGTCTGTGTGTGTGTGTGTGTCTGTGTAAACATGATTAAAAACGTATCCTTCTCGGGATACATCTAATTTTCAATTATAGAGATTAATATCTTCTTGAATTCCCCACAATCTTCTGTAATTGAAATCTCCTCCCTCCTCAGTTCAGAGTTTTGAGAACTCCAATGATGCATGCTTTATTAGTAAGCTCCTTCTCTTTAAATTTTGTGACTAGTTTATACTTCTTATCCTTCTAACTCTGTTCATACAACTTGAAACATTTATTCGATTCTACCACCTAGTTTGCCAATTATGATATTAGTTGTTGCACATCCAGTTTGTAGGATTTTTAAATTATTTTTCCAGTGACTTTATTTTTAATAAAACAATTTCTGTTTTTTCAAGTACATCTGTTCTTCTTTTATTGGGCTTTATCTCCCCACCCTATTTAAACCGAGGCTACTTAAAAAATACTTCTACATTTTAAAAAGCATTTTTAATGCATTATTAAACTAATTTAATGAAGTATAAATTTGCCCATTTGTTGCACCTGTTGCCAATCATATCAATCTTGTGTCAATCATGGCACTGGGATTCCCCTTGGAATTAAAAATATTTTTGTGAACTCATCTTGAATGACCTTCTTTTCTCCCTAAACAAGCCAGCCATTCAAGTTGTATATCTCTTTGTCTCTTCTCCAAGACTTAACTGCTCTGGGTCTCTCCAACTGCACAAAAAAGTGCAATTCTGCTTCTAAGGTTATAACCCAATGCCTTGTCAAGCAGATACCTTTATGTTTCCCCCCCACCCCTTTCAAAAAGGAACACAACCTTTCTAGGGACTAGTTGAGGATAGTGGAAATAGCTATTTGCCCTTTACCCATAATCGTGGAGATCAACCCAAAAATTAATGTACAGATCTTGGTTTATTTGCAGCGTATATTTAGCTCCCATTCTAAAGCAGGCATTAAAACATCAGTTCTTATTCCAAATGCTTAATATCCAGCCCTCTGTAGACCCTCAACTTAAGGTTATAGATTTTCTCTTTATTAAGTCCATGGTGATTTTCTTTGTGTTCATTATTATTGTTGTTACTACCCTATCCTTAAATTCTTTACAAATACCCTTTATGCTGCTTATCTATGTTTGGATCAGAGAAAGGATTTTCTCCCTGTTCCAAGCAACTCAGTGGTAATTTTTTATTATCTTTTTAGTGTTTTGTCTGTTAAACTCAATTTTTTTGTACAGGGTTAGGTCACTATTCTATAGTCTTCATTGTCTTCCCAACTAGAAAGTGATTTAAAATACTGGAAGAACCACTCCTGATTCAGAACTGAGTATGTTTCATGTACATTGTTTTACTAAGGGAATTCTGAAATATATGAAGGAGGAGGAGTAGAGGGGTGAGAAGTTGGAGGAGTAGAAAAGGAAGATGAGGAAGAAGAAGAGGAGGAAGGAATCAAATGTTACATCTTAAAATGCCAAATGCTTTTTATTTTCCCCTAGAACACTAACCTCAACCAATATAACTTGCTCTAAAGTGAAAAATTACAGTCATTTTTATTCATGTGTCCCCGAAATGTAGCCAAGAGCCCGACATATAGCAGATCCTCAAAAAGTGTGCATCGCATGACTTTACCATGTTATTGCTGGGGAAAAGTTATGGAACGGCAGCTAATTTTGCAGAAACTGTTTAAGGTCCAAGTCATTACAAACAAAGTTATAGCATGAGGGTCTCCTGTAGGGTTTCTTCAAATTTTATATAGCTGGGAAACATGAGAAAATTTGGATTTCTCATTTCTAGGGATGACGATGAAAAGTTATTTCTGTGCTGACCCTTGTCAATTGTTGTAGTTGTCATGATGAATATTTAGAAAGAGTTGCACCTTGCTGCCAGGCTCTGTGGGTGCCATGACTGCCTAAGAAAACCGTGGTTCCCAGACCTGTTATAGGACATCAGTAAATCTAAATGCAAGCCCATTGCCCTGATATCATTGGTTTACTTGTAAAAAGGAGCTCCTACTGTAAAGAACTCTTTGATATCAGAAATCAGGCATCTTTGCATTTGCCCTCATAGTGAGCATAATAAATATTTGTTACTGCCTTCTCTATAACATTTATACTCAGCCCGTCTCTCTCTTCAACCCATTATGAGTGGAGAGCAATATGGAACTGCAGCAGAAAAAAACCAAAACCAAAACCAAAACCGAAACCAAAACCAAAACCAAAACCAAAAAAAAACCCACATCAGATCCAGTCGCCATCACCAGGCCTGCAGTAAATTGCCCAATACTTTGTCAGTTTAATTTAGTTCTTTTACCTCAAATCCCATGATACCCCCTTTAAGCTCTTTTCACCCCCTTTATTTCTTTTTATCATTATCCACTTCTGAGTAAACTTCATGAAATTTTCTGGGGCCACATTTGAGGAACTATTGTTTTAAAAAGTAGGTTAATGTTCTTTTGTCTGTAAGAATTTTTCCCTCTCTTTTCTACAGAGTTTGATTAATATGACCAAATTAGACAAATACATAAAAATCCATGTTGCCAACGAAATAATAATAAAAATTTCTTATCACAATTTTCTGTAAAAAATTATTCAATTTGAGATAATTCTTTCTTGTGCAGCCTCAAAAGTTTATTTTCTGACAAAGTAAAATGAACTTAATTATAAACTTATCTGACAGTTTTTATGCAAACATTAGAGAAAATCTTGAGCTTACACTGATTGAAGAAGTATTCTTTATTTACTGATTTTTTTTTTTTGGTAAATGTATTGTGTACACAGCAAAAAGGGGAAAAAACAACTTATTGTACACTGTTCTGGAAATTATTGTTCGTCAATAGAACAGATTATTGGTGAATACATAAAATAAGATATGAAAACTGAATGATAAAGCATTGTTGGTTAATTAATAGTAATAAATGCAATACATTTGTATACAGAGTTTTAAAGTTCAGTGTTTTTAGTGGTCTCATTTTGTTATATAAAAATATAAAGTAATTCATAAATCTTTCAACACTACCAATCAAGACTTCTTTTCAGTTTCTTCTGCATGGGTTAATTTTTCTATTCGGTGTAGGCATTAGTTGACTCGGCTAGGAATCTAAAAATTGTGTTTGCTAGCAAAGAAAGAAGGCAATTGGCAGACACTCATAATCCAGTTATTGTTTGACTTAAACACTCTAGCTGCCAACTCTAAGAGAAAGTGGAAGAAAAAGAGCAGAAATGGGCTTAAAATTCATTTGTTGATTTGGTGGAAAAGCACAATACAGTTTCACTACATTAGTTGCTTTTCATGTTTTCTTTCATTAGACAATTTTTTTTTTCTAGTCTGCAGGATTTAGAAATGATGTCTTGGTACACAGTTACAATTTAAATCATGTAGCCATTTGTTGTTTTCATTTAAGAGAAGCAAGTTTCCAATTGAAGTAGAAGGGAAACAGAAGTTCTTACAGCATCTCTGTATTTATCAATGAAAAAGAACAAATGTTTGGCTCCTCCAGAAAATTCAGAGGTATTTGCCAGCTAGGAAGGGTGATGGTGATCAGAGAATTGGGGGAGTTAAACATCTTCTAACAAACATTTCTTTGCAAGAAAACTTTGCAAGGGGGGCAACAGGTGCATACTTTCTCACAATCCTGAGAATTTTAATGCTACATTTTGAGTTTGAGAATAGAACACAGAGCCCAAACATTACATTCTGTCTTCGTCAGTGCTGTTTCTCTTTATTCTTAAAGTGCAATGGCTCAACCTCCCACTGATTCTATGTGGTAACTGCAAGGAAGGTGCTTAAAAAGTGCTTCTCCCTTAATTTTTATGGAAGTTGAAACCATAGGATCTATTCAATTGAGAGTAAGCAAACTCTCTTTTGCAAAGGATCCAAATGTTCCCAATGTGTTAAAAAACAAAACAAAAACTTTTAAAAGCTGTCTTAATGTCTCATTCTAATGAGGTCTCCTTAACTTACTAATGAAAACACAGGCTAGTCCTCTCTCTTTTAGGAAATGGGAGTTGCTCTGGGGCTGGTGAGATGGACTACGAAGAAGTGTTGTAATTTTACAAAATATGTTCTAAAAGCCATAAATGCCTCCTTATGACCTTTACTATAATCCTAGTACTTTGGTCAGAAACTATTCTTAAACAATTACCAGCATATTTCTTAATGTGTTCTCACTATGGCTTGCTTTAAAATCAGAGTGTTTGTTAAAAATACAGATATTATCCCCTACCAACCGAATCTATATTTTAAGGTATGAGCGTACGAATCTAGCTTTTAAAAAAGTCCCCCTAGGGGCACCTGGGTGGCTCAGTGGGTTAAAACCTCTGCCTTCAGCTCAGGTCATGATCCCAGGATCCTGGGATCAAGCCCCACATAAGGCTCTCGGCTCAGCAGGGGACGTGCTTCCTTCTCTATCTCTCTGCCTACTTGGGATCTCTGTCTGTCAAGTGAATAAATAAATAATCCTTAAAAAAAAAAAAAGTCCCCCGAGTGAATCTTGTGCATTCTAAAATTTGAAAACTATTTTTCAAATGTATACCATATATATGCTTTCTTTACCTGTCTAGTCATCAGGTATCTCTACAGTACTGGCCAAATAGGTCAAACAATTTCCTAATAATAAAGATGAGACTTGGGGCACCTGGGTGGCTCAGTGGGTTAAGCCTCTGCCTTCAGCTCAGGTCATGATCTCAGGGTCCTGGGATCGAGCCCCACATCGGGCTCTCTGCGCTGCAGGGAGCCTGCTTCCCCCTCTCTCTCCGCCTGCCTCTCTGCCTACTTGTGATCTCTCTCTGTCAAATAAATAAATAAAATCTTTAAAAAAAAAAAAAAAAAGATGAGACTTGGGGCGCCTGGGTGGCTCAGCGGGTTAAAGCCTCTGCCTTCGGCTCAGGTCATGATCCCAGAGTCCTGGGATCGAGCCCCGCATCTGGCTCTCTGCTCTGCGGGGAGCCTGCTTCCTCCTCTCTACCTCTCTATCCGCCTGCCTCTCTGCCTAGTTGTGATTTCTGTCTGTCAAATAAATAAAATATTTAAAAAAAATAAAAGTAAAGATGAGACTTAAAAAATGCTAAAAAAAAAAATCTTCATTTAAAAAGTGAACAGAGCGCGACATGGACTCCTCCATTTTCCTCCATTTTCAAATCTGCTCTAAGGTTTCAGGTACGTTTCTTCCCCCCTTTAAATGCCAGTGTAAGGCTGTTATAAAGATGACATAGCTAATACGTGCAGAGTACTTGGCACCAAAGTGAAATCAGTCAGTAAAAAGACGAAATGTCATTTATGGAGTGTTTAGTACACGCCAGGCTCTTTCCTGGGTGTTTTATATGTACCGACTCATCCAAACCTCACAGCGAACCAGTGACATAAATGACTTTGTATCTGAGTTTTATAGATAACAAATCGAGGCAAATGTGAGATTCTAAGCTCCAGAGCTGGTAAGTGAAGACCCTAAGCCTGGGACTCCAGTCCAAGTAATGGGCTTAAGAAACACGAGTCAGACGGGCAGGGGATGCAGGAGTGAGGCAGGGAAGCAAAGGCAGAATGCTTTGTAGCATTCACCATCAGCCAGCGAACGCTGTGGGCAGTTCGACTTCATACAGTGGGGAAAATCAGGAGTCACTGTAAAGGCCCCACGGAGGGAAGGCCACAGGCAGCAGAGGACTGAGCTGGGATAACGTTAGAGCAAGTATCCAGTCATCCGTTGAGGAAAGCTCCCGTTGGTGTTAATCCCTGGGCCAATCACAGGCGGACAGTCTTGCTTTCCACTGATGAAAAGGGAAAAAAGAAACTTCAGGTACACAGATGGCAGATTCTGGGGGTAGGATACAAACGGAAGCAGACAGAAAGGTCCCAGGGATATGCATTGGACACAAAGAGCCTTCGTTGCAGTGGCCCCCTGGGACTTCCTTCCTCTATCTCAGTCATATAAGATCATATCCATTACAGTCCATTGCTTCTCTATATTTTAACAAAATCCCAGCACAAACGTAGCTCTACCAATTTTAATATAGTTCATATGTCTTTAATAATTCATTGTTTTGGGCTGTTGTCAGCCATTTTGCCTATAATATGGCAAATTTGCTTTATTTATTAACATTCACTACTAGATGGCTGAGTGAATCAACATGCATAATAAATGGCCTCCAAATTCAGGGAGTATAATATATTCTAAAGGAAATGATAGAGGTTAACAGATACAGCATGCATATCTCATTCAGGTCAAGTTAGAATATTGTGTATAAAGTTAGCAAACTTAATGTTCTTTAGTTGTATTTCTAAGTCAGAACTTAACATACTCAGTTTACATGCAGTTAGGGGATGCCTTTTAAGCCATATCTGTAGTAAGCACTTGGAGTAAAATTAAAAACTATGATGATAAGGCTCAGATTACACCAAGAGAGAAAGAAAGAAACACACTCACAGTACACAGATAATGAATGGTTGAGTGATATGAAAAATGCAGAGACAGACTAAAATGAGAATCACTGTGTACCAATGGCTACCTTGGCTTTGATGGTTAAGAAAAACCTTCAGAGTAATTCAGTGGAATGCAGAATGATGAGAAGTAAGCAGCTTTGAAAAGCTCTAGGGAAATCTAGAACTCGGAAAATGATCAAAACGGAAATAGTAATAGAAACCTAAATGTAAGTTGGGAGAGAAAGGATCAATAAGAGAAAAATTAGTGAAAGCTTCCATGTATTGAGAAACTACTGTGCATCAGAAAACACACACTCACACTCACACACTCACACACACAAACACATTCACACACACTCACACTCACACACACAAACACACACTCTCACACACACACACACACACACACGTCGCTCGCTAATTTCTCAGTTGTTTCACAGGGTAATGTTACCCACGGTTTAAACATTTGGAAATTAAGAGACAAAATTAAACTGATAAAATTGAACTAAGATCACACACAAATAACCGTGACAAAATCTGAACCCTTTAAACTTTAACCTTGAAATTCCTTTACTTGTTCAGTGGTTCTTAAGGATGGATGAACAAAGGAATCCTTTGGGAATACTGCAACTTAACCCTGGAAGATTCTGAATTAATTGCTCTGCGTCAGTTGCAGGTGTCAGCATTAACGGCCAGGCATTCTAATATAAAGGAGTGTGGTGATTCATTGTCCTGCATCTCACCTCAAACCAAATAAAGGAGACTAAGGGTTGGCACTCTGATAGGCATGTTGTATGCCATCTCATTTAATCCTCAAATAATTCTGCGAAGTATTTTTAAATGCACTTTAAAAAGGACAAACGTGGTTAGGCTTAGAAAATCTGAGCATAGTGGTAGGAAGTGGCAGAGTCTGAATTCTGACAATCTACTTAAATAAAAGTTACATTCACAATCTTCTTGATATTCATTTTTATTAATGAAAAATTTTGAATATTCTTGTTTATAGACAGACCTCTAAAAGTACTCCAAAAATACTCCATGGACTTCACAAACACAGATATGGCCTCGCTTGGCCAAGTTAGTATGAGCCCCACATCCTACTTATTCTGAGAGGATTAAAGAATGCATAATGTATTATCACTCCATAACTTACGAACAGTTTTTAATTCATCAAGAGAAGGGGTTTACTATCTTTTCTATCACCCAACAGATGTTGGTATCATGCTTCATGTATTCTAAACCACATTAAATGCCTACCCACTAAAGCTCTTCTGCTGTTTCTCCTCTTGGAGCATAAAAAAAAGATTTCTACTCCGGACAATGTTGAACTAAGTATTTTGGTTCACTCCTCTACTGAGAAAGACTGGATAAATAGCTTGTGCTGGGTGTGATGGGGACCCTATTTCAAAATTTTAGGTTGCTAATTAGGCACTCTAAAGGATGCCAAGAGAGACCACAAAGTACTGCTTCAATGTTAGGGTCTATTGCCAATTTTAGGATCAGCAACCTTTTTTTGCAAATGATTAAATAGTAAATATTTAGGCTTTGTGGCCCTTAAAGTCTCTGTTATACTTTCAAACTCTGCTGCTATTATAGTAAAAAAGAAATCACAGACAACATGTCAGTGAATGGGCATGACTGTGTGCCAATAAAACTTTATTTACAAAAAACAATCCTCATGCCAGATTTTTCTTCTGCTTTAGGTAGAAAAGCTAGTTTGCCAACATCTGATTGAAGTTGATGAAAGTTTCAGAAGTCACTAAACGTCGGAAGTTCTGGGTTAACTGGTCGGCACAGTGCTTAGCTTGAAACCTGGAAGTATGAATTGGAAATATCTGACCCTCAGAAGATCTGAAAACCAGCTTAAAATGTTTACAGTTCTGAATAATATTGCTAAATTGTCAATGATGTTGCTGAAATACTACACCCTAACCTTCTGCATGAAGTAAATATAAATCTTCTCTGTAAGAAGATGTAAATAACCAAAGTTTCAAATTATGTACACATTTTTCATATATGATGTATAAAAATCAGTGGGAAAGGACCAGGCACACCAGACAGAAGTTTACATGATCAAAAACAGGAGAGTGCATCTGCACAAGGAGTTTCTAGAAGCAGACTGAAATAACTACACTTAAGAAAGAGAAGACAAATTTGAGGATTTTAGTAGGTAACTATACAATTTACAAGAGGACAAAAAGGGGATTTTATAATTGAAAAGCAAAATTCCATAATTCTGTTTCACAGTAGATTAAGTCTTGCTGTATATAGACAAAACAGAACAGAATATAGATCAGAAAAAAATAAATAGAATATTGCCCAAATATCAAATAGATTAAGAATATGGAAAAGAAGTTTCAGGGCATAGAGACTAGTGTGAGAGTATCTATCTATCTATAAATAGAATATTGCCCAAATATCAAATAGATTAAGAATATGGAAAAGAAGTTTCAGGGCATAGAGACTAGTGTGAGAGTGTCATAGAAGTCCCAGAAGAGGAAGAAAAAAGAAAATAGAGACATATAAAAATATATTTGACAAAATAAGGGCTAAGGCTTTCACAAAATTGATGAAAGACAGAAAGCTGGAGATTTAAGAAGCTCAACAAATTTTAAGCAGCAAAAATAAGAGGAAATGCACTCTGAGGCACATCACAGTCAAACTGCCAAAACCAAATACAAAGGGACATCTTAAAAGTAGCCAGAGCTCGTACGGGTGGAGTGGGGATGGTGTATCACTTTCAAAGGGGTAGCATACAAAACAGGGAAAGAAAAAAAAAAACGAAAGAAAAACTGAATGTCAAAAGACAAAAGAATTGTATTTCCAAAGTACTGAAAGAATTAGCTGCCAGCTTAAAATCCTATACACAGGGACATAACCTTTGAAAAAGGGAGATAAAGATATTTTAGGGAAACACAACTTCCGATCGTTTGTTACCCTGGATCTGCACCAAAAAATTATATACTAAAGGGTAATCCTCATGAAGAAGACAAAGAATCCCTTCATGAAAATTCACAAATGTAGGATAAATTAGAAAACATTTACATATGCTGTCAGAATATATCTTCTTCCACGAATAATTATGGAACATTAATAACAACTGACCAAATGCTGAAACTTAAAGTAAGTCTCAACGTTTGCAAAAAATCAAACCATACATTTTTTTCTCTGACATGAAATTAAGCTGAAGTTAAACTAAAAAACCTGTAATTGAAAAGTCTCTAAATGTTTAGAAATTGTGAAATGCACTTCTAAATAATATTTGACTGGCAAAAATCATAAGCGAAATTAGAAAATATTGACATGACTAATAATGAAAATATTACATATGGAAATTGGCAATATGCAGCTAACCTGTACTTAGAAAAAAAGCATAACTTTCAATACAATCATTAGAAATAACAAAGGCAAAGATAATCAGTCATTTAAATGTTCTCTATAGAAACTTAAAAAAGGAAGCGGTAATGGATAAAAATAGAATAATATGAATAAGAATAGAAGAAATGTATGAAACAGAAACAAATAACAAGAGCAAATTATCCCCAAGACTTGTTCTCTTAGTATTTCAGTAAAGTTGATTAGCCTGAGATTAATAACCTAAAAAGCACTATGGAACTCACAGATACTAAAAAAAATTATCTTAAAAAAACATGTGAATAAATTAGAACATTTAGATGCTTTATGTATGAAATTACTAAATTTGAATCAAGAAAGAACAGAAAATTTAAAAATTTCATAAATGTTAAAGATATAAAGCATGTTTAAATTTTAAATATTTAAAATTTCCCAAAAAGGAAATTCCAAGACCCAAACTTATTGGTGAATTCTACCAAATGTTAAAGGAAGAAATAACCCTTATCTCAGAGAAAATCTTTTAGAGTTTCAGCGTAGTAAAAGAAGAAACATTTTGGAATATATTTTACAAGGCCAGCATCAATTTATACCAAAATCTGGCAAGGACATAATAGGAAAAAAAAACAAAGATTAATGCTTCACATGGACATAGATACAGAAATATAAACCAACACAACCAATTCAGCGAACTGAATTCACTGTTTGAATATAAAACAAACCTATAAAGCAGGAACCTGCTTCATAAAGAATTTTCATTCATCCAACTATTATAATGTTATTTTAACATTCATAAAAATCACCATAATATGCCATATTAAAAGAGTAAAGAAAAATCATTCATTCAATTCAATAGATGTAGAAATAGCATTTGATGAGCTTAAAATTCTTAGCAATCTTAGCAGAATAGCGCTAACAGTGAACTTTCTTAATCTGAAAAACATATTAAAAAAAACGTGTTTGACATGATACTTAAGACATACAGTAGGTGCTAAATCACTTCTTCCTTCCTTCTCCTGAACGCTTATTATAAATGAATTCCTGTATGTTTTACTGCATTATTTAATTAAATCATGCCAGTATCCTCAGGAGCCAGTTTCTGAAGTTTTAGCAGCAAACGCAGTATAAATATACCATTAAACTAATAAAAGGCTTAAAATGTTTACATTCTCATTTCTCTTTCCTTAGAATATTTTAACACCTAACCAACTAAGAAAATAAGAATTAAGATTAGCCACAGTAAAGAGCAAGAAAAACAAACTAAAGACAACAATGAACTTTACCTTTTATTCATTAGCAAGCAATTTGGACCTGCTCATAATTCACATTTTGCCAATGAAGTGGTCATTACCAGAATAAATTTAAGCTTACTCTTTGGTCAAATTTTCCGAAAATGTGCATTTTTCTAATGAATAGTAAACATTCCAAGAAAATTGCAGAGCCATTTTAAGCTAAAACCATTCAGCCTTGGAGGTTTGACTGGACAAAGCTTCCAGACGAGTTTGCTGTAACTCTTATCTTTATTTGCTTTGACTCTAAATTAATCTCTGTCATTGTATAGTTTGCTTGATTTACAGTCATTATGAAGGGTTGAAATAGGCAAATGTTTGCTTGAGGGACATTATTGCTTCAATTTAAAAGGAATTGACTCCTAACAACTCTGCTTCATTGCAAAAAAGCATTCTAATCAAATAGATTCAAGTACAAGAGCTTTAAAATATGGTCATTTCTGCTTCCTTGCCTTAAGTGAAAGTTTTTGAGTAATGCTTTTGTCCATTTCTTTTGTATTCTTTTCTGTTTTAAAGCACTTTGGGCAGCTTTAGCTGATGGTTGCTTATTTCAAAATATGCTTCCCTGATTTTATTTTATTATTATGTGATTTTTTTTCCTGAAACAAATCTAGCCTGCTATTTTATTTGATTATCATATCAATATTTCTTTTGTTGCAATATAAAAGTTACCAAGGAATATGTCATCATGTTTGAAAGATGTTAAAATCACATACCTAAATTCCTAGTACAGAATGTTTTATCATACTTAACAAGCAAATTCATCAATCAATTCATTCCTTTTGAGTACAGTTCTCTTCAGTACAGCAAAAATAATCACTGATTTCGCATATCCCTCTATTTTGATTTTATGACAATTAGTAAAAACGGAAGTACAGACAACTTCTAAGTCCTCATTTTTCTATATCTTTAAATCATCGATCTTCTTTTATTATTTTTCTACATCTTGCTTTGCCCATCTCCCCTGCCATGTTCTTTGCCTTTCCTTCTATCCAGCAGGTAGTGGAAGCAAAAAGAAATGAAGCTTGGAGTTAGTAATTTGAGACTTTACTGCATCTTCCATTAGCCACAATTCAATGAACAAATTGGACACTCTGGTAGACGACTTTAGTAAAGAGATAAAAGTTTCCTTGGCTTACTTGTAAGATCTCTACTTTTCTAGTATTTATGATACTTTACATTAACTAATTTTCCTAAACACATATATTTTAATATATGAAGATTATTCTAGGATCTCCAGATACCCAGTATCAGTTAAGAATGGAGTTCTTGCCAATAATTTAACAGAGAGGATAAGTGGAATTTATGATTTATGAGGGAGAATAATTACATGAGTATTTTGGGTACGTAGCAATAAAAGGTAGACCCCAGTGGAATGAAGTTATATCGGTTAACCCAGGTTCAGGGACATTGTGAATCTGCCCCAACTTTATTTCAGTGTAATTTCCTTCCTGCCCTTATAGCAGCCAGCCCCAAAGAGTTTTCTTGCTCAGGACCCCAGTCTGGAACTGTCCTCTGTATCTCTATAATCTTCAAGGTAATATAATTCGTAAAGCTATCACACCAGTTCCTCTTGGAGGCATGTAGTAGAAGCCTTCAGCACTCTATATAGGTGTACTCAATAATTTAAAATTTTTGAGTGCTTATTCTTAGGTTATCTATGTCCTTTGATTCCACCAGCTGTACTTGCCATACACTTCAGACTAACCTTGGGCTATTACACTCACTTTGTCTGGAAAGAAGTGACTGGCAGGTTATGCCCACACTCCCCGTAACCCTCCTCTGCCCAATTCTACTCTCCTAGTATTCACTCCTCCACTGGTGTCACTCAGGAAGAAGAACACTTGCTCCAAATGCTCCTGAATAGAATCTCCATCTCTGAGTGTGATTCCTAGAGAATTCTACCTGTTATGGTTTGCAAACAGGATGCAAACTACTCAGGAGGCCATGAGTCAAAAATTCTGTCTCAGCAAAAGAACAATTGAATTGCCATCAGCTGAGGTGGGGTAGATAGTGGGTGGAGCAAGTTTGAGACAAGAGCCAAAAATTAAATTTTGGACTTAGTATGCTTTTGAGATATTTATCTATTAAATAAATATTCATGTGGAAGGACCAATTAGATGGAAGGTTCTGTAAGTCTGGATTCAGAAGAGATCAGGTTGGAGAAATAAATTTTGCAACAATCAGTACATTGATATTTTTAAACTTATTATTTTTGGCATTGGACAGAATATTATCTGCATGATCTTATATCAAAGAAAGATACAATCTGTATTGGCTTTTAGAATTTATTGAAAGCCTCTTTATCAAATATTCTTCTAAATGTGTATGTGTGGTTGAAACTGGCATGTTCTCTCTTTGTTGAATGTGGAGTTCTACAATAACATTGTAAATTTATTAATGGTATTTTTGTCATATGTACATTCATACACATGTATATGTAGATATAGCCTATACATGCATGTGTTTAATTAATAATTACCACATACATGCATTAATTTTAATTAATAATACTATTTTATCTTTAAATAATACTACTACTTACTTTTTTTCAACTTGACCCATTTGCTCTTGAGAAAGATTTGTTAAAGTCCTTGTGGAGTTTTCTATTATAGCCACAGCTTTCTCAATGACAGCTTTGTGTATTTATGCAAATGTATTGTTAATGGCATGTATTTTATAATAATTAAATGTTTTTATTCTATCATTTCTTCTACCAATGCATGTGTTTTCTTTTGTTTTTTATAACATTGGTTGCCTTAAATTCTATTTTGTCAAAGGTAGCACACATCTTTTATTTTTTTTTTTAAAGATTTTTAAAATTTATTTGTTTGAGATAGCAAGAGAGAGAGAGGATGTGTGGGGGCGAAGGGTGGAGGGAGAGGGAAAAGCAGACTCCCTGCTGATCAGGGAGCCAGAAAGACAATGGAGGATTCCAGAACCCTGGGATCATGACCTGACCCAAGGTAGCTGATTAACCAACTGAGCCACCCATGTGCCCCCAAGCTGACTTTTAACTGATATTTTGTCTGATACAATTTTTCCCATCAGTTATGTTTGAAATGTCTGCATGTCTTTAAGTGTTTCTTCTGAAAATAAAAGATGGCTGAATCCTATGTTTGTTTGTTTTTTATAATTTAATTTTAAAACATCTGAATTTAATAGTTTAGCTTAAGCAATTTCTATATATTTAATTACTGCTAACATTTGGGACTGATATCACTCATTGTTCTTGTTATTTCCTACTTGCAGTATTTTTTCTTCTTTTCTGATTTTCAATAGTAAGATTTTTATAAGTGTTATGTAATCTATTTTCTTTCTTATAGCAGTTATCTTAAGATTTATACCCATGTTTATCATGGTTTCTTAAGTTTAAAAATATAATAGTTGTATCTTTATATAACAAAACCTTATATTATGTCATGCTTACATATCCTTTTGGTCTCCCTCTTGCTCTTGGCATCTATCCATCATGTTGATGTTTAGGATTTTAATTCTAGCATGCTCTCTGCTACCTTCTCCTCTTCTTCTTCTACCTCTTGCTTCTTCTTTACTAGGATTTCATTAGACAATAATCATATCTATTGCAACACTTTCCTAGGCTTATTTCTCTTCTCGCTGAGTACCTTTCTAAGAGTGTTTGACTGTGGATCTTTATATGATAAACCTTCTGAGACCATGGATATCTGACAATATTTTTATTACATCCATACTTCGACAATTTGATTGGATATAAAATTCTAGGTTCAAAGTTCTTTTTCTTCAAACTCTTCTAACCATTATTTGATTTCTTTCTTACATTCAAGGTTGAAGTCTTATCAATCTGCTTCTTGTTTTTTTTATAATGGTAGCTTTTTACAATTTGCTTTTGCACTCTCATCCTTTAGAATTTGATATTTTTACATTTCACTAATATGTACTTAGACATGAATTTTTCTTCTCTTCTGTCACAGAATTCACATTTTTAATTTTAGGTTTTAGGTCTTTCATCTTTCTTTAATTTGGGAAAATATTTTCATTATTTCTTTGAATATTTTTTTACTCTTTATTTGTATTTTTCACCTTCTCTAATGCCAATTATTGTGTTGTTGGTCCTTCTCTGTCTTCTTGTCATATCTCTTCATATTTTTTAAATTCTTGAATTTAAGATAAAAGAAGTATTTTTGTCTTTTCCACTGCATTTCTTCAGTCTTAATTTTCAGCTCAGAAATTGTTCTTCAGCTGTCATCATTTTTTATGTATTTTATATGTTGAGAACTTTATTTCAAATACTATACCATTCAATAATTACAATCTATTTTTAAATGCATTATCTTATGGTAATAAATTACTTTGTTATCTAATTATATACATTTTAAATGCTTATTTGTAAAGCTCTTGTCCATTTCTTTTAAGAATTCAGATTCAAGTGGTATAAGATGATAAATTTGTCATCTTTCTTTACAGTATTTTCCATTTCTCAGATGGCTGGGTGTTTATAAGCCTTAAATACTATATAATTTCCCTGAAAGTATTTACTTCTCAATCTGGTCATCTTTCCTGGAAATGTGCTAAACGCCAGCCCTGTGACCAGAACATTAGGGAAGGGAGCCAAAGAACCACAGAGGTCTTATGTACCACTTAAGTTCATGGTACCCAATGAGTCAAATGTGAGGTTTTCTCCACTTAACTCTTAGTAACAGCAGCATTGTGAAAATACTTGTTTTCTCAACTTTTAGGAATTGAAGGTGGAAAAATTGAAGAACAAATGCTTATGGACAGTTCAACTGGTTCATAAGCATCAGTTTTCGTAGATTGTTAATTCAATGGGCATTTACAGTGTGTTGGGTTCTCCCCTCTCCTGTATCAGAGCCTGGCTGTTGCAGAAAAATTCTGTGTGAAGTCCAAAATAAGAGAAAGAAAAAAGGTAAACTTAAATTATTTCGTGAAACTTATCATCTTAATGACATTGTTATCTCCATATCTATCCATATCTGTAGTTCAAGATAGTATTAGTCTATCCAAGTGTTCGTAAAAGTGCTGTTTGCTCACTCTTAGCTTATTCTTGAAGTATATGATGTTGTCTTCTAAATTTTCTCTGGGGTTGGTTTTAGGGGAAGCTAGCTTGATGCTAGTTTGTCACTGGGATAGGAATCAGAAGCACTTTATTCTTTACTACATCTCTTAGTTTCTATCCATCTTTAAAACATTTTAGTATCCTTAGTACAACTCCAACTGTCTTTGCTATGAGCTCTTATACATAACATTGACTTTGCAGTTCTAATTTTTAAATACCTTAAACATGATTTCAAAATAGAGCTCAGATTTAAATATTCTGAATAATGGAAAAATATCTATAATAATAAACATTATTTTTATTCAGTTACCCAAATAATCCTATTTTGGGCCTTTTAATGGGCTCAACATTGTGAATAATTGACATAAGTTATAAAATAGAAACGTGAGACAATCCTTGCTCTTCAGAAATGCATAATACAATTAAGAAGTAAAAAAGTATTACATAAAGCCCCCAGATGTCAGCAAAAAAAGACCATCATGGACATTAACCTAATAGGTAGACAGATACTTGACCGAAGCCCTGATTGGCACAACTCAACACACCCTGATTGCTTAAGATAGTCCTGCAAAAGGGCTCACAAAAAAACCCCTGATTTAGAAACTCTGAGGGCAACCCTCTCGGGCCATCCTCCCTCTCTGGGAGCTTTATACCATTGCTCAATAAACTTTGCTTTGCTGCCCACGGAAAAAAAAAAAAAAAAGTATTACATAAATGAATTAAGAGTACAATAGTACACTTAATGGCATTATTAGTAATATTTTTCCTATAAAACATTGCAATTCATCTATACACATGACTTATTTCCTGCAGATTTAGAGCTTCCACATGCAAGTATTATGTAACTTATTTTTATAATTTAAATTCCTAGTTATTAAGTAAGTACGCAATGAATAAGTGAGATTTTATGATTTTACATAAAGAAAATATTAATGGAGGCATAAGTAGTGAAAGAAGATCATGCAAATGTCAGTTTCTGGGATTGGTCCTGAAGAGCCATGAAGGTTTGCTCGGCAAAGGGAGTGACAAAGGTTAATATATAATAATTAATATTTATATGATGGATACATGAGTATTAATGGGGACAGGACAATGGCAAGAGAAATCAAGTGCAATTTTGATGGTGTCACGGGAACTGAGGTTTAATAAAGATCAGGTCACACAACAGAGACTTAATATTATTCTGTGACATTTCTCAGACACTGTACTAGATGATCTCCAAAAGCATTCGTCACAGTTCAGTCTTTGGACTTAGCCCCATCAACTTCATGTTTCAGTTGAAGGAATTGAAGCTCAGAGAAAAAAGAGACAAACTCAAAATTACACAGAGTAAATGTGAACTTCTATATCAGGTGGAGAAATTCTGAATCAGAGAGAATCAGGATCTTAAGACCACACCAAAAGTGTGGCAAGGGGAGAACTGTGGCTCTATGCATTCGTCCCATCCCTCTGTTGGTTAAGAAGTTGGAGAACTTTAGACTGAGTATAAGAGCATATAAGCGTTAATTTCTTGTTTCTGAAAACAATGGGAACATGATGAAAGTAATGGCTAGAAGGCATTAGTAAAATAATGACACTGAAAAGAGTAAATGTACTAACTACTGTGGTAGGTCCTGACTAAACATAACGTGTGCACTGTCAACCAATGTGTTGCGTGAGGCATTATGAACCCAGTCTTACAGACAAAGTCAAGTGTTGGTGGAGATTATATAAATTGGTCAAACCTCATCAGTAGTGGGCATGGAAAGTGCAAGCCTATCTTAACCTGCATATTTTGCCACTGAAAATTTAAAAAGGAAACCCTCTGTAACACTAATTAAAACACTATGGAGTGTGAGTTTCTCTGAAGATTCTGAAGGACTTTGAGTCTCAATTTAGGAGATTAATGAGACAGATGAGTCACTTGGAACTATTCTGAACCTAATCTAGTCTTTCTTTGATGATTCAGAAAGCATTTTGGGAGCCTCATTATCAACACAAATTATCATTATACTAGTGATTCGAAATTCAGGATGATAAGAATATTCAACAACATCACATAGCACAGGAGTGATTCAGTTCATGAATAGCTAATTTTATTAGATTATGTGGTTACAGCAATCTCAAATATAGAAAGAATAAAAATTTTCATCCGATTTTAAAAGAAGATGAAAATTGTTTAAGAATCTTGTCCAAGGAGCTATGAAAAATTACAGAACTAAAAGAAAAATCCACCAAAAGCAGTAAAGAAACTGATTTCAGTTTCATTGATTAATAATCAAAATGCAGTGACCAGAGTAGATTTTCCTCAAAGGTGGTTATTTAATTCAAACACAAAGATTTGTGTGTGTGTGTGTGTGTGTGTGTGTGTGTGTGTGTAAGGGAGGGAGGGCTCTCTTATGGGTGGATCAGTTTCAAATTTACATCAGATTAAGGAATTCAAAACATAATTGAATACTATGTTCAGATTTACCAAGAAATCTAATTCAGAATCCAACTGAAACTTCTGATGACCACTTGGTATCACATACATGGACACATATAAGTTATTCAAATTTCCACACATTTTGAAATGGCACCTTGAAATCAGTGCATTACAGTGCATTATTAGCCTACACTTATTTTAGTTTCAGTTCTTAATATTCTTGAAAACGACTGTTAATTTTTCTCTATCATTATCTTCTTAATTTCTCTGAGAGTTTGCTTAACACCCAGTGAATGAGAATGTTTATCTGCATCAATAAAACTCAAGTTCCATGGTTTTTCCATATCCTTGTTGTTTAAATATGAATTATTTATATATCCATTATTAAAATAGATATATTAATAATCTTGAGGAAAATCCCAAAACATTCCCCTTCGCTGTATTTGAAATGCCCATAAATTTCTGCTACTTAAACTATTCACAAAAGTAGTAAAATTACTGGGTAATTTTTAGCAACTAGAACATACTAATATTAAAAAGCTCATGTGAAAAGTTTTCCTGTTCTGGCAACATGTTGTACAGAAAATACGAGAGCCATAGAATAGCAAGTATCCCAAAATGTTGACTAAAGCACATCGAACAAACCTAGATATACAGCTGAATTCCCAACTAGGTACAAAGATTCCCCTCAGGATACAAATAAAGAGAAAACTGAAAGCAGACTGGTGCTTGGCTCCGTAGTTTGGCTGTTGGGAGTAAGTAAGAGAAGGAGTCACTGTGGCTGGGAGTTGGGGTTTCAGTTTCACTCTGGCAGAGGAAAAAAAGACTTTCAACCCAAACAAAGCAGGGCGGCAAAATTGCACAATCATCAGTGGCTCAAGAAAGGATTCCGATTTTCATGAAAGGGTATACCAGAAAAAATCTAGACAGCAACTAAAGAAATTAAAATAAAGTGTCTCTATCTTCATCTGGATTCTGGATGAAATTTTTTAAAAATTACAGTTTATGATCTGTTATCACAGAACTGCTGTAAGAGTTGGAACTGAAGCTTTCTCCCTGGATTCCCCAAACTCATAAAATAACATAAAAAGGTCACTAGGGAGGGGCACCTGCGTGGCTCAGTGGGTTAAAGCCTCTGCCTTCGGCTCAGGTCATGATCTCAGGGTCCTGGGATCGAGCCCCACATCAGGCTCTCTGCTCAGCGGGGAGCCTGCTTCCCTTCCTCTCTCTCTCTACCTGCCTCTCTGCCTACTTGTGATCTCTGTCAAATAAATAAAATCTTAAAAAAAAAAAAAGGTCACCAGGGAATGCCTTTGGGAAGAATGGGGTTCAA
This sequence comes from Martes martes, assembly GCF_963455335.1. Lineage (NCBI taxonomy): Eukaryota > Metazoa > Chordata > Mammalia > Carnivora > Mustelidae > Martes > Martes martes. The sequence goes on from NC_137890.1 coordinate 21,194,977, forward strand.
GGAATTTACATTGTAAAAGTATTTGCAAAATTGCTATAAAATAATTAACATAAAAGATAATACTAAATAAAGTGAATTTAACATGATTATGGATAAGAAGCAACTGCATTGTAGGGATATCAACTATCCTCAAATTAAGCTATAAATATTAAGCAATAAGTTGTAATCCTAGCAGTTTTCATAGTGGATTTTGATTAATTGGTTTTCAAATGTAAGTAAAAGAACAAAGGATTAAAGATTAGAAAAACTTTTTGAAGACAAGAACAAGGTAAGAGGATGTACTCTGTGATATATTAGTTCTAATAATCAAATCGGAAGAATTAAGGCAACATTTTGTCTGTGAAGCCAGTAGAGATAAATGTGTTAATAAAATAAAGGAGAAAGTAGAGACATAGATCCATGTTTATGTGGAAGTTTGATATATTACGGAAATGTCTTTAAATTTGTGAAGAAAGTAATGATTTGATTCCTCAATGCACTATGATGAGGTCACCTAGTTATGAATAGGAGGGGGCAAAATGATTTCTAAAATATACCAAACACAAATATCATTTTCTTATACATTATGTAACTAAGTGTAAAGCAAAATGTATGCAATTATCTATGTGACACTGATACAAGAAATGATTTCTCATATAAGACAAGTAAAAAATTAAGGAAATACTACAATAATTAACATTCACATTATTTTTGTGTGCATCCAAATACATCACACCAATTGAAATGTGAACCATGGATTAGAAGAAGACATTTGCAGCACATAAAGGTGGGAAAGATTAATAACCAGATTATATAATGAGGTTTAAAAATAATGATTTTAAGAATCCACTTTTTAAAAATGGTGAAAGATGCAGTTTAGACAGATGGAAATCTGCATGGTCAGTAAAGATAGAAAAAAAGTACTCAAGCTGGGGGTGCCTGGGTGGCTCAGTGGGTTAAAGCCTCTGTCTTGGGCTCAGTTCATGATTCCAGGGTCCTGGGATGGAGCCCCGCATCGGGCTCTCTGCTCAGCAGGGAGCCTACTTCCTTCCTCTCTCTCTGCCTCTCTGTCTACTTGTGATCTCTGTCTGTCAAATAAATTTTAAAAATAAATAAATAAGTAGGAATTCTATTTTTAAAAAAAGTACTCAAGCTGAATAGAAATGGGAAAATTAAGGCCATGATGGGGTTCATTCTCAAGCACAACAGATAGGAAAATTTTTAAAAGTATGCTAATACTGGGGCACCTGGGTGGCTCAGTTGTTAAGCGTCTGCCTTCGACCCAGGTCATGATCCCAGGGTCCTGGGATCGAGCCCTGCATTGGGCTTCCTGCTCAGTGGGGAGCCTGCTTCTCCCTCTCCCACTCCCTCTGCTTCTATTCCCTTTCTCGCTATGTCTCTATCAAATGAATAAATAAAATCTTAAAAAAAAAAAAAAGTTTGTTAATACTGAGTATTGGTGATGATGTGGGCCAAAGAGAATTCTCATAATTGTTTCATTAAAAGTGGAAGCTGGAACAACTAGTTGAAAGAGCTGTTCTGCAAACTGCTATATTAGCAGAAGTACATTTTTACCCTCATGAGAAACAAATGTGGAGGGCTCTAGAGCCTGGTTTCTTTCCCCTATTTGTTAGCAAAGAGGAAAATCAGTTCAAATGGAGCTTGTCAACCTGAGTAGAGACAACAAGGCCTCCTCTGGTTAATATCAGCATACCTGGAAGGTGAATCTCTTCCTCTGGATCATGACCTTGGTGCTCTGCATGTTAACTCTGTAGTCCAGTTCCTGTGTCTGGAGATCCCTTGAAATATCCTAGTTACTAATTTTAAATAACTGTTGGCTTCCCTCATTAGGATAATCTACTGACCTTATTGATGAGGCAGAAACTGAACCTATCTCCTAACCACTAGTCCACTTGTTTCTTACCAAGGTGTCTAGAGAACTTGTTATTTCTTGCTCATCAGGAATAATTAACATGATACGATCAATATGTTAGACCAACATAAAGTTTTCTGGAATGTCTGGGCAATTAAGGCCTTTTTGTACTATATTGTGGTTGAGAACAGAAGTCTTAACATAGCCTTTAGGCAAAAAAAAAAAAAAAAAAAAAAAAAAAAAATAGTAGGTACTGCTGTGTTGATGAGGAATAAAAAGAATACAATCCCCATATTGATAGTCACATACCAGGTGCCAAGGCTATTTAATTTCTTCTAGAAAACATACTGCATTCTGTATAGCAGGTATGATCGAGGTTACCACTAGGTTAAATTTACAGTAATCTATAATCATCTGCCATTATCCATCTAGTATTTGTAGGGCTCATCATCAGCAACCTTATAACTTTTAGGTCTTTCAATGTGTCTCAACTCTTTACCATTCCACTTTGGGCACTGCTATTGCTTCTAATTAGATTGGCCACAGGAAGTCATTTCAGAAATGACTTCTCTTTGGTCTTTCCTATCTTGAGAGTTTTCATTCCATAAAGTAAGAAACCAATATGATTTTTGTGAGTTGGTATGTTTCCTGGGTATGCAGTTAAGGTATGGAGAAATGACCACAGAATAAGACCAGACTCATTCATCTCACTATGATGAGATGAACGGATGAGATACCATTTTTCATTTTGCCTCCATGTGACTCCATTCTGAAAGTGGACAATGATGACTTTTGGGATCCCTAGTGTCAGTACCATGTAAGACCCTCTAACCAACATTTCTTAAATATCTATGACGTATTCCTTTTCTGCTGGATAATTACTTTGGTAAAATACCGTAAGCCTGATTGAGAAGACTTGGGAAAGTAGCTACTGTAAAAGCTTATATTGGGGGGCACCTGGGTGGCTTAATCAATTGGGCCTCTGCCTTTGGCTCGGGTTATGGTCCCAGGGTCCTGGGATGGAGTCCTGTGTCGGGCTCCCTGCTCAGCTGGGAGTCTGCTTCTCCCTCTCCCTCTGCCTCTCCCCCAGCTTGTGCTCACTCTCTCACTTACTCTCTGACAAGTGAATAAATAAAATCTTAAAAATACTAAAACAAAAACAAAAAGCCCTTATTTTGGCATTGTAGAGTCCTTCCTGAAGAGGGTCTAGTTTCTTTTTAACTGCTGGTCTCATGTCTGGGAATTATCCTAGAAACTGGGAACGGAATCATGAGTTCCTTTCATGGCCATCAACATCATCCTCCATCTATGGCATCTGTATTTCAAGCAATATCTTCATTGGCTGCCTTCATTTCTTGCCCCTAGGAAACCAATAGTCTATCAGTCACTCCGACAGATAGGTCAGGACCTTGGTGGCCATTTCAGGCTTGTTGCACACACTGGAATCATATCCAACTTGTCTTTGACAAGCTGAAATACTATCAGCTGACCTCTGCTTTACCAGAATCTTATCTGCATCCATGCTAGTAAGCACCATTTCCTACTTTATCTCTTATTACCCAACCTGGGTTCTAGTGGAAAACCAACCCTGACCTTTGCAGCAATTCGAGCACTCCTCTAATTTGGACATTTCTTATTGCTTTAGTGAAGAAGTGTCTTCTAGGCCTTCTGAGGAAACATAATCAGTAAAGGAGTTTTCTGGTTTTACATAATAAATCTATTTGATAACATTCATGTTTCTTCATCTTCTGATCACTTCCTCAATACTCTGCCAAGGATGTGCCAGCATTTCTACCTCATTTACTATCAGCCATTATTATCTCCAGGATTCAAAGTTTCATTCCTGGTATCCTTGCCTGAGAATTCAACCCTGACTCATAAAAAAATCCTTCCCTATAAATTCACTCTCTTCAATGTTGCCTTTTATTTTCACCTCTCTCCCCCACTCCAACATATTTAAGAAGCAATTCACTTACAGGCCCTCTTGGTCTATTCTGGTAAATAATAGCAATGTTCTGTAGGCCTTTAGGTGAATAAATCCATTTCCTTTCAATACTTTTGGGCCATATTGAGTCTTTATCTCAGTTACTGGTCTAAAAGAAATGAAAGCAAGTGACAGGAAGATCTTGAAGGGGACAAACATCAATGTGTACAATGCATCCATCTCACATCTGCTTTTTGCATGGTGTACAAACATCAGGCGGCTATTCTACTCAAGCAAAGGGAAAAAGGACCTGGATGGCTCAGTTGGTTAAGTGCCTATCTTCAGCTTAGGTCGTGATCTCAGGGTCCTGGGATCAGGCCCCACACGGGGCTCCCTCCTCAGTGGGGAGCCTGCTTCTCCTTCTGCCTTCATTCCTCCCCTGCTTGTGCTTTCACACTCTCTCTATCATCAAATAAATAATTTCTTTAAAAAGAAAAGAAAAGAAAAAAAGGAAAAGAGGAGATTTGAATGAGCCTAAGGGCTTCCATGATTATATAGATTCAAGTTTCTTCGACATATCCTATCAAAAGTCCCCATATCCAGATTCCCTCTGTTTACCCATCAGGGCACGGATTTTGCCATGCTTATGGTCAACTATTGAGCCCATTTTCAGCATAGTCTCTCCTTCTGGGTGTAGGAATTGACCCTTTTAAAATGCTGAGAAGGAGGCTTCTTGGCTTTCACAGTAAGGTCTGAGTTGATAGTTGGATGACCGAGCCTATACTTCCCTTTTTCAAGTCTTCTAAGAGAGTAACCAAAAGCCACCCAACTCCACAGTCTCTCTGATTACCATTGCCCCATGTAATTCAGGTGCTGGAAGTATGGCAGAAGCCAGCACTTCCTTTTGAGCTCTGTCTCATTCCAGTTCCCTGCAGGTAAGAGTCTCAGCAATTATGAGGTTGTAGCATTCAGTTACCACATTTGTTTTTACAACATGAATTCTTTGTTATCACCTACTAGGCAAGAAATCACATTGTAGGACCCTATCTTGAGGACTTCCCTTCTAGAAACACTTCTGGTCATAGCTACTTTAGTTTGGGTCCTCCCCCCCAACTCCACCCCCAATGCAAAACTTAGAAAAAGGAAATTTTTAGTGGGGAAAAGATCCTAGGAAATACTGTGAAGGGAAGAGATGTAAACTTCAGACAGGGAAAGGAACCAACCTGATACAAGGTATATATGTGATTGAGTAACTAATGTGAGTAACGGGTTCCAATTTCTTTAGGAACCTTCTAAAAAATTGTTAAGAACATGCCCCAGAATTGCTGATGCTCATTGGTTGATGGTCCTGTTTCTGTCCACCCTCTGCCCAACTCTGGCTTTGGAGAGACAGGGGAGGGGGTTTTGCATTCAGATAATGCTCTCACACAGAGAAAGCAGTCAGCAAATGAGCTTCCAGGAAGAATGGGAAATATGGGCAGGACACCAATAGTGTCTTCAGTTTTTATTCAATAATAGAGGTTTTAGGAGAGACCAGAAGAAGTCCCTATCTCTGAGTCATTAAAATGGAAAATTATGTATCATGTGCAAAAGCAACTTATTGAATTTTACTTGATGTTAGCATTTCAAGGTAGTTATTAGACTACAGTGTTTCATACAGTAAACATAAATTAGATAACCAGGCACTCTGTAGATGCAGAGAAATTATAGGTTTTTAAGTAATCCGTTTCTTAACAGTTTATCTCTTAAGAGCTATGCAATATCTTTAAAACCAGTTGATTCTAATAATAATAATTATGAAAGTCTACCCTGGTAGATACCAGATTTTCACATTCCATATATTTAAGCAAAATGACTAGGCATGCCTGTGTTAAAACTTGATAGCCCCACAAATATATCGCTTTTGTCCTAGTGATTTAAGCTTAAAATAATATTTCTTCTAACGAATTATATCACATATTTTAGATCCTGGATATGCAAGAGTATACAAAATAATTAGGTTTTAGTCAAACAATTAAGGAGGAAATACTTAACACCTATTATGTAAAAACTTTTGTATTAAATACTAAAAAAATCAACTCTTCTGACAAGGAAAATATATTCTCTATTTGTGAATGATCTTGGGGAACTAAGTCCATTAAAAAATAACAAAGAATATAAATAAAAATTTAAAAAATTCATATGAACAATTTTGATATATGACAATTTTACTTGCCAATATTAACAATATAAAGTATACTATACCACTTATGAACAACTACTCAGATGCATTTATCTTAGAAATGTTAAAGAATTTTCTCCTATATCATCTAATCAGAACACTCAAAAATTTCATTCAAAGTATAAAATCATGTATACAAATTAATAATATATTTAATAAATATTCCCATTTGCTCACAGTAACTATTGTAGTTTACTGTTGATAGTAATTTGCAATGTCTTAATTTTTTTTTCTCATTTTAAACATTATGACTCATGCTGTATATTTTATTTTTATTTTTAAAGATTTTTATTTTTTTATTTGAGTGAGAGAGAGCGAGAGCATGCGAGTGGTGGGGAGGGATAAAGGGAGGTGGAGAGAATCCCACGTAGATGTCCCGCTGGGCAGGGAGCTGGACATGGGGCTAGATCTCACAACCCAGAAACCATGACCTGAGCTGAAATCAAAAGTTGTACACTCAACTGACTGAGCCATCCAGGCCCCCCTCATGATGTACATTTTAAAAGTTATCTATATTATGTATATTTTTTCTTAAAAAATATATTATTGACTCCATAATAGGTCTGGATTAGAATCTACAATTCAGTTGGAACTTTCAACTCCTTCAAGTATTAAATATACACATTTTAAATTTTATATGTTGATGGTGCCTGAGATTAAATATATATAATTTCATCTGTGCATGTGCATGTGTGTGTGTACATGCATGTGTGTGTGTATGTTTAGGGAAAATCTGGGCCCAATGTAATTTTTTTCTATAAGTTTAAATATTTCACTTAATATCTTAACACCTACTTTTATAAGCTAGCATAAATATGACTCATAGTAGTGACTGAGTGCCTAAGAAAATACATTTATCATGTTCTTATACCTTGCTAAGTTAGGAAATATATCACTTATTTGTGAATTAGTCCCAAAAAGCAGTGGAAAGAAAAAGTTTTAGCATATGGAGAAGTGTTTATCATCCAGATTGATCATTTTTGAATTTTGGCTAGCTGGGGAGTTTATGAAATACAGTGCTTAATACCACAAACAAATGCTTTAGACACTTTTTAAAAGAAATTAATGTTTGTGAATTATTATTATATTTTATGCCACTAGTAAGCATATTCAAGTATTTTAAAATTAATTGAAATATATGTACATAGTAAAAAAAAATTCTTTAAATTACCATTACTAAAATCAATTCTGAAAAAAAAGAAAAAAACGTTGTTTTTTCATAATGAATTATGAAGGAAAACTCATATGCATTATAAGCTACTTAGCTGTATTTTCTACATGGTAAATAATGCTTCAAGTATGCAGATTAGTGTATCAGTGCCCTCATCATGCCATTAGTCTTATTTCTGCCTTGTAAAGACCTCATTCTGTAGGGATTTGACTAATGAAGTTTCGGTACCGAGACAATAATGCCTTCCTCAGAATGGAGACTGCCAATTCAACCATATTGTGCTGAACTGTAGAGAACTGTGCCAAATCGTGTGTGTCTTCTTCAGAAACAAGCTGTTCATTAAAAAGAAAAAAAAATAAAAAAGGTAAGCAGCAAAATACATTTTAAGTAGTAACGATGAGGTCCTGGCACGCTTTAAAGATTTGATTTCTTTTCCCACAGTATCAAAACAGTCAACATAACAGTTTGTCTCCAAGAACGAACAAGATTAATAAACAAACTTTAGTATCAACTTTATTATCCACTTACATGTAGGAAAAATAGCATTTTCAAAGACATATTGCAGTTTGAAGTAGAGCCTTAATGTTCACACTCCTTCACTTATTCCATAAAGAAATACTGATTGTCATGCAATCTTATGCCAGGCACCGTGTTGGACTTTGTACTTCCCTCTACTTCCCTTTTTGCTTAAAATATGTTGTAACATTTTACATGGATTTTTCCAAATAAAAGCTAATAAATTATAAGCCAGAGTCTGCTAATGTCTTATGTTAAAATATTGGGATCTGTTAGGCCCACTTATCTTTCACACTACTATCATGTTCTCCTATTTTGTTACTATTTTACATCTACTAAATTAGTTATATAAATTGCAATTCTTTGGTACCAAGTTTTTATTGATAACTAATGATGAGTTTAGGGACATTCCTTTATTCATCTCAGTCTCCCCTGCTTCTAATACATTGTGAACACATAGGATGATGGTATCAACTTAGGATAATTTGAATTTATATCTATATATAACTGGTTTTAATGTTCACTTACAATTATTTTATACTTTACCTCCTGATTCTTCCCTATGTGACTTTCTCTTGGTCAGAAGAAGTATTCTGCTAGTGTACTTATAATTTTAAATATGTAAAGATGTATGTGTATATATATATATGTGTGTGTATATATATATATATATATATATATATATATATATATATATATATGTAGCTTTTTAAAAATTGAGGGAAAATTTGCCAGATAGTTGTAGATGGCAGCTGCATACTCTCTAAATTCTTCTTCTCATCAGACATGTAATGATACAGAGAATCTGAGGCCAACCCCATTATTATTTTTTTTTTGGGCCTATCAGTGTTTTTATTTTCTTATTTAAAATATAGGTATATACAACATTGATACATTTAAAACTAGTTTTGCTCAGTTTTTGTCATATTTTCATATTATATCCATCATTAAGAATAGTCTGATTGCTTCTATCCCAGTTGTTCTTGTATCTTTCTTAAATTCCAGTTACCAACAGGCAAGATTATACTGTCTCTCCTTAGGAATATTTGTTTTCTTTTTTTGTTTAAAAACTTGATTAAGTTCCTCTGCATTGAAGGAGAATTCTCAAATCTGTCATATGAATCATTGACTTGATTTTCTGCCGTGACAATTCTGCTCTTTGATGATATAATAAATAGCAATAGTTAAGTATGCCCATCAGCTTTATAACACTTTTCTATCCTTCCTATAACTTCTTTTATTGAAGCCCTCATTAAATTTCTTATTGTTTGGGGGACACCTGGGTGTCTCAGACAGTTGTGTCTGACTCTTGATATACAGCTCAGGTCATGATCTCAGGGTTGTGAGATCAAGTCCTGCACCAGGCCCCACTCTGGGCATGGAGCCTGTGTAAGATTCTCTCTCTCCTTCTCCTTCTGCCCCACCTCTCTCTCTCTCTCTCTCTCTCTCTCTCCTCCCCTCTCCATTTCAATAAATAAGTAAATAAACATCCTATTGTTCTAAATTCTACTTGCATCACCCATTTTCGATGTTTATTCTCTTTTTCTAAAGTTGTAGAATTTTCAGCTGATTCCATTTAGGATTTCATGTTCATTTGCATTCTTGGTTGGTTGACTTTGAGGGATGTTTGTATTGTATTTGTTTTAACTCTTTCCCCTTCTCACTTATTTTATATAAGGAATGGACTCTCTGAAAAATTAACTACATGATAATTTCCTCTTTGGTTTCACTGTTATCCACCTTCATGCTTTTGGGACTTTTCTGCTGCACTTCATACAGAGAATTTGGGTCACTGATAGAACAATTTTAGTAGTTCAAAGAGTAGGGATTATTGTTAAAACTCTTAAATCTCATCAGGGGAATACCATTTGTCACACTGCCACTTTTTAATTTCTCCTTTTGGTTGATCCAATGACCAAGGCAGCATATGATCGTGAGGAGCTCAAACCGCCTTGATGTGAAGCCAGGTTCCAACACCCAGTAGAATAGGACTTTAAGAAAGTTTTCTCACTTCTCTCTGAAGTTTACATTTCTTTGTCTATAAAATGAGGATAAACATAAGAATTATATCATAACTTTGAGGTGAGAATTGATTTAATATAAATGCAAAGTGCTTAGAACAGTCTGCAAGAAAAAGTGCTCTTGTCATTAGCTATTATTATTATTATTATTACTATTATTATCTGTACTATCAGAATGAAGTGAATATTTCCCTGTTTATTGGCAAGTTCAAGATCACATTTCAGTCTGGCTCATTGTTAGAGTTAAGCTTTTATCACACCACAAGGATTTTGCTGAGCATATCTACTATATGACCCCAGAGACTGTCCAGCGCTTTTGTCTAATACTTCTGATTTCAGAAACTACTATAAGTTTATTCAAATATAGTCCTTCCCCTAGTCTCCACTACCTGCCCCCGTTTGGACCATAGCCTTCTAAATTAATTTATGTCAGTGTTATTCTTCATGATTCTTTAACGCTTGCTTGCTAGCAATAGTGTACTTTTTTCTTGAGAAGCGACAAAGCAGGGCTTTCATTAGTACAGAATGTAGTAGAAATTTCTCAGTTAATGACATTGAGGCAAATAACACTTTTCTTTAATATCTCATAATTCTAGGCTTCTGGTATTTTTCTATTCATATCAAGCATAATGTCAGTGGATATGGAGGAGATGACAATTAACAGAGAAATCAAATACTATGCTCTTCACATGGCCTTTTTACCCAGAAGTATGAACAAACAAAATTATATATAGTTTTATATATTCTAAAACAGAGAGTCAGGAATATCTTGTCATTTATTTTCCCATAGTATGTTATGTTCGGAAGCTCATAGTTTTAGTTATCCATCCATTTGACAAACATTTACTCTTTATCTACTTTATACTGGTGATTAAAATGGGTCAATAGAAACGTTCTGTCCCCTAGAGGAACTTCGTGGAATCAAGGAGTGAAGGAAACTAACATAAGCCAATACTCATCGTCAATCATAGATAAAAATAAAGACTATGGAGGAAATAAAAAAGATGTTCTAATAGAGAGTGAAGAGAGATTTCACCAGAGTGATTAAGAGACTCTCCATGGACTTCAAGAATGAGAAGATGATGTTGTGTAGAACTTGGGGATGGGGGGTCGACAGGTGGAGGTAGTCAGTTCATTTGGAAGGTATACACAGCATGGAGTCTGAATAATGCAGCATTTTCATAATATGGAAGAATTTTAAGGAGGCATATTAAAGGTCTGGTTGGATTTTTTTTTTTTAAAGATTTTATTTATTTATTTGTCAGAGAGAGAGAGAGAGCGAGCACAGGCAGAGTGGCAGGCAGAGGCAGAGGGAGAAGCAGGCTCCCTGCCAAGCAAGGAGCCCGATGTGGGACTCGATCCCAGGATGTCGGGATCATGACCTGAGCCGAAGGCAGCGGCTCAACCCACTGAGCCACCCAGGCGTCCCCTGGTTGGATTTTTGAACAGATCATTCTTGCAAGAAGCTACCATGCACAGAAATATTAAAATACTGAAGTAAGGGTGTCAGAAAGGGGATAGAAGAATTTAGGCTACTTAGTTGTTTACTAATGGGGAGAACCCTAGAAGAGAAACAGGTATAAAAGCCGTTTTATTGTGGAACTAAATGCATTTTCCTTGAGAACATGTAAAACTCAGCTTCCTTTTGGTGCATCAAGAGAACATGCCCCACAGAAACAGCAATTGAAATGACTGTCTGTGTGAGAAACAGATTGATACTGTTTATATTTATTACCTTCCTTTCCCTGTTTTCTTTTTATTTCCTCATTTGTTCCCTTTTCGTTTTCTTTTAATACGCGGGCATACTTTTGGAAAGACAAGGAAGAAAAACTTCACTTTCCTTTTAAACAAAATGCATCAAGTATACTTATGATTATGCTAGAAATCAATAGATTCAAAGGGAGAAGAGTCATTGGTGCACATCAAGTGTTCTTTCGCCTATTGTTAGGCTTTTTCAATTTCAAGTAAAAATATCTTTAAATTGTTCTTTATAAAAGAACACAAATTAATTACCCAGGGAAAATCAATACAACTTGATGTGGCACCTGAGTTTCCGGAATCTGCCAATTTCTAATATTTTGGAAAACATGAATTGTTAAAATTAAGCCAACTATTGTCGCTGTATTTCTCATATTGACACCACAGAAGTGCTCTTCCTTTTCTTTTCTTTTTCACTGAAAAGATAATGAATAGAGGGCATTTTTAAAATGTTTTTTTGAAAGAGAAGCCTGAGATTCTGGAATGTGTAATAAATAGTTACTGTTAAGATGTTAAGATAAATCCTTATTTAGAATTTCTGAAAATAAAGTATGCATTGTAGAGCATTTTTGGTGACTTTGCCTGATTTTTTTTTTCTTTTTTAGGAATTACATCTACATTTTTAAATTCTACTCTTGCACCCTTGCATTCTCCAGAGTGATTTTTTTTTTTCTGAAAGCATGAATCTGATGACATTCCTCCTTTATTTCAATCCTGCAGTAATTTACCATTGCAATGAAAATAAATTGCAAAACCCATAATAAGAGTCATTCCTATATTCCTGACTTCATTTATTACCACTCTTCTCAATTAACTGTGGTCCAGAAGTATTCGTTTTTTTCCTGCCTATTTCCTGAACATTTTCACCTATGATCCATGTTCTTTGTTGACTGAGTTCTTTCACCCCCACAAGTACAAAAATTTTATATGGACAGATTCCAGCAGCCTGGTTTTTCCAGAAAGTGGACCGAGCTTTAATATGCACCTAAGTGCCAGCCTCTGGTTTTAGACTATCTAACGTCAACAGCCCTGTGCGCTGGGATTTTTCTAATCCTGATGATGTGTTCATTCATATCTCTGACTGAAATACATCTTTTCAGAAAGATGTTCCCTAACCACCCAAAATAAAGTAGGCTCTGTTGAAACTATCTTAGAGCCTTGCTATATATTCTCTACTGCACTTATTAATTTTTGATTTTATAGTATTCCGTCTACTTGTAAATGTATTTATTTTCTGTCCTATAACAGGACAAACAAGTATAGAGCCTTGGTCTGCTTGACACAACTCAGCATTGGAGCAAGTACTATATGCTTAAATATTTGTAGAGAGGTGAGTGAAGGAAAGAAATATTAATTAGATTCGTAATCAAAATGTAAAACTAGAATTGAGCAATTTTTTAAAGTGCCATCTAGATCAGAGTGTACAAATTATAACCAGTAGGCAAATCAAGACTGTAGCCTGATTTTATATGGCCCTGAGAGCCAATAAGGTTTTGTACAATTTAAAAGGTTGGAAAATAAACAAGGAAGAATATATGACAGACAGTATGTGGCTTGCAAAGCACAGACTATTTACTATCTGGCCCTTTATAGAATCAATTTGCCATTGCCATTCTAGATTAAGTCCTCACTGATGCCGCTGTTACCCGAATGGATTTGGATTACTTTCCATGAAAAGTTAGGGAATTGGATTAATAGATCTCTTTAGACCTTTGGTAATCCTTCTGAAGGGTGAATGGAGAAAGCATAGTTAGCCACACCTACACCACACCTACATTGCTTAGTCTCCTGGACGATAGGGGACAGAGAAGAGAAAGTAAGAGCAGATGTGAGAATTTATAAGATCGTTGCATAAAGTAAGGCATCTCTCCAGGAAAGATGAAGGATTGTGGTCACTATCTTGAACTCCAGAGGCTATACTGCATCAAAAGCCTATTCAAGTAAAAATGCAAATCTCTCTTCCTGAACTTTGACATATGCAACCCAGTTATTAATATATAAATAAGATAAATATGAAAAAAGTTAACAATTAATTAGAATAACATTTTCATATAGATTAAAATCAGGGATCTGTTCAAGTCTGTCTGGGTTCAAACCCTGGCTTCCCTGATTACTAGATGTGTGTCTCTGAGCACACTTAACCTCTCTGTATCTCCATTTTTAAACATCTGTAAATTAGTGATAATAAAGTTACTGCCATTGAGAATTTCTGGGAGGGTTAAACATGTTAATGTTTTTAACATGCTTAGATTATAATGCCTTGCATATAGTATGTACTACATATCTTGGCTGAATGAAATAAAACCATTGCATACTAATTTTATTATTTATCATCTCCCTTAGGCAATAAAATTGTATGAAAAATAATGCAGTGCTACAATCAGATTTTCTCTTATTTCTGTGACATGCTTGTTTAATGGAGGTTGCATAAGAATTAACCTTATATCAAGATTATCAAGATATATCAAGATATATCAAGAATTAACCTTATATCAAATTCCACAGTTCATCAAATTCACAGTTCATTGCGTGAGAGGATGTATTTGTTTTAAATTACTTTACCATTGTTAGAAAGTTCTGCTTTATCATTCCTATAAATTTCAAAATGAAAATGTAATTTCACTTTCAAAATGATTTTAACACATCAACATGAAAGAGCACATAGTTGTTTCCTAGCCAATTGGTCACAATTGCTCTTAACCATTTCAGTCACAGGAAAACACAATAAAGAGCAGATCCAGAATATCTTTTCAAGGGAGAACATTTCTAATATGACAAACAATGATGTGGAGAACAAAGGCAAAGGAAAAAAAAAAAATTCCTGTACAACTTACAGTCCATTGACAAGTCCTTGGGATAGGCAGAGAGATCTTCCTCCAGGAACACAGCTACCTTGATGTTGATACTTTGCTAAGGGCAAAAGGCCATCTTAGCTTAATATTATTCCAACCCCCAGGATCCTGTGAGTCTCCTTTAATATATTAAAATTCCTTTGGAAACTTCCTTTATCTCTACCTCCCAAGATATACATTAGAAATCTTCCTCCAGGCATATGGCCCACTGATACTCATTCCATGATTACGGTTTTACTAGACAGTAGTAAATGACCTCTTCCTAATAATAAATAGCTAGCCTCTCAAGGTCCTAGAAACCTTGCTCCCAAATTCCTTTGACACTTAAGCTATCCATAACCCCTCCCAACTTAAAAGTATATTATCAGTCACCACTCACAACTCTAGTGCAGCTCTTTCTTTCTTTCTTTTTTTATTTTTTTTAAAGATTTTATTTATTTATTTGACAGAGAGGATCACAAGTAGGCAGAGAGGCAGGCAGAGAGAGAGGGGGGAGGAACAGTCTCTCTGCTCAGCAGGGAGCGCAATGTGGGACTCGATCCCAGGACCCTGAGATCATGACCTGAGCCGAAGGCAGAGGCTTAACCCACTGAGCCACCCAGGCACCCCTAGTGCAGCTCTTTCTGCCTACAGGTCCTATCCCCCTGCTTTGATAAAACCACCCTTTTTGCACCAAAGATACTTCAAGAAATCTTTCTTGACTGTTCACTTTCCAAACCCCAACATTTCCACATCAAATAAAAATATGCTTCAAATGATGTTTCTTCTCCTTTTTTCTAATTGCTGCTCTTGCTGTTGTTTTCTAGTTAAAAAAAAAAAAAAAGGAAAATAGTGGAACCGAGAGTTGTTCCATGACAAATAAATAAATAACTGATTAAAGGACAAGTTATACATTTATTCAACACAGGTTCACTAATCTCTTCCCATGTGCCAAGTCATAGGCGTGCAGAATTTAGAAAATAAGTCTTGTTTTCATGAAGCTCCGTACGTAGTGGTGACACAGAATAGAAAATGCGAACATATTTTAAGTGTTAAATAGATTTTAGTAGTTGATGTTATGATAGATGTTATGTGCTAGAGCACATAGCACATAGAAATGAACCTAACTATCTCATCTTTTACACACATACACACACACCTATATGTGGATCTTTCAGAAATAAGAGTATACTTCTGTGACTTCAAATGGTTTTGGTTTATAGGTTCTTAAAACTGTCTTTATTGTTTCCTCTTTTCGTTTTACTTTCATTCATTGACACATTTTTCTAAATGGTCCTCTGGAACCAGTTAAGTAAACAACTATTTCTATTGTGTAGAGCCTCAGGATGATAGGGAAAAAAAAAAAAAACAAAAAAAACAAAACAAAACTTGGAGATTTGGAGGCTACAGGTGGTAAAAAAGAAAATCTGTTTTCATTTTTATGTGTTGTTCTAGGTGAATAGATAAATTTATGAGTGATCAGAGATTGCTATAAGAAGATCAAAGTACATTGTTAGAAACTAATTGTAACCCAGGGGGTTCAGGTGCAAAAATTTAAAATGCTCAAAGATTACAGACTTCAAATTCATGGAGGTGATGTAAGCAGCATCTGTCTTCTTACCACAGAATGAGGTTTCATCCCTGCTGGACGACTGTAGAGCATGTCATTCTCAGATGTCTGAGCTCTTCTTTAAGGAATGTGAAACCATCAGAATAAAAAGAATAATCATGATGAGATAAAATTGAAAATAAATTAAAGCAGGAACTAAAATCTGATTAAAACTGCTGAAGATAAGAATATAACATCTGAAAATTCACGTTTCAAAACCAGAAAGATTGTTTCTAGTTATATCATATCTGGCTCCTTAGTGACACAACAGTGAGCCATCAATTGTGACAGGGAAAAAGTACAAAGCTCAGAGACAAGATTATAAAACACACTCCTTAATTATGTATTGATTAAGACTTTTATATAGTGATCTAGGTAGCAACTTTCAATGGACAGAAATTTAGATTGCTGCAGTTACCAGATACATGATTTTAAAACATGGGGATTTTAAAATACCTGATCATCAAATTATATATATGTCTTTAGAACACCATTTGTCTACACAAACTCACTATAACAATCATAAACCTGAAGAAAGCGTGGGTGACTCAGTCGGCTGAGTATCCAACCCTTGGTTTCAGCTCAGGTCATGATCTCATGGCTCATGATCTCATGTGTTGTGAAACTGAGAGCCACATTGGGCTCCATGCTCAGTGGGGAGTCTGCTGGAAATTCTCTCCTTTTGCCCCTCCCCCCAGTTGGGCACACACACATTCTCTCTCCCTCTCTCTCAGATCTATAAATAAATCCTTTAAGAAATCTTAAACCTGAAAATACTTTCACTATCATTAATGTAATATTCCCTCTCTTTCCTCTTTCTCACATATATGTGAGATAAATTTTTGTATATTTCATGTAGTTATACATTATATATTATACATGTTGTTATATAGTTTGTATACGTAAAACGCATACACATATAGGCATACATACTTATATATAATATACGTATACCTATATATAATGACAAACAGAAGTCCTCCCTTATTGATGGTTTCACTCTCTGAGGTTTCAGTCACTGGCAGTCAACTGACGCTCATGATGCTCCTTCTGACAGTGTCAGAGATCAGTCGTAGCCTAATGCTGCATTTCAGTGCCTGCACCCATCACCTCACTTCATCTCATCACATGGCACCTTATCATCTCACATCATCACAAGGTAAGGTGTGGGTATCACACAATAATATACTCTATGAGAGAGATCACATTCATATAACTTTTATTAAAGAATAATGTTGTGCTATTTTATTAGTAGTTATTGTTATTAATCTCCTACTGTGCCTAATTTATAAATTAAAGTTTATCCGTGGTATGTATGCATAGAGAAAAGCATAGTATATATAGGATTCAGTACTATTCACAGTTTCAGGCATCTTCTGGGAGTCTTGGAACATATTCCACATGGATAAGGGGGTACTACTGTAACTATAATATGATACTGATAAATAATGAGTATATATAGTCATAATTATATCCAGGTTCTTTCTTGGGTAAAAGTCCTCATGGTCCTATTATAAAAACAATACTCCTACTAATAGTCAAATAAGTACTCATGGGGACAGAAAAGTATAGTAGAATTCCAACTTCTATTTCCATCTCTGGGTTCACTATTAACTAAGTACCTACTGTGTATTAAGCCTGTAGCTACTATAGCTCATGCTATCAATCACAGTTCAGGCAAGGAAACTTTTGAGACAGATTATTATGAGAAAATGATTAAACTAGTGTTAGGAAACAAGTAAACAAAATGAGCACACTGAGTTAACACAGTAGCTTTAAAAAACAAATATTCCCTGAGAGACTCAGAGAAGAAAGAGAAGAAAGTGGGTAGAGCAGAACCTAGAAGCGGGAAAAAGGTGTCCTGTACATCTGTAGCTCACACCTGTGAAGGGACAGCATTGTCCAGCTGGGGTGGAGAAGGCCAAGAAAGCTAGAAACTAGAATTAATGAAAAGGTGAAGGTATATTGGTGAGACAATGCTGACAGTTGTAGCAAACAAATAGGAAGGGTGAGTCTCTTCCCTCTTCTGGTCTCTAGGTCTGTTTTCCCCTTTTGGTAGAACACCACAGAGAGTGAGAAGTGGGAACTTCTGTGTCTGTAGTCCTGGTTGCAGTGACACAACACAGAGAATGGAAGGCTGGATTTGAAGAGAGCGGCAAGAACTTAACAACTGGTGCGTTGATAAAGTATGCAATTATAACCTGCAGGTGTTTAAAGACTCAGTCATGTAACTTTTCCAATAATGGCTGCCAGTAATGTTCTATCAATACTCTCGCCTTTACTACTTGGGGGAGCTAACTTCCTTAATGGCATATCAATTTAACTCTATATTTACAGTCATTGAGACGTATTTGTAGATCTCACAACGTCCTCCTTTTTGTTTCATATTTTCAATTTCACATCTTGTTCAAAGGTTTCCTCTCTCAGATCCAACCTCCCACCCGTGCAAACTCAACTGATGGCTGGAGCAGACCGGGGTTCAATGGGACCCAAAAATCTGCTCTTTCATCTGCCCCTCATCTTCTTCTTCTTCTTCTTCTTCTTCTTCTTCTTCTTCTTCTTCTTCTTCTTTTTTTTTTTGCCCCTCATCTTCTTCCGATGCTTGTCATTCAGATTCTGAAGGCCAGTGTATTAGGGGAAAACAAACGTCATCTCCCTTTACTGTTCTCTGTAGTAAATTTGATGTCCTCTCCTTGGCTACTCATAATCACTTTCTAGTTCTTTTTCTATTTGCTCTATTAGTTAGGACTAATGGTGGCATAAGAAGGTCCTGCTGGTAAGAGCTGAATTCTTACTTACCTGGCCAGGTGATAATGTTTGTCCACTGACAGTTCAGATGAATTTCTGGCTGTCCCCACTGGAAGTGCCATGTCAAATTAGGCAAGTGCCCTTTTGTCCTATGCTGCTTTTGTGCTTCACAAACTTGTATCTGCTGTTCTTTATGGCCTGCAGACCTGAACCTTGCAGACAAGACATGAATCAACTATCTGTGATTCTTTGGAATTGAGTTTTGGCGTGTGCCCTTGTCTTCTCTTCTCCCCATAACCCCACCTGCCAAGTCCACCCATTGTTTTGTCCATTTCTGGTAGCCCTGAGAAGACCAGCACATTCAATGAATATGCAGACATTCCACCAGAAAATAAACATTGACTCTGCAAGCAATCACAGATCTCATGAGGTATTATCTTGACGTTTCTCTCCCCTAGGGAAGGAAAGGTAAAGGGAGAATTTCTTCTTATGAACTGTGCCCAACCCAAAGGTCATCACTCGCCCCCTTCCATTTTTATACTTCTGTTCATTCATCCAGGTGGCAACGTGGGTGGTGGTAGAGATATTTCTGTTGAAATTGTACCTCGAAGATTGCCTTTGGGATTTTAGCTAGTTTTAACAGACAGCAATTCTCTAGGTTTACAGCACTGGACCCTTTATACTTTTTGTTCTCAGCTGTGAGACTTGTTTCCAATTCCAGAAATTCCACCCAATGCAACTCTGTATGCGTGAACTCATTTAATCATCACAATGATGCATGAAGAACTATTATTATTCCATTTGAGAAATGAGAAAACCGACGGTCAGTTCTACAGCTACTAAGTTATAGATCTAGATTTAAGACACATTCAAGTCTAATCAAACCTAAGCTCTTTTCACTTTTGTTATAGCTGGGAACATTGGTCCAGCTTTCAGAACACCTAAGGGACATATATGAATAGCTTAGGGATATCAATGAAATTATTGCTACAGGGTAGAGTTCACTAGACAGTAACAGAAATGGTAAGGATGGAAGTTTGGTCAATAATGACTGAATAAAATGAGGAAATTCTTAAATAAATTTTAATTTTTGATATATATATTTTTTTAAGATTTTATTTATTTATTTGACAGAGATCACAAGTAGGCAGAGAGGCAGGCAGAGAGAGAGGGAGAAGCAGGCTCTCCGCTGAGCAGAAAGCCCGATGTGGGGCTCGATCCCAGGACCCTGAGATCATGACCTGAGCTGAAGGCAGAGGCTTTAACCCACTGAGCCACCCAGGTGCCCCAATTTTTGATATTTTTTTAAGATTTATATATTTGGACTGGGTAGCGAATCTTCTTGTGCTCAAGTTCTTCACTTAAAAATAGGAATGATAATGGTTTCTCCTTCCTAAGATTATTGTGAGGGATTAATTAGTTATACGTAAAGTCTTTAGGATACCACTGGGCACAGAATAAGCACTCAAATAATAGTGTTATTATTACGATCATCACCGCATTTATGTACAGAAAACATACCCTATCCAGGCATGCAGATGGAGACAGAGAATTCTTGACTCACTTCAAATACATTGGCATTATCTCCAAAAATACCTCACATTCTGTGAGCTGGGAAAAGTGTCGTCTCTCTATTTAGACATAATGGCGGAACTATAGGAGCTTATTCACTTCAATCATTTTGGGATCTGTATATACTTCCTTTTGTTCTGTTGGAAACTTTAGGTCAGTTTTAGGGATGCTGCTTTCATCCATTTTTGTCACCTTGTTTGGTATAAATGTGGGTTGCCGTGCTCCTCTTTCACAGCTACTATCTCCACAATTTTAGCCCTTGCTTTCAAAGAAATTTTTGCAAGACTGCCAGTTGGAATAAGTAATTAACACTTCAGCTCAGCTCTGAAAGGGGAAAACAACTGTGGCATACAAACTCCTGCCAAAGTCAGTTCTCTCACCCAGAAAATGCCTGAAATACTCATCAGGGTACTTTCAATTTCACTAAAGGAGAAAAGAAAAAAAAAAGGCAACATGATCAAAATGGAAGCTCACCAGCTTATCCCTATAGAGTGTTGGGCCAAAAACATAAGAATAAAAATTAGAAAACAACAAAAAAAACAAAACAAAACACCCAAAAAACAAAACAAAACAAAAAAACCAGGTGAGGAAATGAGTGAACCAAAGTAGCCTTTATCAACACAGAAAGATCTCACTAATTCGGTATGGAGTGAAAAATAGCAGGTTGCAAAAGCACTGAAGCAATATAATAAAATTCATTTCAAGAATTAAAAACACCCCAAACCAGACTGTGTGTTGTTTTCCTATAAATCTGTAACAAAATTTGCAAACACCTATGGAACGGATGTATGCCAAGTTCCAGATGATAATTGCCTTTCGTACAGTGGGAGTGGTGGAGAAGGGATAAGGGGAACTTTGAAAAATACACAGGGAATATGGATTTAAACTTTACTTCTTAATCTGAGTTATGAGTGTATAATTCTTATCTCATTTTTTAAAGATTTCATTTCTTTATTTGACAGAGAGAGCACAAGTATGCAGAGAGGCAGGCAGAAGGAGAGGGAGAAGCAGGTTCTTCACTGAGCGGGGAGCTGGATTCAGGACTCGATCCCCAAACTCTGAGATCATGACCTGAGCAGAAGGCAGCCACTTAACTGACTGAACCACCCAGGCACCGCTCTTACATTATTCCCATGATATGAAGATATAGGATCTATTTCAAACTAAGTAAAAGTCAGTGCCACTCTCATTCAATACATTTCATAGAAAGTAACTTTGGAGGAAGGGATGTTACAGTGAGTTAACCTATGTCAAAGCAAACTTGAGTGATATCCAAAAGAACACTAGGGATTTTTCTGTTACCGTGGATCTTAGCTGTGTGAGTAACCGGTTAAGTTTCTGCCACACTTCTCTTTTCACTGCCATCAGTGGCTTTTCTGGGACTCGAGTAGAGCAGTGATATGGAGCTAGTTCTTAACCTGTGTGTCTGTTTTATGACCTAATTACATTTGAATGACTACACCAAACAATAATATTAAGCATACATGCATGTCATGTCTGTTAGGCAATTAGCATATCCTGAGTTACCATGTACAAATCTTCTATAAGACAACTACATTGCTTTTGTAATGCAAAATAGTACTGATTTCTTTGTATAGAAAAATAAACCACCTACAAAACACAAGAAGGCTTTTTGTGGTTTTTGTAAGGTTGGTTTTAGAGGACATATGAAATATATCTCTCCTTTGCCCAAATAAACTATGACATGTTCAGTTAATTTCATTTTGGGGTCATAATTTTCATACAGCATAATGTACAAATATTTAATATAGTTAGATTAGTTTTGCCACATGTGTACAATTTTGTAACCCACACCTATATCAAAATACAGATAATTTTATTTTGCCACCTCAGACTTTTGCAAATTATTTTGCATTGTTAGTAATTTTATTAAGCAGTTGTCAGAGTTCTTTATATGTGTAGATTAAGTCCTTTGTCAGGCTTGTTAAAATATTTTTTCCCACTCTCTGGCTAGCCAATTTATAGTCTAACAGGAGTTTGGTGAACAAATATTTATAATTTTTATGGTGGAAAAATGAAATATCTGCCTATTTAAGTTGCAAATATATTCTATGTTTTCTTCTAGAACATTTGCAGTTTTGGCTTTTAACTTCAACGTCTATGTGTTGAATGTTAGGTCCTGAATTCAAGAGGATCCATTTTGAATTAATTTTTTATGTTTAATATGAGTTAAATGTCAAGGATTGTGTGGTTTTCTTTTTTATATTCAGCAATTTATATATGTTATATTTAGCAATTCCAACAGTATTTATCGAAGAAAATTTTCTTTCCCCACTGGATTGTTTTAATACCCTTAAAAATTATTTGATAATCAGGGGCACCTGGGTGGCTCAGTGGGTTAAAGCCTCTGCCTTTGGCTCAGGTCATGATCCCAAGGGTCCTGGGATCGAGCCCCACATCGGGCTCTCTGCTCAGCAGGGAGCTGCTTCCCCCGTCTCTCTGTCTGCCTCTCTACCTACTTGCGATCTCTGTCTGTCAAATAAATAAAATCTTTAAAAAAATTTTATTTGATAATCAGAAAGGTATATGAGGGCCTCTTTTTGAACCGTCTACTCTGTTCCATCTACTTTTCTGCCTTTTGGCTGAACTACGCAAAAACCTGTGGTGAACACACCATGTTTTTAATAGTAAAACATGAAGATAGAAAAAGTCTTCTTATTTTGTTTTTCTTTGTCAAGATTGCTTTGGTTTTTCCAGAAAGTTTTCATTTTCATTTAAGTCTTAGAATCACTTTGCCATTATTCACACAAAAAAAATGTGCTGTGATTTTAGGATTATGTTGAATCTGTACTTTATTTTCGGGACTTTTACCATGTTAATAATTTTGGGTCTTTTAATCCGTAAGTGTGGCATATTTCTTATTTATTCTGGACTTTAAAAATTTACCTCACTTATATTTTATAACTTTTAATGTAGAGATCTTGAACAAGTCTCATAAGAAATAATTCCAAGTATCTTTATATCTGTGGATATTATTTTAAATAATATTCTTTAAATTTCATTTTCCAAATTTTTATTGCTACCATATAGTTACATAATTAATTTTGACTTTGGAGACATTATTAAACTGACTTATTAGATCTAGTAGATCTTCTTTTCCTTCTAGCAATTTTAGGATTTCCTGTCTGTATAATTGTGTCCTGTGAGAATAATGAAAACTTTTTTTTCTTTTAAATCATTATGTCATTTATTTCTGTGTGTGTGTGTGTGTGTGTGTGTATCTAGTGAATTTGAAAATATTGTCTCTACAGTGGATCTTCCTGGGCAATCTCATCCATTTTTATGGTTCCAACTTCAATTTATATCTCTAATTCGAACCATTATTTTGAGCTTTACACACATATTTCTGACCTCTTATCACTAATCACCATCTGTACATTTCTTAGCCACCTCTATTTCATCATCCCGACAGAATTTCCTTTTATCTCTCCAAGAGCTAAATGTATTTCTTCCCTTAGGTATTTAGGTCAATGTCATGACCAATAACTCCAAAATGGATTTTTGAAATCAATTTTAATTTCATAGTTTACTAACACCATTACCCCTCCCACAGACATACTCTCACTCAGAGGCAGGCACAAAACTGTTTAGCAAACACTTTTTGACTTACCTCTTGATAATCTTCTATCCCTTCTCTGCTGTCCTCCATACTATTCATGTAATTCATATGTTTATTTCCATTTCCATGGACTACTGATGACCAATGGATTTATGTCCTCATCCATCCTCCACATAGAAAGGTTATGAATGATAACTTTAAAATACAAATCTAAACATGTCATTTTGTTTCCAGAAAACCTCCAATGAACCCCATTTATGTATAGATTAAAATTCAAATTCTTAACACACTCTCTCTCTCTCTCTCCCTATATATATGTGTGTGTGTGTATATATATATATGTGTGTGTGCATATATATATATGTGTGTGTGTGTGTGCATATATACACACAGAGAGAAAATAGAGAAATTTAGAAGTCCAATTTAAAGGTTCCTGTTGATTTTAATGTCACATAGTATCGTGCACTAGATATCTTCTTTTGCCCCTCCAGATCACTCTCCATCATCTTCCTCCCCACTCCATGCAGTGGAAGAAAATTACTATGGTCTATAGATTGCTTGGTTCTTCGGTTTCCTTTTGGATTTGGTAGATGAGTAAACTGTTATGAGATAAGTGGAAAGTTGGAGGGAGAGTTTGGGTTATGCATTAGCCAGATTTATCCCTTGGCCTGACTGGTCCCTGTCATGCTTACCCCTACATTGCACTGGCCTTGGGGTATGACACTATCTCTATGTTTGCATTTATACCTTGTCTTTCACTTTAAATGGTCTCTATTGAATGCTTTCCAAATTATTCACTTCGGGTGTACCATCTCTTTCCTATAATGATGATAACACACGTAAAGTTAAAAAAAATGACTTAAAGATGATTTTTTGACATAAATAAAATACTGGTTTGCCCTTGTATAAAAACATGGGAAACTAATGCAGACTCAAGTCTTGTTCAGGGTGGATGGTGCTTTACTACCTAATATCTCCTGCATTCCCAAATTCATCTCATTTCACTTTCCCATGTCTACCTCAGCCTCCAACCGTATCGGGTGAAATGTAGCCATACTTTTTGCAGGCACAATATTTAAGATTTCTTCTCACCTATTCCTTTTCCTGGTAACCTATATAAAGTCTGCTTAAAAAGGACACTGGCCTACTGACACTGGTCATATCTACCACTATGTTCCCATTTTTCAATTTTTCAAGTCAATTTTTCAAACTAGATGAGATCTTCCATTTGAGAAAAGTCAACAAACATTATTCTGACTTTAGTATAATCAGTACTTTATATAACTCAACCTATATCAAACATTAAATAAAAGTTGTTTGAATATTCACAGATAAGCAAAAATATGCATAGATTCATGTAATATAGCTTAATAATATTTTTTGGGCCCTGACTTATGAAGTTGGGTATTGATATTGAATAACTTGACAAGTAAATTCAGATGTTTCTACCTGCTTGGTTGAGTGAGGTCTCCTTAAGAAAACAGATATAAAAAACTGAAAAAGTGCTAAACTTCTGAATTTGATAATAAAATAGGAAAGAACTTTAAAGGACATTCGAGGGCAACACATTACAGTGTTCATGAATTGTAGTATAGTACATTTCTATAAAAGTTAGAAATGCATCAATACCCAAGAATAATACAAGGATTCAAAATGATACATGTAGCAAGGATGAGAAGTGAGATGATTTCTGACTGATTGTGTTCATTGAAACTTTGTGTCACTCCAGTACTTGGGACTCATCCAGTTTAGTACATTTTATTCAGTATCCTTAAATTACTTCTAAAGTTTAGTCAAATATTTTTGTGCTTGAATTGTTAGCTAACACTTTAAGAAATAGCTTCCATGTCTCATGAGCCCCATCAGGGCCTATTTTTCCAATAAAGTTAACAGAAGAATGTAGAGTAATTAAAGAAAAACAACTGTATATATGAGATTATACTGAAATCATAATATTCAGGGAGAGAAGCTTTGCATTTATAGAACAAAATCCTATTATTCAAATCCAATATGTTTTTTTTGTTGTTGTTGTTCTGGTTTAATGTTGCAATTGAAAGCCTGCATATTTCAGGTGAAGTAAGTTCAGTTAATGAAACTACATTTGAGTGAACACCCTGCTTTTTCATCACCGACCTACATAAATTTTGATCAGAAGAAATATGTAAATTTTAACCAAGATTGCAAAATAATACACAAACTCTTTGAAAAGAGATAAAAATCCTTCGCAAACTATTTTGAATAACATAGTTATGATTCACATTATGGTCAGAGATACATGGATGCATGACTTTCCGCATTGAGAGTGATTATAGATGGCATCTACTTTATGATACAAATTATCCTTCACTAATATCTAAGAAAAGCATGTACCTGAGCTTACTTTAAACAGCTCTAGTGACAGAGAAAATATTACTCCATTTTAACCCAGCCAGTTGCTAGAAATCCTTCCTTATTATTGTAGTAACATTTGTCTTCCTATAAATTATACTCATTTTTTTTCAATTGACTATACAGCATATCTAATTTTCCAGTCGCATAACAAACCATCAAATATTTAAAGACAGCTATCTCCTCCTAAGTTGTCCAGTGAAAGAATCTGAGTTCACATAAACATATATCATGGTTTGGGATGTTTCATCATCCTGACCACTATCCTAGTGACTTATTTACTTTGTCAATAATCTTACAGAAATATGAGACACAGAATTGATTGTACCATTCTCAGTGTTTCCTTACTTACCCAGGGTAAGAGATATGAAATGAAATTAATAACTAGATATTAACCAGAACAACATTTTTAGTCTGGTTATTGTGGTCAATGTAATTATTCATTAGTGTATTCATTAGTGTCCAGGAGGGAGAGAGAAACCACACAGTTATTTGAACAAAAGATGTTTATTGTAAGAATGATTATAACAAGAAATTGAAGTAAAGACGTATTGGCTGGTGAGAAGTACAGAATAACAGAGAGAACTCTAAAGAATATGAGAACACAGACATAACATGCAGCCACTATCTCTAGGACTGGGCAGGAGCACTCAAGGGGAAGTCTCCGCACTTATGCCCCAGGATCTAGATCTATGCTGGCAGAACCTACTGGAAATCTGCTCTCTGGAAGCCAGAAAAAGCCATTCACAGGAAAGTGTCTCACTTCTGGCACATTACTAAAAAATCACCCAAAAGAGAATGCCAGGACCATGTGTTGGCCTCTTGGCTTTGCTGACCACTCTGGACTTTAAGACCTGTGTGCTGGGCGAGCCAAGGCACCGCAGAAACCCATGCCAAGAAGGAAGCAGGGTCTGGAGAAACTACCTATTCTGCAGGACCCCAGCGCTGGAGAAACCATGCACGCTGCTGATGTTGCACCTGGAACAAGGTATCCACTCATCAAGAGACTAGCGCTGGAGAAACTGTGTAGAGTTTAGGAGTCTGTGCGGAGGACTCCTGCCCCACTTCAGGAGCCTGGGGCTGGTAAGCCAAACAGCTGCGAAAGCCCAATGCAGTGAGGGAGCTGGACACCAGTGACGTCTCCCCCCTGAAGAAGCCCATTAAGGAGAATATACTGGAACCGGAAAAGATGATCCTGTGACCTTGCTCCAGCCTTTCTCTTCTGACAAAACTTAACATCATGCCAGATGGGAAAAGGAAAATCCTTGAAAGACTGTCTCCTTTTTGCAGAGTAAGCAATCTAATTTGGATTTTGAGGTGAGAGGTAATAAATTGATAACTAGCACTAGTAGGCATATAAATTTGTGATCCATTCAATTGTTTTTTGTCAAAATTCTGCCTTGGATTAGCTTTTTTAGACTTCCAACATTTCTTTGACAAAACTAAAATGATCATTTATCTCTGCACTTAACCAAAAACATATGAAAGTCTTAAGTATATGTAAACTTAAGAAAAAATACGACAATCAGAAATGACAAAATAGATAAGAAATTCTGTTGAACTTCAGATACATTTACATACATATGTATATGTTGAATATTATATGTAAGTTAATAATCCCTAAATAATACTTAAATACTTAAATTATGACCTATTTTATTTGTATGATTTAAAGCATCAGTCAATATTTGAAATTTTAATTTGCACATTGATTTTCAGAACTATAACTGGTGTATTTACTGCAAGAATAATAAAATCTTATTTATCATTATATTTACAAAGCCTAAACCATCACTGGCCATAAAATAAATAATAAAGTGGGGCACCTGGGTGGCTCAGTGGGTTAAAGCCTCTGCCTTCGGCTCAGGTCATGATCCCAGGTCCTGGGATCGAGCCCCGCATCGGGCTCTCTGCTCGGCAGGGAGCCTGCTTCCTCCTCTCTCTCTGCCTGCCTCTCTGCATACTTGTGATCTCTGTCTGTCAAATAAATAAATAAAATCTTTAAAAAAAAAAAAAAAAATAAATAAATAAATAAATAAATAATAAAGTAACAATGAATAAGTGAGCGAATGAATGAATATATGAATATGGAAGAATAAATAAAAGGGTCTTTTCTTCTTATTTATTCAACACAAGGAAATATTTTTTTCTGTCTTTATTTGTATCTTTTTCCCCACAATCTCTGCCTCTGACTCTCTGCCTATGTCTCTCATTGTATGTCTGTGTGTGTCTGTATCAATGTATTTCGTATATGTGCATATATACTTACATAAACATATATACATATATAATCAAAGTAAAAATGAAAACTAAATGTTTTTATTTACATTAGATATAATGAGTGCATTAATTTCAAAATATAATTTTATTGTTTTATATTTGTATGTGCATTTAAAATACATCCATATATTAAATGTCACTCTAAAAAAATACTGTTTTCTTCTTTCTCAGGAGTTCAGATTTCCTATTTAAAACACCACTCTCCAGGGACAACAGAATACATTTATATGTGGTGTATCAAAATGATCTTCAATGTTTTTGTGTTTCCAAGTTGAATTCTCTTCCTCTCCATTGGAGACTTTCATACAACTTCCTATGCTGTTTCCACCTTTGATAATGACTATTATAATGAGTAACTACCTCAGCCTGTTTGGGCTGTTGTACCACAGCCCACAGAAAGGGGTGCTTATAAACAACAGAAATTTATCTCTCACTTGTGGGGGCTGAGAAGTCCAAGATCAAGGTTTTTGCATATCCGTCGTCTGGTGAGGGACCACTTCCTGGTTCATAACCCCCTTCTAGTTGCACCCTCACATGGTAGAAGCAGAGAACTCTGGTCTCTTCAGCCTCTTCTAAGGACACAAATTCATGACCTAATCCCATTCCAAAGAGGCCTACCTCCAAATACCATCACTTCAGGGATTAATTTTCAACATTTAGTGCACTTTGGAGAGTGCACAAAACAAACTGAGGGTTGCCGAGGGGAGGGAAGTAGGGAGAGGGTGGTTGGTTATGGACATTGGGGAAGGTATGTGCTATGGTGAGTGCTGTGAAGTGTGTAGACCTGGTGATTCACAGACCTGTACCTTGGGCTAGCAATACATTACATGTTAATAAAAAAAATTATTAAAAAAAAGGAGTTTGGAGATTGGAAGGACACACGCATTCAGCCATAACAACAACTGTAACTAACTAATCACTGTAATTTAGTGTCCTATCCCTCAGTTGTGTTACATACACACACGCACACAAATACACACATGCACAAACACATATTTACCCCTTAAAAAGGAAATAAATATAAAGCTCTTGTCTTTAATATTTTAATTATAGTCAGCACAATGTTGATGAAATTTTATCTTATACTATCTACTTTTACCTAACTAAAAATAAGAGCCCCATGTTATTTTATACTGTCAAATATAAGGAAAGCCTGGCTACTGACAATTACAGTCAATATGTTTTTGTCTTTCTTTTTTTTTTTTAATTTATTAATTTGAGGGAGAGAGAGAAGGTGCACAGGGGTTGGGGGTGGTGGTGGAGAGGGGCAGAGAGAAAGAGTCTTAAGCAGATACCACACTGAGTGGTGAGCCAATGGCTGGGCTCCATTTCAGGACCCTCAAGATCAGGACCTGAGTGGAAACCAAGAGCCGGACACTTAACAGAATGAGCCACCCAGGCACCCTATCAATATGTTTTTCTTATAAAAACAAATTTCTACATATGTTATTCACTATAATACACATTATCCAGGCAGAATAATACAACAATTATTAGCCATGTTACCCAGAACAAACACTATTGTCCAGACTAATATAGTACTATCCAGAATAATGCAATACCTATGACACATGTGTGTATATACCCATACACATGTGTATTTCATTATGTTACATTCCCTTTGCCTCTTAGTCACCACCCTGAATGTGAGTATAATAGAAAGATTTATATTACTATACAAGACATTGAAAAATGTCATTCCAGGAATGAATCCAAACTAATGGAGCTGGTTTCCCATGTAATCTTATTTCTAATATCTAAAAATATATCAGCTTTTACCACACTTTGGTTCTAATTTTAGGTTTAATGATCCTACCTCAAATTGGTTTTAACACTCAATCCGTTCTATCCTTATAAAAACATGACCAAATTGTAATTATTCTGATGGCACATTGGGTCCCTTTTTCAATCTATGTTACCTAAACTAAGTGTTCTCCTTTCAAATGACACAGAATAAATCAAATGTTTTGAGTAGAACCAGAATAAATCAAAAGTTTGCTTTGAAATGTTGTAGGAAATCCAAGATCCACTCAGGTTTAATAGTGTTAGTGTCCTGAATTTGTTTGCCTCACTTAAAGGACAGTGCATGAACAATTCAACAGTGTGATTTGTTCAAGATTTGAGGTTATTGGATAGTGAAAAATAAAAAATTATAACAAGGTAATAACCAGAGGAATATCTTGCATTTCCTTTAACAAGACCAACACTAAAGAATATTGATGAGAACTTAGGTTTATTAGATGTTTGTCCTGAAGTTGGTGAACTTTGATTGATAGTTCCAGTTACTTGCATCTTGGAGTCATTCCTATGAGTACTACAACCAGCTCTCATAAAAGTGATCTAGAAATACCAGGTGTTGATGATTTCTACCAATAACACATTCCATTATAGAAATTTGGAAAATAGGGAAAACAAAGAAAATTGAACTTATTCATGATCCTACATGTCTACGGAAATAGACATGACAGCTCATTTATATGTTTAATGGATGCATGTATTAGAAATACTAATTTTCAAAATGTCACTTCAAAACATCCTTCCCCTATTATTATGCTTCCCCGTGTCATTAAATATTATTTGAAATATAATGTTTGCCTCATGGTTTATATAATTGTTATATCATTTATTCAATCATTTTTCTAGTTTTTGACATTTACATTGATTCTCCTTCTCTGTTATTATCTATAGTTCTGAGAAGTACATCATCATTCATTAAAATTTGAATATAATCTTAATTATTCCCTTACAGTAAATTTTAGAATTTAAATGATCTGGAGAGAAAGGATGAACATTTTGTCAGACTATTTTTAATTTTTTTTGTAATTTATTTTTTATTAATTTTTAAATTTTAATTCCAGTGCAGTTAAGATACAGGGTTATATTAGTTTTCAGGTGTATTTGTCAATTTTTTAAAAATAAAATGGTTTTCCATAAAGATTATACCAACACACACTTCCATGACAGTATTTTAAAAAATTTCCTGTATCCTCAAAACATTCTATAATTTGGATCATCACTTTACTTTGATTTCTTCTGTATACAAATTAATCATTTTTCCACTACTCCTGCTGTATTCATTTTATTTTGTTTTGGTGGGTTTTTAAAATTTTGAATGTATTTGACATATAATGTTAGATTAGTTTCAAGTGTACACTGTAGTGACTCAACATCTCTATACATTATGCTATGCTCACTACAAGTGTAGCTACCATCTGCCACCACATAGTCGTCTTATAATATCATTGATTATATTCCCTATGCTATACCTTTTATTCCCATGATGTATTTATTCCATAACTGGGATCCTGTATCTCCTATACCTCTTCCCCCGCTTTGTTTACCCCCACTTTCCTCTGACAACCTTCAGTTTGTTCTCTGTGTTTATAGGTCTAACTGCTTTATGTTTATTTGCTTATTTATTTGTTTTGTTTTTTTGATTCCATGTATGAGTGAAGTCATATAATATTCATCTTTCTCAGATTTATTTTGCTTAGTATATTACCTTCTAGATCTACCCATGTTGTCACAAATGGCAAGATCTCATCCTTTTTATGGTCCTGTAATTTTCTTTTTTTTTTTCCCAAGATTTTATTTATTTATTTGACAGAGAGAGATCACAAGTAGGCAGAGAGGCAGACAGAGAGGAGGAAGCAGGCTCCCTGCTGGGCAGAGAGCCCAATGCAGGGCTCGATCCCAGAACCCCGGGATCATGACCTGAGCCGAAAGCAGAGGTTTTAACCCACTGAGCCACCCAGGTGCCCTGGTCCTGTAATTTTCTATTGTTGTATATAAGCCACATATTCTTTATCCATTCATCTGCTAATGGACACTTATGTTACTTCCATATGTTGGCTATTGTAAGAAATGCTGGAATAAACATAGAGGCTCATGTAACTTTTTGAATCAGTGTCTTTGTTTTCTTTGGGTAAATATCCCAATATTAGAATTGTTGGGTCATATGGTGTTTTTATTTTTAAATTTTTGAGGAAATCTTATACTAATTTCCACAGTGGCTGTACCAATTTATTTTCCCAACAGTGTGTGAGCGTTCCTTTTTCTCCACATCCTCACCAATGTTTGTTATTTCTTGTTTTCTTTTGGCTTTTCTTTTTTTCCAGTTGTTGTTGTTGTTTAATTTTAGCAATTCTGACAGGTATGAAGTGAAATATCATCATGGTTTTGATTTGCACTTCCATGATGATGAATAGTGTTGAGCTTCATTTCATGTATCTGTTGGCCATCTGTACATCTTTGGAAAAATGTTTATTCCAGTCCTCTGCCCATTTTTTAATCAGATTGGTCTTTTGGTGTTGAGTCATGTAAGTTCTTTATATATTTTGGATATATAAATAAATAAATATATATATAATATACATATTATATATAAATATATAATACAATATAAATAAATAAATAAATAAACTTATTGGATAAGATAAATAAGATAAATAAATAATAAATAAATAAATAAACTCTTATTGGATATATCATTTGCAAATATCTTCTCCCATTCAGTAGGTTGTCTTTTGTTTTGTTGATGATCTCTATAATACCCAAAGCCATGTACAGATGTAATACAATCCCTATCAAAATACCAACAACATTTTTCACAGAATCAAAACAAATAATCCTATAATTTGTATGGAACCACAAAAGGCCCTGAATAGCCAAAGCAATCTTGAGAAACAAGAACAAAGCCAGAGATATCACAGTTCCAGATTTCAAGATATATTACAAACCAGTAGTAATAAAAACAGTATGGTACTGACACAAAAATAGGCACATAGATCACTGGACTAGAATAGAGAGCCCAGAAATAAACCCATGTCCATTAATCTATGACAAAGGAAGCAAGAATATACAATGAGGAAAAGACATTCTCTTCAATAAATGGCACTGGGAAATTGGACAGCTACATGTAAGAGAATGGAACTGGGCCCTTTTTACACCATACAGGAAAATAAACTGAAAATGGATTAAAGACCTGAAAGTGAGACCTGAAACCATAACAATCTTAGAAGAAAACAGAGGCAGTTATTGCTTTGACATCGGCTATAGCGACATAATTTTCTATATATGTCTCCTAAGGCAAGGGAAACAAAAGCAAAAATAAACTATTGGGACTACATCAAATAATAAGTTTTTTGCACAGTGATGAAAAACATCATTTCATCTTGTTTTTGAATACACAGCTAAAAATAGAACATTAGTTTACACATGAGAATTTTTGTAAAACCTTGGTTTGACAACCTAAACTAGTATTTGCAGCTCACTTTTTATATTCTGGCAATGTAGTTGAAAGAATTAAGAATTGTTAATGCTAAATGATGACAGTGGGAACTGATACTTAACATAAAAATTGTCTCACAATACTTTTAAAAAGATCCACCATTATCCCGTGTTCACCTTGTGGATCTTTTTATATGGGAAACTCTAAAGTGACTCTATTACTGAACTGGCATGGCTTTTTTTTTTTTTTTTTGTATTGATGAAGCAAATTCATAATGATTTCCAGCAAATGAAAGAAACTCTTTGGCTATTTTCATTTTAAGCTTGTCTCTAACCTCTTACTTACAGACTGTTGAACCCCTGCTCTACTGCATATCACAACTCTCCTGCTGAATGAACATAGCATCTGACAGATATCCCTGTAGGACTATGTATACATAACTCCAGAAAATTTAAATTTTTTATATGCTGATACATAGTTGGTGGCAAGTGTGTGATGAATTTCCTCTACTCCTGTGCAAAGAAGCACTACAATACACAATGCATGAGAAAAGGCAACTGGTTCAGATAAAAGGGCTTTGCAAGGAAGCTTCCCAGGGAGAGAGAGCTCTTCCCTACTGGCCTTGTCAAACTGCATGTAAGGCTTCCTGGGTCTCAACAGTCTTTGAAAATGACATTTGAAAAGAAGTTGTTACACAGAAAGAGTGCATATGACTCTATTGTCATATGTAAACAGGGTGACTACTGGGGAGACAGAATACCCTGACTAAAATACTCTCTTACCAGAAGCAAGCTGTGGGTGATACTTTCAAACATTTTTGGCAAACTAATAAATACAATAAGATTGTTTAGTTTTTCCTCAAGTCACTGGACAAGATGGGGAAAAAAAGGGATGAGCACAGGGATTCAAATCCCCAGCTCATGTCTCACATAAATGATCTGAAAGCTCTGTGTGTGTGTGTGTGTGTGTGTGTTCCCTGAAGAAAAAGACCCTTATCTCCCATAATCTCAGGCATGAGTTTGGGAAAAATGAAAACCAAAATCTTACCTGTGATTGGATCAGTTATAATGTATATTGAACTTCCTGTCTCACAGGGAGACAGGAAGTTGTTAAAGTGAGAGCACAGATTAAGAAATGGGATCCTGAACGTTTTAGTGGGTATGATGGGGAAGACACTGATGGGGGAAACTGAGCCCCGAAATTCCGATGAGACTTATTTGCCAATGGGAGAGCCCTCCTCACTCTCATCTGAGATGATTACTCTGCATTGCCCAGAATTGTAATACCCTTCCTGAGGCAGTTGTCAGGCAAGAAAGAGGGTACTGACATTCCTGAGGACACAGCCTCACATCCCTCTTTGCTTCCAGATAACTAGACTCACATCCCAGTAGGTCTATAAATGTGAGGTATGGTATTTTAGTCATGAGGACACACACTACACTCCAAAAGAACTACTTGAGTTTTATAATTTATAGAGACAGAAATCTAGGGAAGATGGGTGGGAATGGATTTTAAGAGGGTAGAGTAGTGGTGGAAGGAGCATGAAGTTAGATCACTTTGAATTTATTGATAAGAGCTCAGTAAGCAAAGATTCTGTCTTTAATGTTGCAGCTTAGGGAGTTTATTTGGTCCCTTGCCTGAAATGTGAACCAAAAGATGGACCTAGTAGGTGAATAGGAAATGCTCTACTAGCCTTGTTTAATGTAGGGGAAGGCACTCAAAAGCTTAGGGAAAAAGTGTCAGTTGTTTCCCTATCTTGTCTCTTGTATATAAATTTGTTGAATCCAAGTTCAATAAATACTTTGAAAAAGTTTTCATAGACATCAAAAAGGAAACAAGACTGATGAGAAGAGAACACCTATAAATATAAGAAAGCTAAGTATTAACACAGTAATAGGACCCTGCCCCTAAAGTGTGTAACATCTGCTTTTCATGGAGAAAGTATAAACATCTGTCTAATAGAGCTTTAATTTCTTCCTTCCCTGCCCTTGTACCTTTTCACCCTCTCTGTGCCCCTTCATCATGGTCAGATATATTTTATGGGGAAAACCCTCTGGCAACATGAGAAATAGTAACGGACAACCCCAGATCTAGCTCTTTTGCCACCTTCCCATAGGCTGGAAGAAAGGGAAGCATTGTTCTTGTTCATTAAGGTAAAAAAAAAACTATTACTTGATATTTGTAATTCTTAGGTAATGGCAAAACGTAGTTTTATTATGGATAGTTTGTGAGTGTGATAAATACATGGTTTATTAATCACAACTAGGTTAAATTAATTTGCTAATGTTATGATACATTTAATATTCTTAACTAGACATTCTTAATGAGAAAGTCGTCTCTTTGAGACTATGAAATACTTCCTACTTCTATTCAAATGGGCTGTAAAATATTTATAATTTATATTGGTAAAATTACATTGATATATGATGAGACAGAGATTAGAGTGGGTTGTGAAACTTTCCTTCCTGTTATGGATTTATTCAAGAACAAAATATCTAAGTTATAAAAAAAAGAATAAAATATTCAAGTTTTAATGAATGGCATAGCATGCATTTTAAGATAGTATAACAAATTTTATAATAGTATAATGAAATCATGGTCATAAAATATCTTGTATTTCTTAGGACATTCACAGTATATTTAAAGAGCATCAGTTCATGTCAATGAACATTAGGTCAATTTGGGAAAATCTGTGTCATTCATTAATTTTCACTCTTCCCCTAATCTTTGGCATTGTGTCAATATAGCTGATGTTAGGCTTCGTAAGTGCAAGTTTTCAAGTTTAAAGGTGATTGCTAGAATTCTCTGGTTCCTTCAGTTCATTGGATCTTTGACTTTGTTGCTACTTTACCCATTAAAGCTGACTTCATGGATCTGAACCAACGAAGCTGCTGTGTGTGTATGTGTGTGTGTGCTTGTTTGGTTATTTTTTAAGAAATGAAACAATTTTATTTAAAACAGTCCATACATTATGGTGTAGAAGGCCAAATATGCACTGTTTTTCAAATTTTTCCCCAATTTCATTTTTAAGGTGATAAAATACATATACCATAAAAGGCACTATCTTAACCATTTTTGAGTTTATAGTTCACTGATATTAAGTACATTCATATTGTTGCGCAACCATCAATACCATCCATCTATGGAAACTTTTTATCCTGCAAAACTGAAAGTCTATACCCCTTAACAATAATGCCCTATGTCCTTTTCCTAAGCACTGTTCTACTTTCTGCCCTATGATTTTTTCTTTTCTTTCTTTTTTTTTTTTTTCATTTTTATTGTGGTAAGAGCACTTAACATGATACTTATCCTTTCAACTATTTTAAGTGTATTATACCATGTAGTCAACTGTACTTACAGGGTTGTAAACAGATCTCTAAGTACTTGTTCATCTTGCTTAACTAAATGTTTGTTTTCCTTTAACTAATATCTTTTCATTTCCTCCACACCCCAACCACTGGAACCATCATTCTACTCTCTACATCTGAGTTTGATTCTTTTGTTTGTCTGCTTTGATTTTACATATAAGTGATACCATGTAGAGTTTGTCTTTCCTCTGTCTGACGCATTTCACTTCACATAATAACTTTTATGTTCATCTATATTGTTGTAAATAAAGCAGGTGTTTCTTTTTATGGCTGAGTAACATCTCTTTATATATATGCACCACATTTTCTTTATCCATTCATCTGTTGACAGCCATTTAGCTTGTTTTTACCTTGGCCATTGCGAATAATGCTTCAAGGAACATGAGAGAGCTAATATCTCTACAGGATCCTGCTTTCAATTCTTTTGGATAAATACCCAGAAGTTCTAGAATTGCTAGAATAATGGTGGTTCCATTTTTAAATTTTTAAGGAACCTTCATATTGTCTTCTACAGTGGTCGCAGCATTTTGCATTTCCACCAATGTTGTACAAGGGGTCCAATCTTACCACTTCCTCACCAACACTGTTGTCTTTTGTTTTATTGCTAATAGCCATTCTGATGGGTGTGAGGTGATCGCATTGGTTTTGATTTGCATTTCCCTGATGATTAGTGACATCCAGGATCTTCTCATGTACTTGTTGCCCATCTGTATGTTTTTTCTGGAGAAATGCCTATGCAAATCCTTTTTATATAGCCTTACCCATTAGTGATTAACACATGACTGAAGTCTGAATAGTTGGTAACATTATCTGTAGGAATATAGCAACTGCCAGCACATTCTCTCATTAGTGTGCTGTTCCAGCAAGAGATACACACCTCTATCAAATCTCTAAGTAAAACCTACTTTCTGGAGATTGTGTAGAAGACATAACCTTCCCTGTACTCCTAGTTCTTTGTTGAGATTCCTAACATAAAAGACAGAATAACAAGAGAAAAACAAACAAGTTCATTAACATGTATACTTTAGGTAAATATCCTGGGGGAAATGAGTAATGCTCAGAAGTGGCTAGGAACTCTGGCTTAAATACCATCTTCAGCTAAAGACAATAGAAAGAAAGGGGTGGCAAAGGCCAGTTGTGGTATGATCCCCAGGAAAAGCATGGCAAAGAAGACTAAGTTGTGCTACGCAGATTTAAATGAGTGCCTTCTTCACTGATAATAGTCTAAAGTTGTCTCCAGGTGTTAACCTTTGTTCTTTCTGGTAGAGTGAGGATGAGGGACAACCTTATAAATTTATGTGCCACTTTTAGACAAATAGGGGAAGGTAGAGAACTTTTCTTATTTCCGCTTCTTCTCAATTACCTTCAGCTCAAAATAATCCTTACAGCAAAACAAACATATTTCAGGTGGCGTATTCTGCTACCCTTCAAATGAAGTCATTAATTTTGTTCGCTCAAAACATCTACCACAAATCATTTTTCTCAATAGGTACTTAATAACTGTTTGTAGATTAAATTTCTTCAGTATCATTTTTGATGTGGCTTAGCAATAATAGTGATATTTGTCAGATAGGTTTGCATGATTGCACTCACATCTGAGTGGGCCAAGACTCAAAATGAAACCAATTATAACTTGGTTTGACTTTGTGACATCTAAAATTCAAAGGTAACAGAATTTTAAAATTCCAAGTAAGAAATAGGGTATGTGATAATTCAAAATATAGCTAGAACTTGGAAAAGACTAGGCAAAGGATAAAGAGAATTAAGAAAGGTCATTCATAACAGGCCTGGGAGATTTTTCATGGTTTTACAAAATGGCTAATCCTTTAAATGTTCTATCTAGTATCCAAATCCACCTTTGCATAAAAAGGCGAATGTTGAGATTTTAATTGCTGGTCTTTTGAGAAAGATTATAAAATGGTACCATTCTGTCTTTCTTGAATCACAAATGGAGACAGTAGATATGTGGGAAACGGAATTTCTAAAACCCTATAGAACCTAATGTAAATCTTAGTCAAGCATCTTAAATTCTCTGAATCTCAAAACTTATCTAGAAATTGGGGATTATATTTTTGAACCATGATTATTGTAAGGATTATGTCAAATGTCTGTGAAATTATTTCATAAGTTGTAAAAAATGGGGCACCTGGGTGGCTCAGT
This sequence comes from Martes martes, assembly GCF_963455335.1. Lineage (NCBI taxonomy): Eukaryota > Metazoa > Chordata > Mammalia > Carnivora > Mustelidae > Martes > Martes martes. The sequence continues at coordinate 21,234,206 of NC_137890.1, forward strand.
CCATTAAGTGTCTAACTCTTGATCTCAGCTCAGGTCTTGATCTCAGGTTTGTGAGTTCAAGACCAGCATTGGGCTCCACACTAAAAAAAATGAAAAATAAAAACAAAATTATATATATATATATATGTGTGTGTGTGTGTGTGTGTGTGTGTGTACCCACATATGTGTGCTTATAACTTATAAATGTATACAATTAATACATGTAAGATGCATTGGTGATAATGATGATAAAGATGAGACTAAATAGGACATTTATATGACTATGTATGTCATAAATCAGTGCTCAAAAATTATGTCAGAAGAGACTTAAGTTGGATGTGTCTTAATTCTGCCTTCATTCCAACAATCTTGCATTGCTAGAAAATTGAATTTATTACAATCTATAGTGCAGCTTGAATAGGTATACAAATATTTGTTAGCTTCTATTCTCTAGTAGCAGTTTTATTTAAAACAACATTGAAATAAGTATTTGGGAGGGAAAAAGAAAATTTGGGCACATAGACTTTGGGAAAAGAAGGTAGGCTTTGAATTCAGCTAATCTGGAGTTGAGCCTCCATTCTGCCCTTTCATACTTGGTTTTCCTAGCGCTGGCTACTCGAACTTTTTCTTCTTAAAATTCAGTTTCCTCATCTGTTGTGAAATATTTTTTTAAAGGGGTAATTTTATTATCTCATGGTATGAGCATGTTATAAGAAAAAAATCTCACATTTATCCCTTCATCAACAAATACGGAGTCCTTACAATGCCCCAGACACTAGTCCTCAAACAATTTTTTCCCCCCTAAAACTATTGACAGGAAGTCCAGGATATTGATTTCATATCTTTCTAGTGTTATTATACATTTATAGCAAACATATAGGTCAGAATGCTGTTTATTTAACACAAGAAACATTGTCACAAATTTTTGTTATAACATGTACAATGCTACAGATTTTAGAGTATTTTTTCCCAGGCAGGAGCTATATAGATCAATCAGGTTTTCTGGCATTTTGAGTGTCATTAGCTTGCTTGTTCAGACAAGAAAAATGTATGATCTCAAGCTTTTCTTAAAAAAACTGTATTTTAAACTCACATTGAACTTGTGTATATAGCCCTTAGAAATAGTGAATAGTAAGGGGGCAGATTTCAATGTCGGTCTTCCAGAAAATTATCTTTTTTTCTTTTCATACTCAAATTGTAGAGTCAATTACAATTTCCACTTTTGGAGACTCTCTGAGAATTTCAGGTATACTTTCAGCATTTTGATTGAAGGAAATTATGGAGATCTAGCTAAAAGTAACTACCTGGATAAAGCAGAAGAAACCAAGATAATTATTTTAGAGCAACTGCCTGGCCATTCAAGACTATTCTGCCATCTGGTAAACGCCAGTGTTTACATGCTTTAAGAGATGCAGGAGAGAGCTTTCAAATGTTTTCCTGAATTTTCAAGCAGAGGTTTACTTCTGTTCTAATTCCAAATTAAACTCTTGCAATATAAATATTCCTTCCCTACCTGAAATGGTTGCAGGAGTATTGCCATCATATTGCATCTTTAATGAAAGTCTATATGAGAATCCAACTGCATTGGTGAGAATAAAATTTAAAAAAGAGAAGAATGGAAAAAAATCCCCATGCTAATAATAACAGCCTTTAGAATCAACTGAGTTTATTTCATGGGCTTGTTCTCAAAAATCCTATCCACTTTGTCCAGATTTGACTCTTTGGGCTTACCTTTTCTAAGCATCTAGCTGCAAAAAGCATCCACTGCCTTTCTGCACACAGATTTCAATAGTCGATTAGGTTTCTACTTAAATTACTGCTCCATTCCAGTACTGCATCCTGAGATGATTACAGGCCACTTTGATGGGGGATTTAGGAATTCCAAAACTTTTGGGTAATACATTTAGAGACAGTTTGAGTTACTCCCAACAGATGGCTAATTACATCTATTGTGTGGTGATTTAGCTCTCAGAGGCAATCTTATTACCCAGTTCTTGTTCCGAGAGAGGACAGCTCACTGTTTCCATGATGTTACACTAAATTTGGAAGGAGCATTAGAGATAATCTCCAACTCCCTCATTATGAAGATGAAAGAATTTACTTTGATAGAGTAAGTGGGTAAATCACTTATAAAGAGAATTTAACAAACTCTAATTGTGGGACTAAATATGTAAAAAGCACGCATGTTTGCACTAGGTGGGAAGGGCACCTTTAAGTAGCTCAGAATGAGGTTAAAGAATGAGTGTACCTTTGTTAAGGTAAAACAGGTATGTAATACACATCGCAACAGGCAAATAAAAAAAGACCATTGGAATTTAGGGACATTTATTCCCACACTGGGGAAATCTGGGGCTGTCTGGCAGAGGAAGCAGCATTTGATCTGGATCTTGAAGAGCAAGTAAGATTTTGACAAGCACAGATTAGGAGGATGTGCTGGTATTTTGGGAGGCAATCATGTTAGCCAAGGCCTACAGGGCTTCTATAATGGAAGCAAAAGACATGTAGAGTTAAGTAGACTGAAAGAAATGGCACTAAAAGCTAGTTGAGCTGGAGGAAATCAAGCTCTGCACGGAGGAATTTGGTTTTATTCTATGGAAAGTTGAAGTCATAGAAAATATTATCAAAGTAAGAAAGCAACTTGATCAGAGCCTTACTTTAGAAAGATAACTCAGCAGCAAAAACACTGTCATTGCACACATAAAAAAAAAAAAAAAAAGAAAAGAAAAAAGGATGTGGATTGTGCAGGCTACAGTCTGAAACTGTCTACCGCAAATGAGATAGCTTTGAAAATTTGTGTTTGCCGTAAAATGTCTCTTGATATTTCACAATATACATCAAACATACCTATGAGGTTTAATATTTAAGTAATCTTTAGAGTGTTTTACCTACCAAATTGCTTCAAATCACCTTCCTCTCATATCTCATGCAGAGGCACATATTTATCTTGTGATTTTATCTAATTCTTGGTTCAAATCAGTCAGACTTCCTAGCTAAGTTTTAAAATAAGAAGCTAAAGTCATATTAAAAGTTTAAATAATAATTGTATTAATAGTAATAAGAATAGTAAACAGCAGAGATAGAAGTGATTATTGTTATGCCCGAGTTTTTGCGTCGGAGAGACCACCGAGGAGCCAAGCACCAATGCAATCACACAAGGGTTTATTTGACAAGCTTAAGCTTGGGCCCAAGTATACCCGACACAGCGGAGTAGGGACTTGGGCCCTGAGGTGACATGTTTAAGCTTGGGCCCAAGTATACCCGATGCATCAGAGTAGGGACTTGGACCCTGAGGCTAGTTAAGGCAGGGGTTTTTATGGGTCATGACAAGAGGCTTGGGGGTGGGGGAGAAGAAGTTTCAGACTTTTCTGCAGTAAGCTGATTAGCTGTTGCCGGGGTGTTGCAGGGTGGGGTACTTTCTTAGACCTAAAGCAGGGTGGGGGTCCCTGGAACTAAAGTAAAGTAGGAGAAAGTTCAGCCCTTGGTCACAGGGGCCTGAGATGGCTGCCGAAGCTAAGATGGCTGTTCTTATGCTAAGGCTAAACCTGAGGTGGGAGGGCCTTAATTTTTCTTGGCCTCCACATGTCCCCCTCTCAGAGGAACCTAAGGAAGGACCCAATCATGGGTCCAGGCTGGTCTCAGCAACAAGGTCCAGTGGTTGGTGGGGACTGTTCTGGCACGGAGAGGAAATAATATAAACAACATTAGTGGGGTAATTGAGAACAGCGCAGTCTTAGCTTTAGGGGATTGTCCTTGTCGGACTGACTTTTCCATTCTGGAACAAAGTTCTTGAGAACGGCGTGTGGGACAGCTGGCCAGACATGGGTGTAGTGGACCCAGGGAGTAATCTGGTGGACCTTGAGAGCAGTGGGAGTGGTCAGGATCATGATGTAGGGTCCCTTCCAGCGTGGTTGAAGTGTCAGTTCGTAGAGAGGTCAGGCCATCTCCACAAACCGGGATACCCACAGCCTGCAGTAGCCCACCATCCCAAGAAACTCCCTCGTGGAGATCAAAGCCTAAATAAGTGGCGTGGCTCTGACAAAGCTGTGCTTTCGTTGCTGACACCTGATATACTTTTCCTGCAGAGTCTGTAAGAGAGTTCTTGTCCCCCACAAGCGTGACTCAGTCCTCAGTGGCTATTTCCACTATTCCCACTAACCCAATCAGATTCTTCCCTTCAAATCCTTCAATTTTCTGAAGTTTACCTCAAGTTGTCTTGCTCAGGCAAACAAACATTTAAAAACAATCAAACTTAGAATTTAACATCCATAAAGGTGTGTTATTAAAACATAATTTTTCTCTCTAAAATCACCCTCATTTCCAGAGATAGCCAAATCAGGACTAATTCATTTGAAAAACAAGTCCAGTTTTAACAAACGTGGCTTAATTATTTACATAAGCTCAGCAAGAACAGTGAGTGATCATATCGATCTTTTAGAATCTGCTTTGCTGGAACTTCTTATAAGGAATCTCTAGGTTGAACTTTTAGTAGCCTCTCCGGGCCAGAAGCCAAGCCACGTAGTTGCCGTCAGACATGCCGGCAATACCTGTCGATTTGGGCGAATTCCTCTTCCCGAGGTGCTCAAAGTATCCTGAGGTTCCTGCCCCTGTCAGGAATTGACATTCTTTACTCACCTGGTGAGGCTGCTGGGAACTCTGTAAGCAAGGTATCAGGCCAACAGTTCCAAAGGGCTTTACGGCTCCAGGTTTTATAAAGTCAACCTTAGTTCCTTTATGCTGTCTGGTCATATCTGAGTCTATGTATGTCTTCCTCAAATATGACATTCCAGTCAAAGCCTTGGTAAAATAACCAATGTTTCCAATAGTGTCCTGTTCCAAGGAGAACAGATTCTTCGTGAGCTTATGCAAATGACTGATTGCCAAGGAAGAGAGAATACTTGCTGAGACCTTAGGAGCTTCAGAGCGTTCAGATAGAGAGAAAAGTTGAATGCTTTGATTTGTTTGCAAATAAATATTTTTACATTTCTGTAAGTTATAGATAACTTAAGAAAAAGTTTCCCTAGTCTGGAAGAGCAAACATTACAGAGCCAGTCATGTTTAAAATAAGACAAAACATTAAGAGACACAGCACTATGATCTTTTAGTTCATTTAGTCCCATGTTACTAATTCTGGCTTAGTTTGAATGCACCTTTAGTTAGTTCTGGAAATTCTTACCCATTTTAGTTTGAAGATTTTAACATATCAAAGATCTGTATTTGTCCTGAAAGTCTCCCAAATGAATTTCCTTTAGGGCGGAATTCATCTTACAAGAGAATTAAAACAATTACAAATGACAAAAACTCACAATGGATATGGTTAAATATCAAGTGATGACCCTTATCAAAACATTAAAACTTTAGGAAATGTATAGAACCTCTAGAGTAGTTACAGCATTTACCCAAATGTAACCCAAGGTTTATCATTGGTTTAGCAATACTCCCTGAGTAATTTAGCATATCAAGGAAAAGCCTTATGAGTCAAAGAGACCTCATTTACAATTTTGGGCGGCAAAGAGAAAATCATTTACATTTTTTTTTTTTTTAACAGATCTGTTAACCTAAGAAAACTTTGCCCTTTTAAACAGAGAGAAAACCAGCTTTTTTTATACCAGTGTCTTTCCTTTTTGTTCTTAAGCATGCAGTCTTAAGATAGTGGGTTTACTGCATTTCCCTCCCATTCTTTATCTCTTTCTTACATATCTCCTACTTTCCTACATACAGAGTTGCTTCCCTTATTTCTATCAGTCTTAGTTACACTTAGCAGAATTTTGTACTCTTAGAAACACTTCAGTCACTAGTGATGGCTAAGTATTAACCAATTGTGAACAGTTAAAACAGAATTCTTTAGAAGGCAAATTTATGAATCAGTTAAGCACAAAACATGTTTACCAACAGATTTAAATATTCTTAGTTTCTTTGCAGTGAGAAGTCAAAAGTAAAAACCTAGTTCCAGTAATCAATGCTTTAGTATTTTATCCCATTTGGTTAAGACCTAGATGTCCATAATTTAATTTCATTTGTCATCCAAACAAAACTTTAAACTTTCAGGTTACCAAAGACTTTGAAAACTATCTCAGCAATTATCCATTAAAACGTTGAGACAGACGGGGCACCTGGGTGGCTCAGTGGGTTAAGGCCTCTGCCTTCGGCTCAGGTTGTGATCCCAGGGTTCTGGGATCGAGCCCCATGTCAGGCTCTCTGCTCAGCGGGGAGCCTGCTTCTCCCTCTCTCTCTCGGCCTGCCTCTCTGCCTACTTGTGATCTCTGCCTGCCAAATAATTAAAAAAAAAAAAAAAAAACCAACTTTGAGACAGACAATTAACCATCAGTTTAGTCATCTCTATGCTAACAAATTTTATTAAATAACACGAACTTATTTGACCTTCAGTAAACTTTGAAGTTTCCTTTTCACTGCTGATAACTTAAAAAACAAGTATATCTTAATTAAACCAACAAACTTAACTTAGTTCAAATACTGATTTATGTTCCACCTGGGTCCACTCCACTTTGAATGTTTACCTGAGACACGGGTGGGAGGATCTGGAGTGGGGGGTGTTAGGTCCAGGGGCTGCTCTTCTTGCTATTTGACAGTGAAGAGAGAAGGAGCCACGGTGCATGATCTAGAGGCTAGTCATGCAGGCTGCACACACGTTGGTGCAGAAACACGAGAAGGGGGAGACAGAAGAAACAAAGTGCTGCCAGGAGGCAGAGACAGGATTCCTGATTTTAGAGCTCATCAACTCCAACAGAGGAGCAGACACCATGCTTTCCCACCAGCAAGGGGGAAGGGGTAAGGCAGTCCATGTCGGGCCAGAGAATACAGGGAATTTCCCCGAAACAAAGGGAGTTTCGACAGCTGCTTGGGAATATTCCTTAAGGTCTCTGTCTTGAGTTAGACCAACCCCAGTTGGCTCCACTTATAGCCATTAATACGGGAAATGAGTGAGGGAGAAGCCCCCACATCTAATAAGAGGAACATAGATGAAAGTCAGAGTCCTCTTACTCTCTGCTTGCCCCATTTCTTCAAACACAACAAACAACACAACAGACAACAAAAAGACAAGGCAAAGACAACCCCAGACCCAGTGGCCTCCCGGGGCCTCCCAACATTAAAGGATGACCATTCAGACACGCAGAAAGTCTGAAACTTTCCCTTTTGTACGTCCGTGCTCAGGTTATGAGCTCTTTCCCTAATGTACGAGATGTGGTCAATCATCAGAGACAGAGGGTTCTTTATTTATTTATTTTTTTAAAAGATTTTATTTATTTATTTGACAGAGACCACAAGTAGGCAGAGAGGCAGGAAGAGAGAGACGGGGAAGCAGGGTCCCTGCTGAGCAGAGAGCCCGATCTGGGGCTCGATCCCAGGACTCTGAGATCATGACCTGAGCTGAAGGCAGAGGCTTTAACCCACTGAGCCACCCAGGCGTCCTGAGACAGAGGATTCTTCTGCGTCCGTCCCATCACGTCCTCAGTCCATAACAAGACAAATACACTTACAACAATTAACAAGAACATGCTCACAAAGACAAATGATCCAGCACGGCCGCAAGGACAAAACTGGAAGGAAGTTAAGCCAGGACCACAACAGCAGCCAAGCCTCCAGGCAGGAGCAAAGGGACATCTCCCAAGACCCTCCCCATTGATGCCCGCCACACGTCCGCTTGAGCCAATGTCGACTCCCGTACTCAGATTTGTAATTCCTACAGGTAAAAGTACAGATTGGAGCTCCCTGAAGGTGTGCACAAACAGATAAAAAAAGGCGGCATAAGACCCTCTGGGTTGGGGTCCTAGGAGTCTCCCGGATCTCGGTGGAACCTCCAAATGTTATGCCCAAGTTTTCGCATCCGAGAGACCACCAAGGAGCTAAGCACCGATGCAATCACATGAGGGTTTATTGGACAAGCTTAAGCTTGGGCCCAAGTATACCCGACACGGCGGAGTAGGGACTTGGACCCTGAGGCTAGTTAAGGCAGGGGTTTTTATGGGTCATGACAAGAGGCTTGGGGGTGGGGGAGAAGAAGTTTCAGACTTTTCTGCAGTAAGCTGATTAGCTGTTGCTGGGGTGTTGCAGGGTGGGGTACTTTCTTAGACCTAAAGCAGGGTGGGGGTCCCTGGAACTCAAGTAAAGTAGGGGAAAGTTCAGCCCTTGGTCACAGGGGCCTGAGATGGCTGCCGAAGCTAAGATGGCTGTTCTTATGCTAAGGCTAAACCTGAGGTGGGAGGGCCTTAATTTTTCTCAGCCCACACAATTATCATGTAGTGTGCTTATAAACCAACATACATATGCACTCTACATACAAGATCTAAAGAATCCCTTAAAACAATTATGAGATACAAATGTTATTAGCCTTATTTTACAGGTGAGTATCCTAGGGCTTGGAGACTAGTGAATAGCCCATGGTCACAGAAATAGTAAAAATGTATCTAGGAATTTAACACAACTTATTTTTATTCTGATTCTAATGGAAACACTAATTTAAGGATTTTTCCAAAAAAAGAAATTTTAAAGAAAGACAATAACAATCAACTAAAATCCGTTAACCACATGATAATCATTTATATCATGAGGGCATATTTTATCTATAGATACGCTCACAGCTGTGGAGAAATTTAAAATCACATTTCATATATATAAATGCATCTTTTTTGTTTTTGTTATTATTATTGTTTTTAATTTAAAATGTTTACCCTCTCTTTCCACCAACAAAATTAAACTTTGTTTACTTTTTGAGGCAAAACATGTGAAAAAAATTCTATGAAAAAACTATGTTCTTTCCCCTAGACCCAGTGAGGCAATTAAGATCTCAGGGTCCTCATGAGCAAGTTTTACTCTTACATTTTAGGTCTTCACCTCAAAAGATGATTGTAACCTGGTAGCAAAGAGAAAGGTGATTTGCAAGGACACATGACATCTGAGTGATCTCTGGGACACCTCCTAAAGACACAGCAAGCAATTTGGGAGGATATGCTCTACCCAGATCTTACACCTGTACTCTGTATACTCCACATGAGTTCCTATGTAAACGGAAACTCCTAGTGTCATTCTCAACATTTCCACTTGCTAATAATCAAAATTTAGTCAATTGTCCAATTAGGTCATTTTTAACCCTAAATATTTCTCAAATCTATTTATTTCTCTCCATTTCTACAACAAATTATCTCAGCTATGTAATAACATGGTAACTTCCGAAGCAAAATACACACAAGCAATTGTCCCTTTCCCCACCATCATCGCCAAAGTGATTTTTTAAGGCAAATATGATCATACCAATTATTTTATTAAAACTCTACCAGTGTTATGTTTTTGCTTTAACAGATAGAAATTATTTTTATCAACACTAGAGTAACAGAGAGAAAAAGAAGGGAGAGAAGGAAAAAGAGAGGTTAAGGAAGCAAAGGGGAAGAAGGGAGAGGAAAAACGGAGAAGGATGGAGTTGATAGAGGAAGATCAGGTGTATCTATAAGATTATCTTCGGTTTTTAAAGAGATTTGAACAAAGTACAGAAAAAGTATTACTATTTCTTTAGATTCAGTGGTTTAAGGAAACATTATTTTCTAATTTTTCCATATATTTTTACTTCCTTATTTAAAGGAGTGTTGATGTTTTTCTAATAAAATGAATGACTTGTAAACACAGATTACTGGGCCCATGTGATCCTCTGTGTATCTCCAGACTCAAGCTACAAGGCTATCCACACTGATTAAAAGTGGTAAACATTTCTCCAAATGTTGGGAGAAAGGTCCAGAGATCAGCTCAGGATAACTAAATTTGAGATGTCTATTTACCATCCAAGTAATGTGCCAAAAAGACAGTTTAAATGTGTGAGTCAGAAGTTCAGGAGAGTGGTCAGAATCTAGAGAGAGAAGTTGGCAGCCATTGGCATATAGATGTTATTTCAGGTCATGAAACCAGATGAGATCACCAGAGGACAAAATGTAAATAAAGAGGAGAAGGGGACCAAGGATTAAGCTGTGAGGTTTGTCTAATAAAGAGATGTAGCCAGGTAGAGGAGGAGGCAGCAGAGGAAACTAAACAGTAGGGCAGAAGAGTCAGTAGTTAAACCAAGAGAGGTGATGCTCTGTTTGCTCCAGGAAGCAACTCTATCAGGGAGGAGGAAAGGGCCATTGTAGCAGAACTGATGGTGTTAAAAAGTCATAGGTAAGATGTGGACTGGATTGGCTGACGGGATTTAACAATGGAGAAAAGGGATTCATTGGTGACCCTGACAAGAAGTAGAAATCTGGCACAAAAACTTGACTGTAATTTTTTTAAAGAAATAATGTAATTTGCAAATAATGAAATAATGAATAGAGACTATAATTTAAACACTGCACTACTGTTGAACATTTGATTTAAGTGAAATTCATTACTACTACAAATACCAGAAAATAACAAAACAAGAAACACTTTAAAAAAAATTATTTTTTCAGTGTTCCAAGATTCATTGTTTATGCACCACACCCAGTGCTCCATGCAATATGTGCCCTCCTTAATACACACCACAAGGCTCACAGATCCCCCCATCCCCCTCCCTTCCAAAACCCTCAGTTTGTTTCCAGAGCCCACAGTCTCTCACGGTTTGTCTTCTCCTCCCATTTCCCCCAATTCACTTTTCCTTTCCTTCTCCTAATGTCCTCCATGTTATTCCTTATGCTCCACAAGTAAGTGAAACCATATGATAATTAACTTTCTCTGCTTGACTTATTTCAACTCAGCATAATCTCCTCCAGTCCCATCCATGGTGATACAAAAGTTGGGTATTCATCCTTTCTGATGGAAGTGTAATATACATTTTAGAATTGATACTCGTTCACACACTGCCTCCAGGAGAAGGGGGGGGTCAACCTCAGGACCAGACTGAGGAATTCAGGAAATTCTTCACAATTAATTGTTGAATAACTGACTAAATAAGCATCAAGTAACTGTATCTTCTATCATTTGTCAAAGATTTCTTCAACCCAGTTTTACCAATAAATCTTTCTTAATGCTCTGTGAAACATCATGAGTTTGTATGTTTTCAGAATGTCTTTATTTACCCCTACATCTTCTCTGAAGTCTATTCATTTAGAGCAAGCCCTGGCAAACTATAATTTGTGGGCCAAATTTTGACCTATCACCTGTTTTTGTAAAGAAGCTCTTACTGGAGCTCAACCATATTCATCCGACTAGTGTTGTCTATGGCTGTTTTTGCACAGCAACTGTAGAACTGAATAATTGCAACAGAGATTTACAGCCTGAAAAGCATACAATATACACTATCTGCCCCTTTGCTGGAAAAAAATGCTTGCCAACCTTCACCTAGAACAGTAGTTCTCAAACTGTCCTCCGTACACACTCTTACAATTAATTGAGGATACCAAAGCACTTTTGTTTGTGTGGGTTATGCTACATCTATTTACATCTTAGAAATCAAATTTGAAAAAAATTATTAATTCATTTAACATGACAATAGTAAACTCATTTAATATGGCAATAATAAACACATGTTAAGATAAATGACATTTTCTATGAAAGATAATGAGATTTTCGGGGCACCTGGTTGGCTCAGTGGGTTAAAGCCTCTGCCTTCGGCTCAGGTCATAATCTCGGGTCCTAGAATCGAGCCCCGCATCGGGCTCTCTGCTCAGCAGGGAGCCTGCTTCCTTCTCTCTCTCTGCCTGCCTCTCTGCCTGCTTGTGATCTCTCTCTCTGTCAAATAAATAAGACCTTTTAAAAAAAATTAAAAAAATGATATTTTCCAAGAAAAAATAATGTAGTGAGATGAGTGTGTTTTACATTTTTGCACATCTTCTTAATGTCTGGCTAAATGGAAGACAATATTCTCATACCTGCTTCCCAATTCAATTTTTTTTCTGAAGGCGATGAAGAGTTCAATCTCACACAGACATGTATTTGGAAAAGGGAGGAATATTTACAATAGGCTTTCAGGTGACTGAAGATACTCAACAGATTATAGTTTCTTTAAGGTTGTCAATCAACTTTCTTGTATGCAGTTACCTTCAAATCCATTACTCTGCCTTGCACGCTGAAAGGATTGTATACTCATGTATAATTTTGTATCACCTTTTCAGTTTACAGAGTCAAAGATCCATAGCTGTTAAGACTACCAACCTCTCAGAAAGTGTACGGATCAAGTTTTATTATTGCCAACGTGTTCTATCAGATATATATTTTTTTCTTTTTTGAGAGACTTCTCTCATTTTGGAGAAAGTATCTGCCAGTTATTCAATTCACAGTAACCATAGTTTATGCAACAGTTATTCTCTCAAGTAAAAATATTGTTCCATTTATTTTTTTTTAATTTTTAATTTTTTAAAAGACTTTGTTTATTTGACAGACAGATCACAAGTAGGCAGAGAGGCAGGCAGAGAGAGAGGAAGGAAATCAGGATCCCCATTGAGCAGAGAGCCCAACTCGGGGCTCGATCCCAGGACCCTGGGATCATGACCTGAGCTGAAGGCAGAGGCTTTAACCCACTGAGCCACCCAGGTGCCCCCCCAATAAAATTTTCTTAATTTAACTCTCCACAGGCAAGAAAGAATCGTGAGCCAGGAACTTCAGAGATATTTCGGATATCTGATTACCATGGAACTGTGCAAAGAGATGGGTTTGGTTCTGATATGCAAGTGTTTTTTTTTTTTTTTAAAGATTTTATTTATTTATTTGACAGACAGAGATCACAAGTAGGCAGAGAGGCAGGCAGAGAGAGGGAGAAGCAGGCTTCCTGCTGAGCAGAGAGCTCAATGTGGGGCTCGATCCAAGGACCCTGGGATCAGACCTGAGCCAAAGGCAGAGGCTTTAACCCACTGAGCCACCCAGTTGCCCAAAAAATGTTGTTCCATTTAAAGAGAGCTAGTGTAGCAGACAACAAAAACATCAGTGCAAGTGCTTTCCCTCAACTCACCATTACATTTTGGTGTGCAGCAGAAGTCCTTTAGGAGTTTATTTAGCATTTTGTCACACAGAATATTAAGGAGACCCTCAGAGGTCTGTGCCACACTTTGACAAGTGGTGACCTGGAGTTTCTTATTTTTTAATTCTGTGTCATTTTTATCACTGGCCAATCCCAACGATGGATGGCTTTGGTTCCTTACTAAATTCACAAAGTAAATAAAGTCATCACACACACTCAGTTTCACTGGAGTATTTCTCTCAGTCTTAGCGTGCTGGTCCCACCCCCACCCTCCTTCCCCAACCGGGAAATCCCACTAGAAATTCTATATGCCTCATAAGCCTTTTGGAAGTGTTCACAGGTCAATTGTTTAGAAGTCAGGAAAGAGGGAAACCGGCAGACAACTTTGGAGGAGAAGACAAAGTTCTTGAAGCTTTATTGTCTCCTCAGTAAACCAGAGAGGTAGTTCTGTTGGGCTTTCAGAGAAGATAACAGTGTAGATCACATTTAATATCAAGTCTGTACCGGTGTTTTATTATACAGCTAACAGCCATAATGACATCCTAAATTTTGTCCTGTCATATTATTTTCTAGATGTGCAAACTGAGATGCAGAGAAGCTCCGTGAGTTCCTAAAGCCACATGATTTATAAGTTCAAAAACCAAGGTTTAAATCCTAACCTGTCTCCAGAACTTGCAGTCTTTCAATTTTGGGGCTATTATTTCAAAGTGAAAACTTTCTAAAAAATGTTTTGGCAAAATGTAATGTGTAAATAACCATACGCCATTTCACTGTTAAAATTAGGAGCAGTTACCTTGTAATATTAATAATTCATTTATCATTTATTATATCCCTCAAAGGGTTATATGACTTAACTTATATCAGAAATTTTGAATACTTTTTCATTTTTGCTCTCAGATTAATTTATGTATCTCAAAATATACTTCTTTTATTCTATTCCTCCCCAGTCACAACACAAAGTACCCTAACTCAGTAGAGATAAATGATTTTTACCATATTTTTTCTAACATTTTAAGGATGACCACCAAAAATCTATCATTGCTTGATTTTTTTTCAGGATAATTTTAGGTTTATCTCCACAACCCAAAGTCTGGAAGACTGTGACTTTACTTAGACATGAATTGATATACTATTTGTCAATAAAACTATTTTTATTCCAAAGCAATATTATGGCTTAAAAATTATAAATTAAAATTAAACTGAGATCCTTTTAAAATAATTTTTGTAGGTCTTTTTCCAAAGAGAAATGTCACTCACTTTTTTCCCCACAAGCAACCTGTACATTTCCATGCATCATACTATCGCACTCTAATAAGAAACAAAGGAAACTACTGACTAGCTTTCGTTAATGCATCTCGTTGAGTACTCATGGGGAAAAAATACCTCAATAATCACAGTCCATTGCCTTTTGCTAAAGAAGATCATGATGTTACTGTGTAAAGAGCTCAGGGTAGTAGTTTTTCCTTGGGAGAATGTTAGACACTGTAGAAACTGCGTTAGGTAACTGAGATCAACAGGGAATAATTCGAAGCAACTTTCCCCCCCACAAATAACCTACTTTTATTTCCTATGAGAAGTTTGGGTTTTAGAAAGGTGATGGTAGAAGTCTAAGAGACTTTCAGATATGTAACTAGGCTACAAATAATGAGATCTTACTTATGCCAGAACATATGCTAAAATAAAAATTTAAAATCAATGATCTAATTTAATCATTCCATCAGTTTTAAAGCATTTCATAACTTTTTATATCACATATAAAGAATATACATTTACTCTATATTTAAAATATAAAAATAAATAAAATATTTAATATACATTAAATATATTTAATTTGTATTATAAATACAACTATATTATACCTATTCTTTATTATAACTATTGTAGATGAGAAAACAGAAACCCTAGACATTTAAATAATTTGCTCTCTTAACTGCTATTTATACTGTTCGTAACAAAACACATCTTAACATTATCAGTTCTGACTTTGTGAAGCTATGTCTAAGAAACCCAATACTGAAATTGTTTTCATGTATCAATTGGTTTGTCACTATATAAGAATGCACATGTATTTTAATAAGAAACTGTTAGAAAAAAACAAGGAATTACGGCTCCTGACTTAGACATAATTTGTGTATAGCACCAGATGTTGTTTGTTGTTGTTGTTTTATTTTGTTTTGTTTTTTAATCCTGAGCCTCAATGAAACTTGTGAATTAGAAACCCATTATCCATCAGGAGAAATGCCATCTATGTCTACGAGGTAATTTATTTTAACTGAGCATGTAACCAATAGAATTTCTTAACTTTTACTTCTTGATTTTCAATTTAGAGAATTACAAAAAAGTGCAATAATATAAATTTATGCCAATAATGTATTCAAAATGTCACATCCAAAGGAGAAAAGCTGAATATCAATGACAACATTTAGAAGTGTCCGTGTCTAAGAAACATCTGAACTCTCCCCTCTAATATTTTTTTTAAAGATTTTATTTATTTGTTTGAAAGAGAGAGAGAGAGAGAGAACAGGAGCTGGGTGAGTGGCAGAGGGAGAAGTAGACTCTATCACCAGATCCCAGGATCAACACCTGAGCCAAAGGCAGACTCTCTACTGACTGAGCCACCAGCCTTCGCTTGCTCCTCTTATATTTTAAAAGAAGTATCAGGCAGAACAGTGTCAGCAAACTTGATGGAAAAATCTCCCTGATAGTTGGAGTCAATGTAACTAAACGGCAGTCTTATGATGGGAGGAGAGACAGGTGGGAGAAAAGATGGCTCATACTCATGCATAAGCTCTTGCCCATCCTCCCACCTGGTTAAAATCTGCTTTACTCTACCTACTTAACTCCCACTTTGGTCTCAGAACTAAGCTCAGTTATTACTTCTTTAAGAAAGCCTTCTCTTTTGACTCCTTTTTCAAATACCTTTGTCTTGCACCGGAATAGTCACTTAGCTTCAAAACTTTTTCTCCGTCTTAATTTTACACGCATTTTTGTAAGTATTTAATTAATGTTTGTCTTCTCTACCAGATAGTAAATTTCAGAAGGACAAAGACCCAGCATTTTTATTGTTGTTGTTCTTTTGATATCATCCTAGCCCCAGGACAGTGTCTGGCACAAAGCACTATGAAATAAATGACTAGAAAATGAATGACAAGATCTACTTTCTTATAGAGGAATGGATTTGTAGGAGATTACTCTTTTCTATGCCAAAACGACACAAAATTTTCTGGCAATTGAGCAGAGAGCTGGGATGGATTGCAGTGAGAAGTGGGGAGGGAATAAAAGCAATTGAGACCAAAGATCTATTTATCACACATTAGGATGTTATGCTTTGAATTTCTCCTTTTCCTTTTTTCCCCCCCCCTCTTTTCTAATGTGTTTAGGCAGCTATGGAATGAATAGCTTTTTTCATCTCTGAATTCTCCAAAAATTCTAAACATAAAAGAGCCCTGAACATTTTCAAAAGCCCTAGTAACATTTGGAAAAAGTCAGTTGGCATAAGAATTAGCCATTGAACATATGTTGCTGTGGTAAGTAGTGGTAGAATTAGGTTTTTGATTGAATGTACATTTTTCAAACTCTCTGTAAAACTGTTAAAGCCTTTTTGGTTTGTGTGTTTTAAATTATAAAACCTACCAGAAAGTTTTGCTTCCTAAGTTTGCCATGCTTAGGAAATGGTTTAAACAATTCATTATTTTGGAAAATAACCTGTATTTTCAACACATTGAGAAATCACATACACACATGCACACTCAAATATGATTTATATATTATGATCAGGCTTAATAACCCTGAATTGTTAATAATCTTTTTGGTAAGATAAAAGATTGATTTGTATAAAATACACCAAAATAGAGAAAGAGTAAATAAAAATTTATCATCAAGTCAGCAATTAATTTGTGTGTGTGTATGTGTGTGCGTGTATCTTCCACATCTGGGTCACTCTTATTGAAAATGCATAAAGGAGGAAATGAAGCATACAGAATACATGTTAGAAAAAAATGCTTTTCCAACAGAAAAGACGTCTGCTTGTTAAAAGACAATTAAAAAAATAGGATCAGCAGTTGCCACCTTACAGGAGTCAGATATGATATTTATAGCTGGATATTCAGCCTGTAGATGTCCATAAAAGTTTTAAATATGCAATGAAAATATGAGGGATCATCTTCAACATGAACTCTATCCATCAGTAATTTACAATCCATTTTACTCTTATTCATATTTAAATATGAAATTTTAAGTATATTCAATGTTTCTCATTATATTTAGAAGTCTTAGTTTTTTTTTTTTAACTGTCTAATTTGTGCATATGGGTGGATGTATTAGTCTTTCCCAAGAGGCTGTAGGTGGGTTTCTTGGACCACCGTTTATCAACATAGATTACTATCCATGGAGTAAGTGAAGTAAATATTCCTGATAACAAGACACCTCTAATGTTGTTTTCTTGTAAGATTTGGTTTTTATTTAGTGATGTAAAATTTCCCTCCAAGAATTTGCTTTCATTTTGGTAATATTAAAATATCAAATATTCACTTGACTGGGACAGATCAGGATAATTACAGTACTAAAGAAATGCTCCTATGGAGTAAAACTCTCTTTTGGAATATCAAATTTTTATCAATGTTAATACAAATAAATCTTCAAATGGTAAAGCAGGTTATGGCTTCCAAATACTTCTTTCCTGTATTCCACCTCAGTCCAATTATAAAACAGGGGACAGTACACAGTGAAACATCGAGGATCAAACGACGGGTTGCTTCGGCTCAGTAACTACTAATGCCGTCACATTTGATTAGTTCAATTTATCTTCTGTTTTGTGGTTACTTCACTTGAAAAATGAGGGTAATAGTTTACCTGATTATAAGGTCTCCACTAACTCTGAAATTATTGAAGTCTCTGAGGAGCAAAAACAAAGCTCTCTGAAGAGAAATGATTTGCCGCATAAACTAGGAAGTTATAGAACCTGGAATATACCCAAGTTATCTGACTGATTTTTTAGTAAACATTTTGACAATAAAATTACCAGAACATCTGTAATGACAATAGAAAGATGAGAATACGTTTAATTTTTTTGCTTCTTTGTATTTCTTTAATATAAATAACAAGAACGTTAGCATTGCCTCAATTAAAACCAAATTATGCTGAATCTAATATTTACTTCCATGTGTCAGAGAAAATAAGCAAAATAACAATATCTAATATTTGTATAACAATTATAATTTATAAGATACTTTGTCAAATATTTGCTGATGAGCATGAGATTTCAGTAACTGTATGCAGTAAAAGAGAAAATATTCTTTCACATAAATGTTGCGACTAACCTAGTGCATTAGGGTGCTCTCTCCAACTTAGCTCTTAGAGTTTTAAAATGTGTAACTTATGAAATTATGTGAACTCTTTCACTTATTATAATATTTCAGTGTTTACAGTCTTGATCAGTTGTGATCTATGGCAACAGGAAACAGTACATAGTACAGGGAATAGTACAGATAAATAACAGTGTATATTATAACTCACGAATGTAATTCCAGACGAGGCATTCTCAATCATAAAATTCACTAAAAAAGAATTTGACAAACAACGATTTCGGACTCTTGCAATTGTAGATGCATCAATAAAATATTAAAAACTTAGTGAACTGATTCTTTAATGTTACTACATTTGTATGTCTTCCCAAATACTATTATATTGAAATTTTTTTCTCTACCTGTAAAAATACCTAGAAATAGTGAAGAAATTAATAGATGAATACACATGTCCTAATAGAAAATATGGTCTGGCATACAATACATAGTAGAATTCAAGAAATGATCCCAGTGAGAAATAATCAAAAGAGAAGCTTTTGGTTTTTCATAAAATATTATGAAAATAATATTTAGTAAGATAGAAAAAGTCAACAAGAGAGCAAGCCTCCAATAAAAATATAATAAAAATAAAGTTTTAAATCCACATTTAAAACAACAGAGAACAGAATTTGTGTTTTGTTTCATTAGACAATCATACTGTAATCTTTTTAAACATTCTCTCTTGATCCAGTTTTGAGGCTCTGGTGAGAGGCCAATTACTTCCCTTTTTTGAGAAATTGCTTAAATCCATACCTCAACCAATTCTTTTATTGGTTCCCACACCCTGGGCCACTATGCACCCATCCAAATGATCCCCGTGCCTCGTATCAGAGAATGGGAACAGCCTCTATATTCCAAGCCCTGCAAAATTATTCAACCTAGGCAATCCGATGGGAACCCCCAAAACCTAGCTATCCCTACCCCACTTACCACATATATAAACTGCCCCCTTCTGTTCTAGCCTGTTTATTACCTTATTCCATTGTATCAGCCCTTGTGTGACCCTGCCTGGCAGCCTTCTCTCACCTCATGATATACACCAGCAAAAAAGTCAGTTCTTCATCTATCCAAGTATTATTGTGTTGTATCCCTCCACCAAAAATATATTGAAATCTCATAAAATACATATGAAAGGTCAAGTCTCTTAGAATGCCAATTTTTAAAAAGGCAATTTACAGCTATGAGGAAACATACATCGAGTTTGTGTCAGAGAGAATGTATTTCCAATACAGATATAATAGGTGTTCCTTATGAGGAGGTCAAAAAATAATCGAAAATGAAATTATCAGCTATTATAGAAAGACTATTTCCTAGAGAAAAGATGTAGACTGAGAGAAAATTTTAATTCCAGGAAACATGATCAAAAACTGGACCCATATCTAGGTATATAATAACAAATTTTTGGACTTGCAAAATTAAGGAAATAAGTAATCCCATAAAGGAAAAACAGAAGAAATAAGTTTACTGAGAAGAGTTAAATCAAGTGGCACCAGCACACTAAGTAATATGTCTATAGAGTTGAATACAATACAACTCAATATTTTTATATCCAAAGATTTCTTTCTTGTGTATTAAAATTTTAAATTTTTAGCTAAGGAAACTGGCAGAAATCATACAACCTGTTTATGTATTTTTTTAAAAATAAAGATTTATTTATTTATTTATTTGCCAGACAGAGATTACAAGTAGGCAGAGAGGCAGGCAGAGAGAGAGGAGGAAACAGGCTCCCTGCTGAGCAGAGATTCCCGATGCGGGGCTTGATCCCAGGACCCTGGGATCATGACCTGAGCCAAAGGCAGAGGCTTTAACCCACTGAGCCACCCAGGCTCCCCTGTATTTTAATATTTTATATATGTATGTTTTGGGGATAGTACTCACTGTAGGTTTGTATGTGTTTCTTTTCTGCTCTTCTTAGATTAGAAAAGAGAAAATTTCTGTATCTAAACCCATCAAAAAACCCCAAAATATCTGGAATGGAACAGTCATTAAATTTAAATTATAAAAAATTAAGTCTTAAACATAGAAATAAAATTAATTGAAACTAAAGAACTGCCTATAAAGTATGCATTGTTTTTTTCTTGAAAGAGAAACTAAAAAATTATGAGATAATTATCTAATAATATTAGCCTGAAGCCACTTATTTTATTTTATTTTATTATTATTTTTAAATAGGCTCCATGCAGGGCTTGAACTCACAACTTGGATATCAAGACCTGAGCTGGTATCAAGAGTCAGATATTTAGTCAACTGAGCCACATAGGTACCCCACTAATTTTATTTTAAAAGTACAGTCAAGTACAGGCAGAAGTAAAGGCGTAGTGGTAACTTCTAAATTAACTAAAGCAAAAATAAAACAAGAACACATAATAGCAGATATGAATGAAAGCTGTAAAACAAGAGAAATGATTTAAAAATCAAAGATAATTCTTTAAATAAAAATAATAGCTAAAATAATTTCAGACGCTAAAAAGCTAGAAATAAATGCACAAAACCAAGAAGAAGGATATTTACACAGGTATGAGAACATTAAATGATTTTGGGATCATGTGTACTAGTTTATGAAAAAACACTCAAAATTTAGAATAAAACATTCTGGTTATATCCAGTGGCTAGTCCACATGGGAGAATAAAACACCAGCCCCATGGCGTCCATTCTGAAGAAATCTTAAGAGCCAACACAGATTCAACACTCCATAGAATCAGCCAAGACATTACAGTTGAAAGTATCCATCTGCCTAGTTCTGGTCCTTGATTCCCTCAAGTATTGGTGCTAAGCTCATTTCCTAATAAATTTTCTACCCACAGGGAAAAAAACAGCAACATACATGTTTTTGTATTTACTGGTTGCTAGTTTGGGAACATGGAAAGTTACTTAGTGCTATTAGTGGTAAAATTATACCAGTCCCTCTCCCTGTTCTCCACTCCAAGCAGGATTGATTCTCAGAAATTGCTGATTTCCTTTGTGTAAGTATTTTGATAAATCTATACGATATTTTGATATCCCCGTAGTTTGAACCAAATCTTTGTTGTGGGGATTAATATCTTAGAAGATTTTTAAAAAGATAGACAGGACTTCCATCTGCTATCAATTCTTAATTTTATTTTTGTTTTGAACTAGATCAATAGAGAACAGAGCTGCTTAGTTAGGAATTTTGCAGGTGTGCGGTTACCAAACTGTCTGGCCTTATGCCATCAGTCTATTTTGAGAGACTTTATAGGCAAGGTACTCTGAAACTTGCCAAAATCTTTGTTTTAAGGATGCTGTGGAGTATATGCTCCTCTGTATTATGAAGTGCCATGTATATGAGAAACCCTTTAGAACAAAAATCCTGCTGGTGAGAAATTCAAATTAAATAGACACTGAAATTTTTATTGTGAATGATAATTCTCATTGTACTTCGCCTTCTAGAAATCTGATAACCAGACGTTCTACTCACCTCAAAAAATGGTTGTTGTTTTCAGTTTGTGCTTTGGCATTTCAATTACCCTTATATATTTTCCCAACTTGACTTTTTTCTATTCCCTCAATTACTCATTAAAAGCCCTTCTTAAGACCTCATATGGTATGCTTCACTGTAAAGGCACAGCTAATTTTTTAGCATGTCAAGATAACAATGAACTAGACTTAAAACAATCAATTAGCATTACGATCTGACCGGCAACCAGCTACAGACAGGATGCTGTAACTCCCCAGACAATTCAATGACACTTTTGTTGTTTTATTTCTTATTACACAAAAGAAAGACTCTGATCTGCTCTAGTTAATCTCTAAAATGTCTTGTTTTTCTTCATTGTGAAATGCCCTGATCTAAAATTGTTTCCTTCCTTCGCTTTTTTGGCAATCCATATGGGAGTCTTTACCAAACTAGGAGCACTTAAAAGAAATCTGTATACACTCTATGACCTATACTTATAATTTATATTGGTATTCTTGTTTAAAACTCCACGTTCATGGCCTTCATGGAGCTCACTTTCTAGACAGAGAGACAGGAAGTAAGGATAAAGTACAAGGCGGTGGGAAAACTCCTAGGCAGGAAGTAATGAGGTAGGAGGATGCTTAAATCGATTTGGTGGTTGAGGGGAGACTGGAACAAGTGACAATACGACTGATATGAATGAAGAGGAATGAGAGGAATGAGAGCCTTATAGAATAGAGTGGAAGAGCCCAGAGACAAGAGAAAACTATGACAGTAAGTCATATTTTTTCCCTCCTGTGGTTTCGTATTCTAGGAGCTAGATATAAACGGCAGAGGGGGGAAATGTGGCTAGATGAGAACCTGGTAAGCCATGTGAGCAGTATGAGCTGCATCTTTAGGGCTTTGAGAGGATGTAGCCATGGGTTGCAGTGACAATGTGACAAGATTTCCGGTATGCTTTAGAAGGATTTCTTTGGCTGGGTGGCTGGGTGGCTCAGTCCGTTAAGCCCCTGACTCTTGATTTTGGCTCGGGTCATGATCTCAGGGTCATGAGATTGAGCCCTATGTGGGGCTCCACGCTCAGCAGGGAGTCTGCTCCAGATTCTTTCTCCCTCTTCCTTTGCCGCTCCTTCCACTCTCTTTCTAAAACAAACAAACAAACAAACAAATCTATCTTTAGGAATATTCTTGACTACCCAGAAGGGCTATCTTAT
Source organism: Martes martes (assembly GCF_963455335.1). Taxonomy (NCBI): domain Eukaryota; kingdom Metazoa; phylum Chordata; class Mammalia; order Carnivora; family Mustelidae; genus Martes; species Martes martes. The sequence goes on from NC_137890.1 coordinate 21,257,070, forward strand.
AGGAAAGCAAAAGGAAAAGAAAACTCTTGAATGGGCTTCATCAAGTACTGAAAGGACAAGTAATAACAACTTGTTAATAAAATATCCTTGTAGAACTTATTTAGCTTGGCCTACTTATACTTCATATGGGAATGACCTAGAAATATCAAATCCTGTACCAAAGTTGGCTAAATTTGTCTTCATTTTTAACACAGCTCTTTGAATTGCATGTAATTTCCCATAATCAGTATGTCAATAGTTGGTGGCAGTGGCTTAAAATATGCATAAATATAATTACATAGGTAAGAAAAACAAGCATTGTTTTCTACCCCAGTTAGAAATCCCAAATGTTTCCCATAAAACAGCTTTTAAATATTGATAATAATACAGGAAAAACATGTAGATGGTTTCTTTCTAAATTTACCAAAACTGTGTAAGTGCTCAGTTAATGACATTCTATCATCCATGTTCAAGGGGTTGTGAGGTGGGGAAGATGAGAGCAGTGTCTGGTGTCATTGAAAGGCAAGACTTGTGTAATGTCAAAGTTTAGAACAAATATTACCTATGGAGCCAAAATGACATCTGCTAAATAAATCTACAAAATGCTAGTAAAACTATGCCAAACACAGTTCTTTACATGAAAATTAAATACTGACTAGAATTTTAAGTAGTGTTTTGCTTAATAAAATCGCAGTGTCATAAGTTGTTATTCAGGAACTCTGTCTTCTGTGTTTTCTACTTGGGATTTTACAGGAGATACTTTAATTACCCCAACATCTTCTTTGAATTGTTTTTGTATTAAAACATTAAAATGAAAAGTAGGGGTTTCACGGTAAATACTATTGTATGACTTTGTTTTTAGAATGGGATAAATGGAATTTATTTACAATAAAAGTGAAGTCTGCAGCGCCTGGCTGGCTCAATTGGTAGAAAACATGACTTTTGATCTCAGAGCTGTGAGTTCAAGCCCCATGTTGGGTGTAGAGCTTGCTTAAAAGATAGTGAAGTATATATAATTACTCATATAAAGTGAAATGGTAAGAACCTGGAAGGCATTAAGCCCAAAAGGCTTACTTTTCTTCTTTTTACATCAGTTTTGTTCAGAAGATGTTTTCCAATGCAGAGATACTCCTGATGAAACTGTAGATTTAAAATCAGGGTTAAAGATGCTGAAATTAGGTCATAAACTTTCTGGAATACTATTTCACTTTCAGGAAAAAAAAAATAGATAATGTACCTTTCATTCTGAGAAGGCAAATATTTGCAGGGTATTTTAGGATAACCTACACAAGGAGCTGAATAATTTTCATTGACATCAACAGATTATTTAACACATAACAAATCTATTGTCTCTAGGATCTGTTAAGTTCCAGTTTTATAAGTGGTCGTTAGCATGTTATGTGAGAACAGCTTTTAAAAAATGGTGATAAATTATCTTTGTGGTTAAGATTATTTCTCACCAGGAAGATACACCATAGTTAGACTAAGTAATCTCTGTCCTGCCTGTGAAATTTGGTCATGTATTCTTACGTGAAAATGAAAATAGAAGACTAGAATACTAGTCTGCTCCAGATTCTCTCTCCCTCTTCCTTTGCTGCTCCTTCCACTCTCTTCCTAAAACAAACAAACAAATCTATCTTTGGGAATATTCTTGACTACCAGAAGGGCTGCCTTATAGGAAAGCAAAAGGAAAAGAAAACTCTTGAGTGGGCTTCATCAATTACTGAAAGGACAATTTTAATACTAATTTTATTTGTCTTGTGCTATATTATATGCCTTTGGAATCTAGTCAACAAGACAGGAATGCTATAATTATAAGCAATTGAACAGAACAAACTGATACACATTTGTAAGACTGGTGCTTCCATTCAATGATATTTTTAAAGCAATTATTGAGGAAATACTTCTGGTTATGTGATAAAATCACAACTCTGAACAATTAGTTATGTTAGAAAGTCTGAGACAACAGTACCATATAATTTTTGTATTACATATTCTAAATGCAAGTATAATTCGAACATATAGTTTTACAGGTATATTCTTATGCATATGTATGTATAATTTCAAATATGTTTTTCCGTTTTATTTTATTTCTTTTTGGTGTTCCAGCACTCACTGTTTATGCACCACACCCAGTGCTCCATGCAATGCATGCCCTCCTGAATACCCACCACCAGGCTCACCCAACCCCCCACCCACCTCCCCTTCAAAACCTCGGTTTGTTTCTCGGAGTTCAGTCTCTCATGGTTTGTCTCCCCCTCCGATTTCCCCCAACTCACTTCTCCTCTCCATCTCCCAATGTCCTCTGTGTTATTCCTTATGCTCCACAAGTAAGTGAAACCGTATGATAATTGACTTTCTCTGCTAGACTTATTTCACTCAACATAATCTCTTCCAGTCCCATCCATGTTGATATAAAAGTTGGCTGTTTTTAACATTAGCACCAAGTCTATCATTTTATACGGTTTTTCTGCCAGTCAGACAGTGAGTTTCTCAAAGAGAGAGATTGTCTTATTTATATTATGCTCACTCTTTCATATTATATGTACCCAATGGGTGATTTAAAAAAAAAATAAATTCACAAAACGGGAGTTATTTATTTCTAAAATGTTTTGGAACACAGATTTTCTGACATCTTATGGAAGTTAGGTAATAGTTGAATCATCCAAATAAATTATTTTATTTGAATGTGTGACTCATTCGAATAAAATTAGAGAAGTGTCCTATGACTCCCTCCCCCCTGCTTTGCCACATTAATCTTTCTTTGGCTGACAAATGCTCACTGAATCATCCACGTTATCCTTGTCACTGAGATACTTTTAGCAAATGGGGAAAGAGTTTTCCACAGACTCTACAGCTCCTGTTCATATCCAGTACAGTAATTGTTGTCTTGTTGTATCATGTGTGCATGTTTTCTTTCCAGAAATAGATAGGGAATTCTTTGCAGTTTTACTGACTTTGGCTCCCCAACGTACTCTAGGATTGGATATTATTAACTTTTCCCCAACTTATTGAATCAATACATATGTAAATGGAACCTTGAAAACAATGATAAGCCAGTTAATACTTTAAAGCTAGTGTGCATTTGTGAGTTCCCTGTTTCCATTAATAATATGGGTGGTTTCTTTGAGAAAATATTGAGCAGCTGTGTTGTAATCAAGACTCTTCATAAGTAGTTATGGAGTGAGAGAATCCAAGGAAATGCCTTCTCGTAACTGTAACTTTTCAAAGCAAACTTTTGTGTCCAATCAAATGCCCGGAGCAACACAGGCTGCTCAGGGCTGGGAGAAATCTGCATGGGCATCTCTCATATCTTCACAAGGATTGGAATGAGGTTCAATTTAATCCATAGCATTGAATAAAAAAATTAAAAACTGTATGGCAACAGGATTTGGGGTATTATTTAAAATATATTTATCATTGATATTAAATAAAAAATAAACCATTAATCATCTTAATTAAGAAATACCATGATTTAGAGTTTGTTTTCTTCATGTTGTCAAAATTCAAAACCCAATTTTCTGTAATAATTCATAATTACTTCATCTTTTCACTCCATCTGGAGGGTAATCAATATATAAGCATATGAACCAGCTGCTGCCCCAGTCATGGGGCAGCTGCCAAGAGTGACCTGGGCTCTTGTCCAACAGCAGAATCCCCAGAAAACCCTCTAGCTACAAGGAAATTAGTTCAAGTGCAAATACAGCTTCCTTTTTACTCAGGATTTTCATTTATTGGGATCCAGGGATTTGGGGGCCTCTTGTTCTACTTTTCACATCCATGGTTTTATAACCAAACAACTATTTATTAAATTCTTAATTTATATGACAGTAGTACCCATAATTACTTAGAAGATATAGATATAATGACTTTATGGAAGAATTTTTTCTGGCTTTCAAAGCCATGCTTAAGAATATCAAAACTCTGATATGACTACAAGACAGAAAGGAAAACAAACCTGCTCTACCGTGGCCTAAAAAAGGCATGTGGAATCATAGGCGCATGGGGAGTGCTAAATAAAATCTTGGGAGATAATAAGTAGAAAAAGCATAATATAACATAAACTAACTGAATAAAGGATCATGACACTCTATTTACTTTTGTAATTAAGCATACACAAAATTGGTTATAGATTAGATGCCATAACTTTATCATATTTGTTATAAAAATGGCAAGTGGAGACTCAGTATTTTTTTAAAAAGATTTTATTTATTTATTTGACAGAGAGAGAGATCACAAGTAGGCAGAGTGGCAGGCGGCGGCGGGGGGGGGGGGGGGCGGGGGGGCGGGGAACAGGCTCCCTGCTGAGCAGAGAACCGGATGCGGGGCTTGATCCCAGGACCCTGGGATCATGACCTGAGCCGAAGGCAGAGGTTTTAACCCAGTGAGCCATGCAGGCACCCCAAGACTTGATATTTTTAAGTTAAAAGGTAAAGTCCAACAGTTGTTGAACTTCGACTATCGAGGACTTCATATCCGTCATTTCCACCGTGCTTGATAACAATAGTGTAAGCAGGACTGTAGTATTTCTATGCTATGAAGCAGATTAATTTAGGTAACTCATTCGTCTATAGCCTGTTAATCTCATGTTCCTCCTCTAAACACCACGGAATTCCTTTTTAGTTAAAAAAAAAGCAAATAATACTGGCATCATTACTCTATCTAATCTCTTAATGCTGTATTTTCAGTGCCTACGTTCCAAAGAGAATTGCTAGAAATAAAAACCCACACACAATTCTTAATATCTTCAAGGAGTACTTTGGAAAAGACAGGGTGTGCATTGAGAGATGGAGAGAAGTGAGTTAGGGGAAATTGGAGGGGGAGACAAACCATGAGAGACTGTGGACTCTGAGAAACAAACTGAGGGTTTTTGAGGGGGGGGTTGCAGGGTTGGGTGTGCCTGGTGGTGGGTATTAAGGAGGGCACGGATTGCACGGAGCACTGGGTGTGGTGCATAAACAATGAATGCTGGAACACTGAAAAGAAATAAAATAAAATAAAATAAAATGGAAAAAAAAAAGACAGGGTATAAAAATGATTCACTTCCAGACGTGGACATTTGAGCAACCAACATTCTTTTTCTAAGACCTGGTTTCCTCTTTAATTAGTTTTTTTTTTTTCCAAGTATTTCCAGGATTTAGACTTATTATTAATATTCCAACTTCAAATCTGGAGTTCTTATTTCCCTTGAGTAATCTGCTTCCTGGTGATAGAACAGCAGGAAGAATATTTTGGAACAATTCAGAAAAGGGTGACCTCCTTCCAAACTTTTGTTTTTCCTTAAAAGCATAATGAAATGTGTTTCGTTTTTATCTGTTATCTTCAATTCCAGTTCCAATGCATACTTCACTAAAACTAGGTATTTCAAGGGAATATTTACTTTAATTTTCAAAATTCACCATATGTTCTATGAGCTAGAATTCTATAATCAGAATAAATTAACTTGGCTTCCTTTACTCTTGGTCCTTCAAGATCCTACTTGAAAAGCATATAAATGTTATTTACAAAGACTTTAGTTGAAACTCTCCTAGATGAAATTATTTAAGTACTATTATTCCTTAAATTCTAAAATTCATAAATGGGATATTCCTTAATTTGGTAATAATAATAATTTCAATTTAAAGATTTTTGGACACTATTTAAAAATTTTATTATAATGCAGACTTTTATATCTTTTTCTACCTTTCTTACACTTCTTTGAAATGAAATTTCTTCTAGATTTATGTACTTTGGGTTCCAACATGAGATGTTTAAGGCTGTTGGAATGCTGGGGACCATAATTCAAATAGTCTTAAATAGCTTGAAGTTTGAGGCCTTTTTTTTTTTTTTTGGACCTCTGCCTTCACTCCTTCCATGAGAATATTGCCCAATTAGCTTACTGGAGGATAAAAGACATGGTTTAGTCATGGCAAAACCCTGTTAGACATCCAACTGTCTACATGTGAATGAGTTCAGGAGATACCAGAAAAACTATGCAGGTGAATCAGCCCCAATTTCTGACCTGTATGCTCCAGGGCTGAAAAAATGTTAGTACTTTAAGCTTCTGAGTTCTATGGTGTACTTACACATGCACACCTGCGCACACATACACGTTATTATTACTGTGTCAATTGATAACTAATACCAGGATCTACACATCCTGCTTAAGGGAACCATAATCTAGCCTTTCCCTTCCTTTTGAAGCTTATTATTCACTGCATCACTTCATTCACCAAATCTTCTAGCAACCTCAGTTTTTACCAGAGGTCTGCATTATGAGGATGTGTATGGTAATAACACAGACCCTTTGTTATAATAAAATGAGACAAAATGGTGTTTTCTTACTAGGTGCATCAAGAACCCTTAATCCTTTGAAATCCCAGAGAAAAACCCCAAACATATGAGAGACTTATTGTTCATGAATTACGAATTAGAAAAGTATAACTCTGTGTTGTTTTAGAGGTCTCTCTCTTCTTAAATATAGTGATGCACTTAGGACAATGATTTATCAACACAATTATTATCTCATAAATAAGCCAAGAATGCTATGAAAATGTATCCTTTCTGGGAATCAAATTAGAAAATCTAACATCAAGCGATTGTGCCAGGAAATACATTTATATTCCGTATTGTGCAAATGACTCTGTATCTATAAGACTAGAAAAACTAAATTATTTATGAAAGTGTCAGATTTGTATACAAAAATACCAATTTGGATTACAAATGCATGAGTATATGATATCTTATTGCAGAGTAAGCAGACACTCTTGAGATTAAGTATTCCCAAAGTAACTATCTTTTATATTTATATATTTTTAATAGATATTAGCCATTAAAGAATTATAAGCCATCATTTACTAGCATTGCCTTCTCAATTTGATAAATTACAACTTCAGACAATCAAAATTCAGGGAGAAACTTCCATTGTCCATCACTCTGTGTACTAAATTAATAAAAGCTATTTGTACATTTAATTTAAATTTAAGATACTTACATATTTAAGTTTAATTGAAGATTTTAATTTTATATATATATATAAAATTCTCAATTAAACTTGCATTGGCACCGAAGACTTTTTCACATTTAGTCAAATTTTTGTGCTTAGATGTTTATCTTTTCTATTTGACCCATGCAGTCATTAAGTTGATTTTCTAGTCATGTTAATAAGTTAGCTTTGAAAACTGTCTTAAATGTTTCCATATCTTGGTAAAGCAAAAGAGAATAAGACAGACATATTTTCCTTTTTTTTTTTTTTAATTTATTTATTTTACACAGAGAAAGAGAGAGAAAGCACATAAGCAAGGCGGGCTACAGGCAGAGGCAGAGCAGAAGCAGGCTCCCCACTGAGCAAGGAGCCTGATGTGGGCCTCAGTCCCAGTCATGGCCTGAGCTGAAGGCAGATGCCCAACCAACTAAGCCACCCAGGTGCCCCCACATTTTCCTTTTTCTAATATAGTTAACGTTATCAGTTATGCTGGCTTTATACAATAATACACTGATGCGTTTATTATTGAAACACATATACTTTGTACTATAACCATTGTTTTATACGTGTTTAATTTATACGTATATGCAAATATGCATATTATTTCTAATATATATACTTATATACATATCATTACAACACAGATGATTGATTCATTCAATGTTTTTAAAGATTTTTTTTATTTAGTTGAGAGACAGAGACTGAGAGACAGAGCATGAGCAGGGGGAAAGGGAGAAGCCGGCAACCCACTGAGCAGAGAACCAATGTGGGGCTGGATCCTGGACCCTGAGATCGTGACCTGAGAGGAATGAAGACACTTACTGACTGAGTTACCCAGTCACCTCCATTCAATTTTAATATAATGAATTTTATTTTTGTTTTATTTTATTTATTTGTCAGAGAGAGAGAGAGAGAGAAGACGTGAGCAAGCACAAACAGGGAGAGCTGCAGACAGAGCACTCAGAAGGAGAAGTAGTCCCCTGGCTGAGCAAGGAGACTGATGCGGGACTCGATCCCAGGATGCTGGGATCATGACCTGAGCTGAAGGCAGATGCTTAACCGACTGAACCACCCAGGCGTCCCTCAATGTAACTAATTTTAAGTACATCACTGGAGTCATTTGCAACTGAATTTTACTATGTTCAGTCAATAATATCAATGCAACTACATAAAGCTGTGCTCAGATATACCCCAATAATATAAGAATTATCCCTAAACTGTTTTGTAGAATTTTAAAAAGTTAATGAATAATGTGAGCAGTCTCCTCTGAGAATGTTGCCATAAAAGTTGAAACAGAAAGAAAAAAAAAAAAGAATACATCATTATACTAATAGTTACTTTCAGTTTATATTCAATTACATTATTTTAAGCTAATCCTTAATTGGCCCAACACATTTAATTTCTCCCTAGTTATCAAAACAACCAGCAGTTCTGATATACATGAAATATGTTGTTTAATCTATTGGAAATTTATATATCCATGTACGCATTCTCCAAAGCTAATAGAATAATTTATGAATGTTTCTGTGTGAGAAAGCTAGATATGTGTTACTTTATTCTCATTTTATTTATACTCAGCACGGGACAGTCTATTAAAAACATGGGATATTTTAGCAATTTCAACAAATACCAAATACTGAATTAAATAATTTGAAATATATTCCATTATTCCTTTACTCTTTAATTTACTTTTGGTGGCACACTTTGATACTATTTCAGCAAAGAGTATACAGGTATAAATTTGGTATTGATTTATTTGATATTCATTTTCTATCTAATGAAAATATAACATCTTTTTTTCCTCCATTTTATTTTATTTCTTTTAAGTGTTTCAAAATTCATTGTTTATGCACCATACCTAGTGCTCCATGCAATATGTGCCCTCCATAATACCCACCACAAGGCTCACCCAGTCCCCCACACCCCCCTTCCAAATCCCTCAGTTTGTTTCTCAGAGTCCACAGTCTCTCATGGTTTGTCTCCCCCTCCGATTTCCCCCAACTCACTTCTCCTCTCCATCTCCCAATGTCCTCCATGTTATTCCTTATGCTCCACAAGTAAGTGAAACCATATAATTGACTTTCTCTGCTTTATTTATTTCACTCAGCATAATCTCCTCCAGTCCTGTCCATGTTGCTACAAAAGTTGGGTATTCGTCCTTTCTGATGGAGGCATAATACTCCATAGTGTATATGGACCACATCTTCCTTATCCATTCATCCGTTGAAGGGCATCTTGGCTCTTTCCACAGTTTGGCGACTGTGGCCATTGCTGCTATGAACATTGGGGTACAGATGGCCCTTCTTTCCACTACATCTGCATTTTGGGGGTAAATACCCAGTAGTGCAATTACAGGGTCATAGGGTAGCTCTATTTTTAATTTCTTAAAGAATGACCACACTGTTTCCCAAAGCAGCTGCATCAACTAGCATTCCCACCAACGGTGTATGAGGGCTCCCCTTTCTCCATATCCTCTCCAACATTTGTTGTTTCCTATCTTAATATCTCTCCCTTTTTTTTTTCTTCATAGAATATGATTTCATTCTGAATCTTCTCAGAACTTAATTCCATTGCAGTGTAGGCATTTTGCTTATGTACCTCTGCTAGGCAATGCAGCCCAAATATTTAATCAAGCTCATGACATATTTAACTCTATGGTAACTCCACTCTCGTTAAATGAGGCAAGTCTGTAAAATCCAAAAGATACAGGCTTTAGATCCACAAAATTTAGAATTTGAATTTTATCTGTGATGCAGCACATCCAATAAAGATAAGCTTCTATTCCCTCATATTGAAAAAAATGGGACCAAAAAGACCCACTCCCATGGAGTTACGATGAAGTTTGAGGTAATACATACGAAAAATAGCAGCTTAACATTTGCTTTGTAATCCAAAACTTAGTTATCTCCCACACTTCATGTGAAAAACAGGTATCTACAGTTTGTTCTGGTGAAAAGAGACAACGGTGTCATGGGTTCTCTCAAAGGAATGGTGTAAGCTATCTGGATGCCCAGAACAAGAGTGCCTGTTAGTTCTCCCAACATTCAGGACATGGCATCCGTGATATGGATGGACCACCTGATTCTTTCTTCACTGGATATATTTCTTAAACTCTCACAGTATAGCATTTTTTGTGCATCTTTTCACACTAGGTATCTCCTTTATTTGGGTTTACTTTTCAAAGTTTTATGTACTAAGTTACTGAAATAAAATCTCAACAAGTCTTCTCTCCAAAATGATTTTTAAGTTTGGCAGTTTGGGATATAGGTTTTATCTATAAACAATACTGAACCTCATAATCAAGAGAGTTTTTGCATTATCTTAGCAAAGTTCCTAGAATATAGAAGATTGTGTTTTTTTAAAATTTTAATTATTGGGAAGAATGAATGGTAATGTTAATATAATCATTCAAATGTGATAACAAGCCATGCCTTGTCTTCATTCCTGGCCACTTGTTTGCCTGGATAATTTGCCTGGATAATTCTCACATTAGTCCTAGAATAAATAGCATTACTTGTCTTGTTATTTATCTTTTTCTGACATTGGAACTTTAACAAAGTACACAAGTAGTTAATTACATTTTAAATCTTCTAAATACGAAAGATTTGAATTAAGGAACAGAAAATTCAAATTCATCAGATTGCATTAAAATGGGACTAGGAGTCAATCCTATCATTTTCATCACAATTATTATGCCTTGTCTGAATATTAATAATTATAAAATTTAGTTTCTAGAGAAATGTTATTAACAATAGCTATCAAATAGTATTTATGTTCTCAGTATATGCTTGAAATGCCTATCAATGTTTTTGTGCTGAAATTGGTCAAAGAAGCAATTTACCTCTCCTCATTAAGGTGTACACATTGAGGAAAATTGACAAATGTGGGCCATTTTATGAACACAATAATCAATATTCCTCATATAACAAAAATATTTAGATATATATAGGTATATGTGTTTTTAGAATATCTTAGTTATTGTTAATTCATGAAGAATACTACTTAGAGAGTCAGATTCTGAAGACTAGAGAGCACAGCGATGAGAAATGTGTGTTTTTTGCAATGAGCATACAACAGTTCTACCTAAGTGATAACAATATTAGCGAAGTGTGCACTTTAAATTGTTTTTCCAGAATTGGGAATGAGTTTTTGCTGATCTATCCATATTTTATCAGCCTGTCTCTCTAATTAAAGGATACATTAGTGGTAGCTTCCGGAATGGAGCAAAACTCATGGTCTGTGCAAGGTTAAAAATCACAATTGTGGTTTCATTAACATCCGAATTTCATCTTTCAAGCTGACAAAATTGAGCACAATGCTATCAGGTGAGAAGTTAAGAGTAGAAGAGGAAAACAGATATCTACTGATGCAGAGATTGATTTGATGATAACATAGAATTTAAATGTGGGATGAGTCTCAAAGATCATCTATTTAATCCAAGTATTACAACAGTTCAGAAAACAGATGCCTCCCATCCAGGAAAATACATAACTTGTTCAAGTGCATTTATCCCATAGAGATTAAAGGCAGAGGTGGGGGATGGTATCGTACCTCAGTTGTCCTTAGAGGGGAGGGGATTCTTGCTTAGGAACCTGAATGACAACGAGATGAAGGAGCAGGAAAAGGACATGACGGGTTTTGTGGCAGACATGCTTGTACACACCCGCTTACACAATCCTCACCACATCATGTCAGGCAGGTGTCACTCAGCCATCTTTCAGAGCTGAGAACACAGCAGCTTTCTTTAGGTCACACGATAAAGTCGTGATGGACTTGGAACTCCACTAAGGCACGAGCTGCCATTTTTCGAGTGTCTGAGATGGCATCTTTGCATAGATTATATCTAAATTTCATGTCAACTCCAAAAGAGAAGTTCAACACCCTCCCTAAGGTGTCAGAGAAAGCAAGCCACGATCTTGAATTTAAACTTGGAGGAGCCTAGCGTCTGCTGAAGTTCTTGTTCCTAAGACCACACCTGAGTGTCACTGTTATTTGACATTTCACTGCTCCCAGCCTAAATTTCTTTGTTTGAATGACAGCAGAGTTCCTCCTGCCTTGAGTATTCTTGTATGGATAACGCAGAAAACACCTGTAAAACTGGGTTTTGAAAAAAAATAATATTAATCCATTTTCCCTGGAAGTACATGAAATAGAAATAGAAGAACTTGTGGTAGGTGAACAGCCCTGTTCACTGCTGCTCCCAGCATAAAATTAGTTCTTTTAAAAATTATGTCTTTGGTAGTTTTAAAATACTTTAAAAATTAAACTATGTTTAAAAATTTTGAGTGCACATACTGCTTTGTAGATCTCTGCTATTAGAAAAGATAATGCAGCCCAGATTTCCAGGAGTTCCTTATGGAATGCATTTTTAAAACTTTTTTCCCCTGTATACTTACAATCACATGGCAAATACTGAATTCTGTTTTTAAAAGTTAATTTTCATCTTATAAGTAAATCTTTAATTCACTTCAAAATTAATTTTAACTCTACTGCTGTATGGATTAAATGTCTTTCACTGAATAAATCTTCTATATATTTTAATCCAAGTTATGTAGTTAATTATACTGTTGTTTCATTGAATTTCACACTATTCTCATTGAAATCTCACATTACTACGCAAGACATCAGCTTCCTTATAAGTTCTTAAGAAGCAGAGAATTTCTTTAATAATCAAGATTATTTACTTTCTGTGTAGTGTCTTCAAAGATCATCATTTTTATTAAACCTGCATTATAACTGATGTGCTGATATGTACAAATATTTATATAAAATTGATCTCTTATTTATAAGAAGACAGTAATATGCTAAAACAATAGACCAAATATGATTATGTGCAGCATCTCATGAATAATGAAAACATACAAGACTGCTAATCCCTTTTTGCCACAGAAAATTAAAAAAAAAAAACCCTCACTAAGTGAAATGGTGAAATGTGACTCATCAAAACAGCTCTTATTTATGATCTATAACTGTGTCTTGAATTATGATACAGCTCCATTTCCAGTTACAAACCACATTACTAATGTTTAAATGCTTTTATATTCATATTTTTTAGATTATTTTGAACATGATGTTAAGATTGTCCCTGTGGTTTATGCTTTTTTTCCTTCTTACTATAACTCTAGAATTATGTACTCTGAGGCTATCTTTCAGATTCCGTAAGTAAATGAAAGTTGCTCAAAGTAATTGATCTTGACTACAGTTAATGATCATACTTATTGCTACTAACATTTTTTAGATGACACTTTTGAGGTAAAATTCTTCAAAAGTCATTATTAAAGGAAGCATATGTCATAGTTTTCCTATAAGTTATCTTTCCATTTTCTTTGAAGAGTTTATTGTCACAAATCATATTTCTGGTTTCCTGTAATGAGATCTTGTAAGAGGATCCTCATGAGGGAAAGTAAAAGCTTATGATCTTAAGCAGGGATAAAAAGGTAGTTCTAAATTTACTGATCTACAGGAAGCTGATACGAACAGAGAGCTTGCTGAGAATGATCTGTGGGCAGTGGCAATTAACTCTCTGATGAGTTGTAAATGTTAGCATTGGGTAGATTAACTTCACAACACTTTGTCCATCATATTTTGCTCTTTACTAATGTTTAAATCCTGGGGTCTCAAGCAGTACTCTGTTGTCTTTAATTTATTTAAACACACACACACACACACACACACACACACACACACACACACCCTCCAGCAGCAGAAAGAGTCACTTTCTTTTGGTTGCTACTATAGAGCTTCTTTTATATTACAATGTTGACAATTCAACAGGAACTTACTTGAGGGGCCCAAATGCCTGTTAATTTCACAGCAATTCTGAAACAAGTTCACTTTGTCTATACCTTATGAGGCACATTTGAAATATGGTTAAGGGTTTGGCACCCAGAATGACTGGAGACCTTCCACATGCTTATATCCTCCCCCCAGGGCAATACTGGAGAATTACTCCAGAGTCCTCTGGGTGTGCAGTGGGGTCTGAGTGGGCCTCCTGACCTTCCTAGCCCCAATAAGCCTGAAGGCCCAGCTCAAATCAGTCTCTACTTCTTTGGAGTGGACCTAGAATCACCTCTGTCTTACCTAGCTTCTAAATTAAACTTTCCCAGGTATAAGGCTTAAATACCAACTTTAACCTAAAATTAGACTTAAAAATATATAGAACTTATAACTTGCTCACAATAAATATTCCATTGATATCAAGTACATTATTGAACTAAAAAATAAATTATTTGGATTGTCCCCCACTCTACCTAACCAATGGAAGAATTATGCATGTAAATTCATGTACTGCAGAAAACTCTCTCAATTACGGCCTTATTTAAACAGAACCTTATGATATAAATGATCAAACGGTGACATCTCTTTGTCATACTATCAAAACATTCTACTAGAGAACAAAATAAAAATGCATTGATTAAAACATACAGCATTCTATATGTGTCATATGTTAAGATTGCTTAGCATACCATGAATTATTTTCTTTCCTATAGAATTTTTAGTAGTTTTAATGCTGCTTTTATAATATGTTTTTTAAAAAGAGGCCACAGACTAGATTTCTGGTGTATTTTCCTCTACTCAAAGCAATTGCTTTTTTATGACTTGTTTCCCTAGAGCTAAAGGGCAATGCTATCAACATGCTTTGTCATTTGCATTTGAGTATTTGAAATCTAATTTTAAACAAAATTAGATAAGTCTTGGAACTATAAACTTTGACTAACACCAAGTCGTGACTTACACTCTATAATACATTGCCAAATAATGGCAAAAATTGTGTGTACCTTCAGCAAAAGGGCAAACTCACAAAGGGGCCCATTAATGAGAGTTTTCTCACAGTACAATTATTTCACAGTGTTCCATCCTAATGCCTAGCCTTTCAAGGATTTTTGACAGAGGTTTAAGTTTTTCTGATGAAATTCTGTGAGAACTCTAGATTATTATAATTGGATTCAAACCTCTTAAAACAGAATACTTGTACAGAATACTTGTATTTCTATACGTTATGCAACATTTTTGCATTCTGCATTGTCTATCTTGATTTTGAAAAACAACTAGTACAGATCTTCATTGATTTACAATGAAGTTACACCCTCATAAACCCATCGTAAGTTGAAAATATTGTAAATCAAAATGGGTTAGTATACATAACCTGCCAAACATTATAGCTTAGTCCAGCTGACCTTAAACCGAATCAGAACAATTATATTAGTTCACGGTTGGGCAAAATCCTCCAACACAAAACCCATTTTATAATAAAATGTTGAGGGGTGCATGGGTAGCTCAGTCTTTAAGCATCTGCCTTCAGCTCAGGTTGTGATCCTGGGGTCCTGGGATCGAGCCACATATCAGGCTCCCCGCTCTGCGGGAAGCCTGCTTCTTCCTCCCCCACTCCCCCAGCTTGTGTTTCCTCTCTCGTGGTGTCTCTCTCTGTCAAATAAATAAGTAAAATCTTTTAAAAAATAATAAAGTATTGAAAATCTCATGTAATTTGTTGAATACTGTACTGAAAGTGAAAAGCAGAATGGTTGTATGGGTAGAGAATGGTTGTCAGTGGGACTGGTTGTTGACCCTCACGGCGCGGCTGACTGGGAGCCGCTGCTCACTGCCCAGTGACACGAGAGGGGATTGTACTGCATATGGGGAGGCTCTGAGAAGATCCAAATTCAAAATTCTAAGTATGTTTTCTACCAAGTGTGTATGGCATTTGCACTATCGTAAAGTCAAAAAAACATAAGTTGAAGCTGAACTATTATTGCATGTCAGTATGTCAGAGCATCTGTATAAGTTTTGTTGGTTTACCGTTATTTCCGTTGTAAACTATCATTGACAGATATGATGAGAGGATAGCAGCCCCCGTGGCTTCCTTAATTGCATGGAAAATGTGACTTGAACATTCTTCTATCTCAGAAATCTCTCAAATTGACAAAGATATGTGCTTATTTAAGTAACTTTTATATTTTACTTAAAAATATGACATAACATGCATTTTTAGGAATGGTTAAAATCAACTCTGTGGTTTACAGTAGCAATCAAAAAGTAAGTGGCTCTTTAGAACAGAGTTCTGTTTTGTTTTTCAATAAATCAAGGACAATAAATCAAGCCCTGCTTGAGACCCTAGGCTTAAAACATTGATAGAGAGCAAACTATGATGGACAAAGTATTCTGAAATTTATCTAAAAATCTGTATTTTAAAAAAAAATCAGTATTTTTAATTTAGTAATGCATGTATTTTCAAGGATGTGTTCCTAGCAGACACAACAAAAATTTCTGAAGTAGCTTCTCCATTTTCTGGGTAATATTTATTTGAGTAGCAAACATGAGTGCCCGAAGCAGTGTTGAGGGTATCTGTTCATTACTAAGTACAACACCACTTGACCACAAGCTCAAAATAATCACAGAAGTCATTGCCTCACAGTTTTCTGGAATAATATTTGGTCAAGGAAATCTCGACCTCAGGCAGTAACAGAGATCATTTCGTCTTGTAATCCTGTGTCTGGAAGAAATTTGCAGAATTCTGTCTATATCCTACCCTCAAACTGCCACTTCACCTGTCACCTCATGTCTCCAGGAAGATGTTCCAAAACTAGGGTTACCAAATAATAGTCAATCTAATTGGCAGTCCAGTAAATTACTTCTGGAAGTTTTACGTCTCTGGGTTCCGTAGGGGAACTAGGAAATACTAAGATTCTCATCCTCTGATTTTCCTCTTAAAGCAGTTCACTTGCCCTTATCATGACTGAATTGTACTCTTTTTCCTTTTGCCTTATTCTCAAAACTGTAGTTACCACTGTCTCCTCAAAGAGACATGAGAGAGACACATTCTATCTTAGTACCACTTACCCCTGAGACCACAGATGCTCAGATGAAGGTGCCTAGAAAGAAAAATACAGAGAGGAATATGCTCATTGGAGTACAGGTCAGCAATAGTACTTCATACAGATAAAAAGAGAGAATTAAGGTAATTGCCAATAATTATCTGTTTTTATTAATGTCATATATATATGTATATGAAAAAATATATATGCGAAAACATTAACATGTATATAGGAAATCAGATAACTTTGTGTCTTTAAATGCTGCTGGTAATTATTAATAACCAGAGCACCAACTTGACTTGAGTGATACATTAAGCACTATGTTGTACAATTTATATATATTTCTTCAGTTTTTTTAAAAGATTTTATTTATTTTTGAGAGAGAGAGAGCAAGCAGGAGTGGGGGAGGGACAGAGGGAGAAGCTGCCGAATCCCCGCTGAGTAGGTACCCCGATGTGGGACTCAGTCCCAGGACCCTGGGATCATGATCTGAGCTGAAGGCAGAGGCTTAACCGACTGAGTCACCCAGGCTCCCTATATTTCCGCATTTAATCATAACAGTAATCTTAAGAAGTTCTTGTGTTCATTTCAAAGAACTGAAACAAAAAGTGTTCAAAAAATGCCACTTGCCCAAAGTCAAGTATTGAGCTGTGACTGGAACCACATCTTTATTAAGAAAATGTCCTTCCCAGTCTCACTCAGATAAACACAAATTTGCTCAGTGATCGAGTTGTCCTGTCACTCACCTCTTCACTCAATGAGCAGCGACTAAAACAGCAATCGATGAGAACCGATTAGAACTGCCAAAATAAGAAAAACCAATACTGACGTGCTTTGGAGGAGACAATATTTACTCCTTTCAATTATTTCCCCAAATAACTGGTTAAAGAGTAGATGAAAAGAATAATCAACTGAATGCAAAAACCATTGCCTCCACCCACATTTGCATAATACGGTGGGGGTGTTTATTCCCACTTTTTCTTACTTTCATAGAAAGAAGTGACTTTATGCTGTACTCCCCAGGAGACAAATGTGTGGGAGAAATATATCTGACTAATACATTTAAGAAAAGAAATGAGTGTGGTTGACTCAGTACCTCCCAGGTCTCCTTTGAGCCCAGCTGTTTTGCAAGACATAGGCAACCCCTTCCGCTTCAGGGAGTCAGCTTCTAGCCTGGCTCTTGCCCTGCAGGGGAGGCGTGCAGACGTCCACGGACACTAGACACTGCCTGACTAAGTCTACAGAATTCTAGGCTGAAGGATAAGCAAGTACATTTTGCCAAATTAATTGATGTTCTCATCTCTACTCTGTGTTATCAATAATTAACCTACCATTCCACTTTTCATTTTTCTGTTCTATGTCTTATTTCAAATCTGAGAAAGTAGAAAGGGATTTTTTTTTTTATTGGCTTCAGAAAAGTTCAGTGTCCCACAGTATAATGGGAAGCCTTGAAAATATATAAGTATTGGTATTTGAGAACCAATTATGAAAGAAATTTGGTGTATTACTAATGAAAATCCTTCGGATATAAAGTCAGCCTTTCACAGTGGCTTATCCATAGGGGATTTGTTGTTTTTAAAGGTTCAGTGTTACTTTTAATGGGCCTTTGGCTGATTAAATATGGATTCTACAGAACTTAATAAGCAGGAAGCGAATTCTCTGCCGCTGACACGGATCTAACCTAAGACGTGAAACAGTCTTTCATGATGGAACACGATTCCATCCAAGCTGACAGATTTCATGTAGCAAATACATTGAATAAATGGAGACTTTGAGACCTACTCTGTGCTTATTTAAAACAAGCAAAAATTCATTAAACTAACATTTACGTCATCTGAAGTGTGGATTGTTTTCTGTGTTTTCCTTGTGCTTCTCAGCCATTATCTTAGATTAGAATTTATAATTGAAAAGGTAGCTACATCTCTAGTGAGAAGTTCAGAGAGTGACCAATGTGTGATCTAGATCGTGGCAGATCAGACACTCCATATTCTGTTGGTTTTTACATACATTATGGTTTTTTTTACATACATAATGGTTTTAACACCACCAAAGGTTAAAAGGAAAGAAATACTTAAGGGTACAAGTTTTTCATAACATATGCTTTCTTTTGAGTCAGACCCCCTCGTCTGGTCTCAGAACAGAACCTGAACCACATTGGTTTCCAAAAGTCTGATTAAAATGTTAGATTTCAGAGATTCGAAATATGACTCCATCCACAGAAGCTCATTAAATCTTAATATACAAAATATGATAGAGAGGCCATGAATCTGTAAGGAATATACCATCAACTTCAATTGAGGACAAAAAACATGCCCATAAAATCATTGCAATTGTTAAGATGTAAGAAGGCAACTTAGAAAACCTGAGCTAGAACATTCTGTGTCTAGGAATGTCACTTCTCAGGAAATCCAGGAGTGATCGGCTTGATTTAAAAATATGCCTTGGTCTTGATGCTTGGTAGTAGTGAAAAGTGAAAACATAATAAACTTAAGCCAATTAAGATTGAGGAGGAGAGAATTTCCACAAAAGAAATGCTGTGATTTTTAAAGAAGAGGGTAAATACCTTTGAAGGGGGACAAATCAGATCTTAGCGGTCAAGCCATTGAGATAAGAAAGCAGAAGAGGCATGCTTTGGTGTCATTAGTTTTTAGAAAGGTATTAAAGAAAAGGTACCTGTTTTGGTTTCTACCAGATCAGAAAGAGTGGCTGGGTTCCATTCAAAATAAATAAACACACAATAGCAGGGGGAAAAGCAAGGTCTTATTGATGGGGAGCTTCATCTGAGAAAGAGTCCAAAAAACTTTGTGAGGTATCCTCTTAAAGATTAAATCTAAAGGACCCACAAAACATCACAATTTGTAGATAAGAACAAAGTAGTTAGGGAAATATTAGAAACATTACCCAGAGAAGGTATGAACAATTTTGAGAGGGAATGACTAGTAACATGACTGTTTATAACCATATAATTCCTGATGCCGGGAAATGTAGTTAATGCAGGTGGGGAACCCCTGTGTTCTGCAAACATGCAAGGAGCCGGCACCAGGCACCTGGAGCAGAGCCAGGCTGGACAATAATAAATGGTATTCATCCTTGGTCTGACGGCAAAATGTCCCCTCGGTGGAAATATTCAGAAGAGGGATGTGAAGATATACAATATTTCTTTGAATATTCGTTGATTTTTGCAGACCCAAACTTTGTTCATTTGCTCTATGAAACCAGGGGGCTTCACAATACAAAAGTAGACATTTCCGTAGGGAATGCAAATGTCTAGCACCACCAGAAAAAGGGTAAGATAAACCTTTATATTTAGCAAAATTGCTTGCTCCAAATGTGGTAGAGGAAAAAAAAGGTGAACATAGGCTAAACTGCTAAAAAGGCTCGGCGGAGCCTTCCTCTAAGTACCGGGGTAAAAGGAAGCAAAAGTTTAAAAAAAGGCATAGCTCCTACTGCAGAGAAAGATCAGGTAGAAAGAAATGCTAATCGGGGCTAGAAATACTCAAAAGGTGAAAGAAAAAAAGGCATCAGGGCTTCGTGGTGATGCGTGGAGATATGGGTCCAGAGTAGGCTTTTTCCTTTTTTTGTATGATGCCCAATAACACAGGAAAAAAGAGATCTCAAGATCTGGGAACTGGGCCACCACCAGTGCAAATTTCCACACATTGCTAAAAGGCACATATGCCTCAAATGCCACTTTCTGAGTGAGAAGACAGTATGAGTAAGTGGATGACAGTCCTGGCATCAGCTTCCGAAGGGCAAGCGATCCGAGGCCCAGCACTCCGAGGGGGTTATCTACCCAGGCATCCCAGAAAGCCACTTCTTCTCCCAGTGTCAACGAGTTTGAGTTTTCAAATTTAATTTTTTTTTTTTACTTTCACAAGAACTATGAACTTTGATATATATTCCAGTTTTATATTCATTATTTGCCTGAGGGGATTACATTGGAGATTGTAAGGTTTTTCTTCCGAACTGTATAATGGGAGGAGCCTCTCTCAGATATAGGAAATGTGTAACCGACTACCATCAGGCTCTTCCCTTAGCTATTGTTTAATCTCATCTATTTTCTTTGCCACCACTATTTAATTTCATCTCATAATCTCAGGTGAGGAACATTGAAGAAAATAGTCATGGGTAATTTGTGCCGGGAAACGAGGAGGAAATACTCAGTTTAGGGTTTAGCAAAGCCTTGGAGATACTTTAATTAATCACCTGTTCTAAGCCAGTGCTTCTCCAACTTTAATGTACGTAAGAATTGCCTGGGGATCCTGTTAAACTACAGAATAAGTGAATCTGGGCTGGGTCTGAAACTCCGCATTTCTAGCAAATTCTGCATTTCTAACAAGCCCCCAGTGATTTCTCTGGTCTGAAATGGTAAGGTTCTAACCCATTTCAGAGTCCCTGGGGAAGACACTAACTTCCTGCCAGCGAATCCTGGAGGACCGACACAGAAGCCAGGTTGGCACTCAGAGAGCGGCATCATAAGGATAGAAACAGAGCGAGGCTGATCGGTCACCTCTCTCCTCCGGGAAAATGACCAGCTGCAATCAGGGCTGGTCATAGAATTAGTTGTTTAATCTAACAAGAAAAAAAAAAAATCTGAGAAGTATAAGGGGAGAATATTTATTTCCCATTCCTCATACTTCTGTGAAAAAGGAACAAATTCCTACCTCAGAACCCAAGGACTAAAGATCTGGGAAGAACACACCCAGCTCCACTTTGCTCTTTCCCTCTCCTCTAAGGGCAGAGAAATGACACATTTGCTTCATTGGCTCTGGGCATTCCAAGTTCTCTTGTGGAGCCACCTAGCTTGGAGTGTGCCTACTTCCTCTACTCCTTCAGAGGACAAGCTTTCCCTGGCCGGGAAAGTCCTCTCTATTCACCACTGCCATTATTGTGTGGGTCAGTATGTTTAAGCCTGAAGTGAAGCATTTCAAATCCAATCAGCCATATCCTCTTTTTTCTTTCTTTTCTTTCTTTCTTTCTTTCTTTTTTTTTTTTTTGAGATTTTCTTTATTTATTCATGGAAGACCATGAGCGGGAGAGGGAGGCAGAGGCAGAAGCAAACTCCCTACTGAACAGAGAGCCGGATGTGGGCCTCGATGCCGGGACCTGAGCTGAAGGCAGACGCCCAAGCAACTGAGCCACCTCGGCACCCCAAACAGCTCTATTCACTGCATTCACCAAACAGCTGGATCGGTAATAAAGATGCCATTTTTCTCCATGTATCTAATTCCGCTGTATTATATTTCAGTAAGTTCCCAACTCAGGAAGAGAAGATGTAAGTACTCCTAAGGAGCCACCTAAAAGACCAGTGGTAAATACAATATGCTTGAAACGCTTCCTGATTTGTGCTTTACTATCACAGAACTGGTTTCTCTGCTGATTCTATCTGCTACCGGGCTGCATCATAAGACTACACTGAAAGAGGAAGAAATAAATGAATAGGCCGCTCCGTTCTGACCTTAAGGATTGTTTGAGGAAGAAGGAAGATAGTGGTAATGTGATGGAGTCTCCCCACCGAATTGTCACTTTGTCCCTCTGGTCCTCATCTTCGCAAAGTATAAGTTTTAAATACATCCAAATAGGCCCGGTGGGGCCTGAACACATAAAGCAAGTGTCCTGTTGCCATGGAGCTAGCATGAAGGGAGCCATGGGTCCCCTGAAGAACTGTAGCTCCACCTCAGGGCCCCACCCACCAAGGTGTCTGAGAGATTACACAGGTAAAGAATGAGGATATTGGGTGAAGTCATGAGTTAAGATACAGCAATTATTCTCTACCTCCACCCCCAATCCATGTGAAGGGAGCAGGCTGTTGAGAAATAATTGTTTCATTCACAAAATAAAAAGAAAGTACTGAGCAGATGAGTAAAAATTTAGAGACCTGGGATTAGGGGGGAAAAAAAAAAAGCCTTCTGAGTGTGAGGACTTTCTTTCTTTCTTTTTTTTTTTTTTTAAAGATTTTATTTATTTGTTTGACAGACAGAGATCACAAGTAGGCAGAGAGAGAGAGAGAGAGAGAGAAAGAGAGAGGAGGAAACAGGCTCCCCGCAGAGCGGAGAGCCCAATGTGGGGCTCAATCCCAGGACCCTGGGATCATGACCAGAGCCAAAGGCAGAGGCTTTAACCCACTGAGCCACCCAGGCGCCCCGAGTGTGAGGACTTTCAGATGAAAACCAAATGAACAAGAACCATAGATTCTAGCTATAGGTGTAGGCATGTCCCACAAAATGCCAAACCAATCCACTGCAAAGACACCACTATTACTTGTCCAGTAGTCATAACAGAATAGATCCTCATGGCAGGAACAGAACAAAAGTTCATGAATCTGAGATACTCTTTTTTTTTTTTTTAATATTTCTTTCTTTTATTTATTTATTTATTTATTTATTTATTTATTTATTTTTTTAGATTTTATGTATTTATTTGACACAGAGAGAGAGATCACAAGCAGGCAGAGCCAGAGAGGGAAGCAAGCTCCCTGCCAAGCAGAGAGCCCAATGCGGGGCTCGATGCCAGGACCCTGGGATCATGACCTGAGCTGAAGGCAGAGGCTTAACCCACTGAGCCACCCAGGTGCCCCAATCTAAGATCCTCTTAACAACCCCAAGGACACATAAGACCTTGTATATACAATTGCCATTTGGGGGAAAGGGAAGGGGAACACGATCTAAAGGAGATTCATTTCTGTAAAAAGAACTATTGAAGCCAGCCCTGGTGGGAAGTTGAACTATGAATAAATTATTTTAACAGGATAAAAACTGTTATCTGAAATATCTGTTATCGGAGATATCTGTTTCTTTACTGGTAGCATGAGGTTAATAGGAAATATCAGAGAAGCTATGGAATAAATAAATAGAAGCTACACTTTCTGTACTGACCAAATTAAAAAAAAAAAATGAGAATGGAGGTGGAGAATGGACCTAGAAGATAAATCCAGGTGACTAAATCTCAATCTAACGGTATTCGAGAAATGGACAAACAAAAACAAATGAACAAACAAAAATGGAAGACAGGCAACCATGAAAGATAAGAATTACTAACAGATATAGAGAAATATTGAATCTTAAAAGTATTTTTACCAATTGCACACATATGCACAAAATGTATACCTTTGTATATTGCTGTAAAATTGTATATGTAAAAAATATAGAAAAGATTTTAAGAGAATTCAGATAAGAGAAAAAGAGTATCAATAATTTAAAGAAAACAAACGTGTCTCAAAATTCTTATTGGCAAAACTGTATATTAGAAGAAAATGTGTGGTGCCTGGGCGGCTCAATCAGTTGAGCGTCTGTCTGACTATTGATTTGGCTCAGATCATGATCTCAGGGTCATGGGATAGAGCCCCACATCAGACTCCGTGCTCAGTGGGGAGTCTGCTTGAGGATTCTCTCTCTCCTGTTCTCTCTCTGTCCCTCCCCCTGCTCATGTGCTCATTCTCTCTCTAAAATAAATCTTTAGAAAAACAAAAAGAAGGTAAAGGAACAAGGCATTCTAACATCTGAGGGAAAAGTATTTTCCATCTAGAATTTAAAACCCTGTCAGGTTATCAATAATAACAGAGTCAGAACAAAGCCATTACAAAGTTCCCAAACTTTGAAATTTATTTCTGGTCCATCTTTTCTTAGGAAACCTATTGAGCATGGACCTCAGAAAAAAGGGGAATAAGTCAAGGAAAGATCCTGAGATCCAGTCAATAGTGATTTCAAACCTGAAGATCAGTGAAAGAAAATTCTAGGTTAAAAGTCAAAGCAAGAAGACAGAGTTCTCTGGGAAGGAGGTCATGGGTATGAAGAAATGGTATGTATCAAAACTGATGGTACAATTGAAAATTTGGAAAAAAAAGAGATTATGTAAAAAAACATAGATTAAAAGAGAAATGGTAAATTCATTAATATTATATTAACATTCTAATTAATAATTAATGGGAAATATATAACATAATGAGAGATATCATTAATAATTAATATGATATTACTAAGAAAATGTAAGGAGCTGAGGGAGGGTAAAAATAATGGAGTGTTAAAGCAAATTAAAATATTGTACCATTTTGAGGAAATATTGCCATTTATGTTAGGGTACCAGAGAAGCCGATGGCATAGCAGGCTTCAAACTGTACTGATATTATTAGGGTAGGTGATTGTGTGAGCATGTGGGCAGGAAGCTGGGCAGGTGACAGGCTCTCAGAGGGCTATCTAGGCAAATCTGATTATGAGTGAGGAAGCCAGGGAAGGAAGGTACAAAAGGAGCCTCCTAGAGTGTCTCAGGAAGGGACAGTGGGCCCTCCCGTAGTTCCTGAGCCAGTGACAACCATGAGAAGAGTCCAGTGTGGCCTAAGACTGGGCCTGCCTTGTGACCCTCCCATGCACAGTCCTTGGCCAGGAGCAGCCCCCCCGAACTCTGGCCTCAGGATCAACACAGCGCCAACTCTGATTTCAGAGCACAGAAGCGAGGATCCTTGGGTATTCTGCTCCCTGCAGGTGGAGGTTGACAAGACTCATTCTCAGGGCTACCATGGCATCTAAAAAAATTCATTTGATCCAAGGAATATTCTCTTTTGACTGCCCAGTGATCATGACAGTATAGTCAAAGAACACTCACACCACTTGGCTTTGAAGTGTCAAAATGACATAGTCCTAATCAAGCATCAGACTTGCCGATTGTTTTCCAGCCTGAGAATCAATGTCTACACAGTGTGGTTACTAATAGCTGTCATCTTCCAGAAGCAAAATAATATTATAAATATCAGCAATGGAATGGTGGACGAGAGCAAGAGGACAGACAAAGGAAGAGGGCAGTTATAGCCTCTTCCAACAAAGTGAGAAGTCAAGAGATAATTTCTAGTTAAGATAATCAGAAATGTGGCTTACATGTTTCTATTTATTTTAATATTTGAACCAACTGAAGAATTAAAATTCACGATATGATTGCATCGGTAGGAAGAGGAATGAATGGGTGGGCGGGAATATAAATGAGCTAAACCATCATCATTCAGAGAGATCAATAGTAATGTAAGAATGTTATCTGTTTCTATGCATGTATCCCCCAGACCTAAAAACAAAACCTATTTTGAATTTATCATCTCCTGCAATTAAGACTCGAGGTCAAGAAGATTCAGTTTAAGAAATTTTTGCACATTATTATATAACTTTCAGTACATTAGACACATTTACCTTAATGATTTTGATAAAAGGGTTAAGAAAAATACCAAGTCACTAATTCTATCACCCAGACATAAACTTTTTTTAAAATTTTTGGTTCTGAGTTTTCATGTTATAATTACATCCTTGCCTTAAATGGTACATGATGTGTTGCAAGCTTTTAAATTTAATAGTAATTATAAATATGTCTCCATATCCTTACACATTCTTGAAAACTATGTTTTTGGCTACTTTTGCATGAATCATGTCATGAAAACCTTCCAAGAAAATATTTAACCTATATAAACTCTAATACTTAGGTTGTCTCCATTTCCATTTTTAACATTTACCAAAAAAATACTTAATGAAATTATCTTTCTTATATATACATATAAAATATATAAATATATGCATTTATATACATACATATACATATATATTACATATTTATAATTGTCTTTTTGACAAATCCCAGTACATGATATTACTATATCAAAATCACAGACATTTTGAGTTTAGGACAGATAGATAGGCAGACAGATAAGACAGTTTCTCCTTCAAATGTATTTATCATATATTTCCTCCATTCTCAATCACAATCTACAAAAGTGCCTGTTTCCTACTTGTTGCTAGCATTTTTTTCCCCCTTCCTTTGGTCCTTTCCAAGGGGGACTCCTTGTTATTTTAATTGCCTTCCTTATTTGATTAGGAGAGAAGTTCAATACACTTCATAGGTTTATTGGCTGCCTTTTATGTCTTAAGCATTGTCAGCTTAAATTTCTTCCTCTATTTTTCGATGGAAATGCCCCTTTTCATGTGTTTTAACGTGTAGACATTTTAAATTTATGTGTGACCGAATCTATCAAGCTTTCTACTTGTATTTCTTATATTTCTTTTGTTCCAATGCATCTGCAAGGCTGAGTCGTATTTATCTTACAGGCTTGTTTCTCATCAAAGGCACAGCCTCATCCCATATGCTGCACAGACGGAGACAACACAGACACAATGCTGCTGTGTATCCCACAGTGTGTGTGCCCATCTGGCAGAACTCTGGGGCCCCAGCCCCCCCCTCCCCCGTGTGAAATACCAAAGCCATCTTCTCTGGGCATTCACAGTGATGCTCAGGAATGTCAGTCCCAAGGTATTATTGTCTTAAAGACACTTTCTGAGGTTTCGTAAGCAGTTTCTATAAATGTCAGCTATATATCTTTGATCTCTCTCCTCTTACGCATGTCTCCTACCTTCAATAAGCATTCACTCCAAGCTGTGGATATTAAGCAGTTTGGTAACACAGCCCTTTTTCTTTGGCATTCAGGTAAACTGGGAAACCTCTTTGCCAAACGTGGGTTTTGAACTTCAAAAAAACGAAACAGACTGCAAAAATAACATGATTAAAACAAAAACTTTAAAGAAATTCAGTGAGAAAAGTCACAGAGTTATAAATACAAAGACTAGTTAGAAAATGATTTGTATAAAAACTATAGATTTAGAAAAATAGCTGTCCTGAATCTTGTCTTACAAGGATTTAGAAACAATTCTATTTAATCGTCCTGATGCAAACCGGAATTTGGTTGCTGAGGTCTTGCAAATTCAAGTTTATACAAGCATAATGGGCTTAACGTTCCCTTCCCCACCCCCCAGTGGGGGGTGGGGAAGATTGTGATAAAATTCACAAATCTAAATCCTCCCTTCCCAGCATTCTAAATAATTATAAATGGAAGATTCCCCTTTCCAAGCAGTCCTGCATACCTCTTGTGCTAGAAACTTGACTGTGTCTTTTCTTTAAATCTTCAGCAAATCTACATCCAACACCAACTATTTATACCCTAGGGAGCCAGATTTTTCACAAGAAACATGCAAGAGCATCCTTTCAACTCAGATGTGTAGGAACAATTAATGTTACACGTATTCACGCCCTGTGGTTTCAGTGATGCTAATAGAAAAGAATTTTTTTTCCTTCTATAGAAATGGTTGTCTAGGGAATGAGAATGTCTATAGTAGTCACTGTCAACAAAGGTGGATTGTGAAAGAATGCATTTTTTTTAAAGATTTTATTTATTTATTTGACAGAGAGAGAGCACAAGCAGGCAGAGAAGTAGACAGAGGGAGAGGGAGAAGCAGGCTCCCCGCCAAGCAGGGAGCCCAATGTGGGGCTCCTTCCTAGGACCCCAGACCACGACCCAACCAACTGAGCCACGCAAGTACCCCCCAAAAATGCATTTTTAAGAGGAGGGATTCAGAGTAATACATACATGCCTGGGTTGAATGCTTACTTACTCTAATACCAGTACAGCAGATGCTGTGGGTATGGATATAAAAATTAATACAGCAAAATGGTTTGGGGAAAAGCATAAGTGTTATTCTTAGAGAAGTTTCTCTGGCCTGACTTAAGAAAAAATGTTGATGTGGACTAAGGGGAGCAGCCCATCTGGTTATCTCTCAGTCCCGCCTTGTCAGAGACCTGGGGCAAGTTACTGAACTTCTTTGAATGTTATATTCATTACCTTTAAAAGAGATATAATATTACCTGATAATCATAATAGTACCTATCTTATAGGTTGCTATTAGGATCGGAAGCGATGCATGTAGTCATTTGCACTTCACAAAAGCGCAATACATAATAGCATTTGTTTCTCATGTCATCCTCTTCTCTATAATTCACTTTGCATTTGTAGACAGTCTTGGATATTCCATAAATGCTCTCATAAACTATTTTCACTTTCCACATGGCAAATATAAAAAGGGCCCTCATTTTCAAAGAGTCATTTTTAGTCGTATTTTCTTCCCTTTCTTTTTTTTTTTTCCTTTTTAAGAAAAAAGCAATGTCACACTGATTCATTATAATTCTCTGTGAAACATTATCTGAAATTGCTTTTTCAAAGAAGACCTAGCCTGTACATTTTTTTGTTATTACATTTAAACAAGGGATCCACCTGTTCTAAAAGAATCGTATGTCTGCAAGTTCAATCCTAAGTAAATCTAGAAAAACTGATACTAAGTAAAAACTCGCCATTTTAAAAATCAAGAGTTGTTGGAGTGGCTAGAATACTAAGTGAAGTTTATCCCCTCTGGTCAGCTTTCTCTTTCAAGTACACCTTGCTTTCTTTAAATCCCCATCAGACCAAACAAAACAAAACAAAACAAAACAAAAAAACCCCAAACATGTCCTTGAGAAAGTTCTGTTTCTCTCATGTTTTACTTTTCATGCCATCAGCCATCTTTCTGGGGGTTTGCTTTACCTCTTTGATGAAGGGGGCTGGAAAACGGTACCGATCCAGTTCACTGCTCTGTCGTCAGCGGCTCTGGCTGAACTCACTTAAGCTATGGCAGACCTCAGGGGCGTCAGGTGCATTTCTCTGGAGCCTATGATCAAAAAATTCATCCAGCCCGTGGGCTGATAACTGCATCAAAAACCACAATACTAAGAGTATGTGGCACCTGGGTGGCTCAGTTGGTTAAGCATCTGTCTCTTAATTTCTTCTGGGGTTGTGAACTCAGAGTCGGGAGATCTAGGCCCACAGGACTTGCACTGGGTGTGGTACCAGCCAGGGCTTCTCTCTCTCCTTCTCCCCAAGCCCCTCCCTTCCTCATCTCTTTCTCTTTCTTGCATGAGCTCTCCCTCTCTAAAAAATTAAAAAAAAAAAAATCCTAAGAATAAATGTTGAGCGTTTCCTATGTGTCCGACACTCTTCTAGATATTTTACATGTATAATTCATGTAATCCTCACTATAGCCTTATAATGAAAGTATTATTGTTATCCCCATTTTACAGGCAAGGAAATTAAACAGGAGAAAAATTAACAATATCAAATAACTATTGAATGGGTCCTAGCACAATAGATATAAAAAAATAATGGATTGGTTATACACTTATGAGGTATACTTATGTCTGTGGTTACTGATAGCATGATCATTTCTGTGCACTTCAATCCCCAAAGCAGGTGCTGAAAACCTCAGTATATCAACGTGCACGTTGATTTTTCATGGTAAAGAACCTCAGTGTATCAACGCGCACGTTGATTTTTCATGGTAAAGAACAATATACGGGATAAATCAAATATTATTTATCTTTCCCCAGTGCTGTGCACCTGAAATTCTGATGAATATACCAATCCTTTGCAATCTTGTTAGAAACAGATCTTACTTCAGTCTCTGGTGGCTCCTGAGATTATGCATTTCTGACAAACCTGAAGATGATGCCAAATTACCAGTCTTCAGGCCACGCTTTGAGTAGCAAGCTGTAGTCTGTCTCTGAATTGAATTTAATCAAAGTCTTGACCCTTTATTTCAATGAAATCCCCGTGTTGTAATTTGAAAAGAAGGTCAGTTTAGTTATTGCATAAGTGACTTTCCTTGGCTAGGCTTATGTCTTCTTAAAAACTGCATAAACATAGTCCCATCTGACCATTGTGCAAATTCACAATATGTACTCCAAATTCAACTATGAGAATAATGACACCAAGCAAATACATGATTGCCACTGGGAGGGCTAGTGAGATGCCCAAAGAAAATCTGAAAGTGTGTACAATGAAAAAAAAAAAAAAAAGCACTGTGAATGAGTACAAATATGTGTATGCAAAAAAATCACATCCATATACCACAAAATTGAATGTACCCATTTATTAAGTAAACACTATCACTACCTATCTAAGTCTTTAATGGTAATCTGACTGCTGATGTCTGATGTCAGCAATATTTTTTTCATGTAAACTTCTCAAATCCTAGTTTAGTTCTGCTACATAAGTCCTATGAAAGCGGTACTAGAACAAAAGTTGTTTTCCCATTCTCAACACTTGCCTAAAATTGCCTACCCTCAAATTAGTTTTTACAGCAATTTCATGGATATTTTAGCTCAAATGTTGCATTTCTTCTGAGCTTTTCAGATTGACCATGTCAAATGCCGAGCAGCAGTACCAGGGGGTGGTGGTAGGGATACCATGGTCACAAGACAGGGAACAAGGTAAGAGTAGGAAGAAAAAAGTATCAATCACTCCACAGTATTCATAATTAAGCACTTTGTGGAAAGTATCACAGCCTCAGGAAGCCACCTGAAATTAGCCCTAAGCAGTGACCCCTTCCTGCACCTGTATTGTCAGCATCTTGGGCTCAGCTGGAGAGCAGAGGGCATTCTACGCTTGGAGTGCTCTCAGAAACCAGCCACACCTGCAGCCTCACAAGTGATGAGCACTGCAACAGAAATTACCAGTGTCACAATTAACCTTGACGAGCCATGATCATTGAATACTCAGTTTAAGAGTATATACAGGGGCGCCTGAGTGGCTCAGTGGGCTAGGCCTCTGCCTTGGGCTCAGGTCATGATCTCAGGGTCCTTGGATGGAGCCCCGTATCAAGCCCTGTATCGGGATCTCTGCTCGGCGGGGAGCCTGCCTCCCCCCTTCTCCCTGCCTGCTTGTGATCTCTATCTGTCAAATAAATAAAATAAAATCTTAAAAAAAAAAAAGATTATATACAAACACATAGTAAACTCCATTGAACTATTACCAAAGTTACAAACCCAGGTATGGAAATTTGAGAACAAAGATTAAATCTGATATCACTTAAAATTGTACTTGGGCTACAAGAGGAAACGTCAAATTTATAGTCCGTGTAGTTGATGTTTTGCTCTCTCCTTTTTTAGCTTAAGACTACCTGCATTGATGAAAGTGTGCTGAGTGATTTACCGTATCTTACACTATAGTTTATAGCAGTAATTCACACCCTGTAACTTGCAGTAGATTCTCCTGGAGCGGTAGAGGGAGATCTTGAAAATGTGTTGGTAAACCTTTCTCCCATGGGATTCAGTTGGTCTGCAATACACCTGATAATTTACATTTCTTAAAGTTTCTCTTGTCATGTTGATAATTCCAGACCCTAGACCATACCTGGAGAATTATTGCCTTTATGTTCACCCTTGCACTCTCCTGATTGGTTAATCTAATTCATTTTTAGCTTACAATGTCAACTTTTTGGTTTTTGCAGTTTTGAAAATGTTTGTTTTTTCTCTTGTTCCCGTTACAAATATTTCATGAAAAGATGTGTGACCATGTTAATCTAGCTAATTTCTGTGCCATGTTATTTTCCTGAAATCAATATTTCAGACTTATCTACATTGTTAAAATTTTAGAGGTTAAAATGTTCCTTTATAACCAACATATGTTTTTTAGAAATTTATAGGTGGGGGTGCCTGGGTGGCTCAGTGGGTTAAGCCTCTGCCTTCGGCTCCAGTCGTGGTCCCGGGGTCCTGGGATCAAGACCCACATCGGGCTTTCTGCTCGGCGGGGAGCCTGCTACGCCCCTCTCTCTCTGCCTGCCTCTCTGCTTACTTGTGATCTCTCTGTCAAAAAAATAAACAAAATCTTAAAAAAAAATAGAAATTTATAGGTAAGTTTCTAATTATATAAGTCATTGTTCAAATAATGGTACACTATAAAGCAGATTTCAAACTAAAGAAAACAAGACAGAGGTTTCCAGAGATTTCCACGGTGGAGGGCGATACAGATGACCTTCACCCACGGACCCGAGCTGAAAACAGGACCTTGATAATGAATCAGAACTCTGTGGAGTCAACCAGCTTGGCCATAAGTACATCTGATATTTCAAGCCCTTACTCAGGACCAGACCATCAAGGTGTAGTCTCTGCCTAGTTACCTTTTCCTCTAAAAACATCCTCTCTGAAAAGTGCAACTCTCCACAGTCAGATTTCAGTGCACAAAAAAGGAGTTTGAAAGGTTGAAATCAGATGAATGGAAGAGCAGTTCTAATTATATCTGAGTACCTGCCATATCGTGGGTTCAAGTTTAGCTTGGAATGACTTTCTTCCGATTCTCAGGTGGTGACCTTATCCCAAGAGAACGTAACATTGCAGGACTCATATGTTCGATGACAGAAGTCAAGAGTTTAGGATGGAGTTTCTGGTCTGTGGGATTCTGACACATCTCAATAGCCTTATATCCCAGTCAACAGTTGAAAGTCTAAAAGAAATTTAAAAGAGGTATCTGGCTCAATCTCAAGAAATAGGCATGTTTACATATTCTAAAATTGAAAAAAAAATCATAGTAGTTGTAAATCGTATGAATTGTATCACAAAGCCCTAGGATTTGGACGCATAATTTAGCCTCTGCCAGATTTTGAGCAGGTTCTATTTTATTTACAACTAAATTTTGGCGGAGTTGAAGAATAAATATAGCCATTACATGGTACATACTCAAACAGATTTAGAATACATAATAAACCATTTTCTTTTGGTTCTATCTCCCTTATCCCCAATTGTCTCACAATTTTTGTGGAATACTTAATATCATAAAATTGATATGCAGAACTAGACAGCGGTGTAAATCAATTTTACAACATTTAATTCACTTTGGTTATACCTATATTTTGAGGAACAGCATTAAACAAAGTAGATGCCTTAAAAAATGACAAAAGGGAAGGCTTGAGGCTAATTTTGGCTGCACCAACTTAAATGTATGAATAAAATATGTGGAAGAAGTCTGGAAGGAAATTTATCTTTGATTCCACACAGTAGCTTGAAGTTCTTCCTTTAAATAAGACTATGGTTGTTGCTTAATGGGTATAGAATTTCAGATTTGCAGAATAAAACAAATCTGGAGCTCTCCTTCATGACAATGTGAAAATGCTTAACACTCTAGAACTGTACATTTACTGTACAAAGGGGTATGATGGTAACATTTATGTTACATCCTTTTAACCACAACAAAGAAAAACACTGGAATCTGAGGACTAACTTTCTAACTTCTTGATATTTTTGATGCTCCTTTTTGTATATTTTATTTAATTTTATTTTCCAAATAATAGCAAAGCTGACATTACATAGCCAAATCATAGAATAAAATATAAAATAAAAATACAATTCTACCTCTACCCCAAATTTACAATATGCCCCCTGAAAACCCTAAAAATACTATTATACATTTTTTTCACTCTGTCAAATATCTTGGAAGTCATCCTTTCATTCAGGCAACAAAAAAATTATTGGGTTTTGAGTAGCTGCTGTGTAAATGGCATGCTTCACCTGTATAGACGTTCCAGACATGAATCAAACAGACAGCCCCTGCCTACACTGAGCTTAAAAACAAATGGAGTTCTTTTCCAACAAGGTAATTTTGATATATGTCTTCTTTTTGAATGCTGCCCAGTATTTCATTGGATAGATTTATTTGATTTTATTGAAGCTGTCTACTGTTAAATACTTCAGGGAATTCCATTTTTTTGGAGCTATTACAGTAATGCTGCAATGAATGCTTTACGTATAAATATATTTAAGCACACATAAGACTCTATTTCTATAATAAATGTATAGACACACAATTGGATACAAAAGCGTTTTGCATTTCTGCATTGAAAATTTCGGAAGCCTTTGCCATAGTGTCTCCAAATCCTTTTATCATTTTAAACTTCTACTATCCTAAGTGGAACTCCTGATCCCAGCTTCACCACCCATCATACATAACCACATGCTAGAATCTCATCAGTCTACAATTACCCATATTTTATTTATGAATGATTTAGTTGATAAGCACAGGTGAACAAGGGCACTTCAGTAGTAAAAAGCTGTATTCTATAACCTTGTTAGTT
The DNA here is from genome assembly GCF_963455335.1 of Martes martes. NCBI lineage: Eukaryota > Metazoa > Chordata > Mammalia > Carnivora > Mustelidae > Martes > Martes martes. The sequence continues at coordinate 21,291,557 of NC_137890.1, forward strand.
ATAGTGTGGTTGCTGGACAGGAAACATCAGCTTCTCCTGGGATCTTATTAGAAATACAGATTCCTAATCATATTTTGTATTTTAACAAGATCCTGGTTCATCCTAAAATTTACATTAAATTCCAAGAAACATTGATTTAGGATACCTAGACCTGGGTTTCAATACATTACACTGCGTAAATGCCCAACGGCTGTGTGAATGTGGACATGCAGTACACCTAACATAGGTTCTCTGCCTCTACGTAATGTGGACAATAGAATCATGCACTTCATTTAGTTGTTAGGCAATTTTAACAAACTACTATTTATAAAGTAGAGAGTGGAACACTTGGCATGTGATAACTGTCCAGTAAATATTGGCTCCCATCAGCTATTTTGGATGCCATATTTATCATATTATTATTATTATCTGATTAGGAGCTTAGCTGTTAAGAATAATTAAAATTTAAATTAGTGAAGTTTAGTATACTTTTTCATTATGATATATGGTTTTGGGGCACTGGTGTAAAAAGTCCTTTCCTTTTTCCAACCCTATATATAAATGATTCAAGTTTTCTTCACATCTCATATAGTTTTAACTCTTTAATCCTGCAATTTATTTTCTAAATATACTTACTAGGAAACTTTTTTTTTAAAAAGATTTTATTTATTTATTTGACAGAGAGAGATCACAAGTAGGCGGAGAGGCAGGCAGAGAGAGAGAGGAGGAAGCAGGCTCCCTGCTGAGCGGACAGCCCAATGCGGGACTCCATCCCAGGACCCTGAGATCATGACCTGAGCCGAAGGCAGAGGCTTAACCCACTGAGCTACCCAGTCGCCCTTTTTTTTTTTTTTTAATCATAGCTCTTCAAAAATATTGGAGCTAAGTAAACATTTAGCTGGTTTGTCAGTCAGTGCAAATGAGTCCTTCTAGTATGTCTCTTAATGTTATGCATATGTGTGTGTGTTTCCCCAGGCCCTTTTTAAATGATTCACATCAAGCTTTTAATACCCTCCCAGGGAGACTATTGCACACTTTAATAAATCTGTCTACTATCTTTCTCTCTTTATGTGCAGCTTAAATTCTTTTTGGCTCAATTTCATTTCATTATTTTGAGTTCAACTAAGTTTTTGTCAGTCTGATGAGAGAGTAAAAAACTTGGGTATGCATTTATTTATTTATTTATTTCATTTACTAAACACTTCCAGTTCCGCTGGGGACATGTGCACAAGGATGCTCAAGTCCTACACTCCTGACGAGCCTTGTGGTCCCTCATTGTGTGAAATAGTTCATCTCTGGTCAGCAGTAGGGCCTAGAAGGTACTTTGTTCCTAAATGATAGGAACCTTCACGTTTTAGCTTGAGGAAAATTTTCTTTAAACTTCTAAAAGCATTTCGGTGTTGTTTTCTTCTTGAAATTAATATATTTATGTAAGTTGTTTGAAATTCCCTGTGGAGAATAAGGAGACTATAAATATTATTCCATGGTGAAGATAGATTAGAAAAAGAAAAAGGGAATTATTAGAAAGACTTCCTGATTAGAATCTTTTTTAATCTGCATATATTTTGGACTTAATTATAATTTAAGTTATAGGCAGATTTATGGTTCTTGTTGCTCTTCTTTTACTTGAGGAAAATATTTGTTTCCAATTTGATTTTGAGCCCCCCCCCCACACTTTCCTGTTATGTGAAATCTTGATCCCTCAGGTCCCAGAGCTGGTCTATCAGGACAATTCAGAAGATGCCACTGTATTTCTGAAATAGATACTTAAATATTATAAATGATATAAACATATATATTCGTTCCTTGGTTTCTCTATTGTTCTTCTAAGATTGTGAACAATACATCTGAAGTTAGGAAAGTAACTTGAGTTTTCATAAAATAACTGCTGACAGAAATGCAGCTTCCTACTTCTTTCTGCATGTTCAATTCCTTCAGCCCTTTAAGAAAAGCACTTGCTAGGATTCTGTCTGCATGAGATTCCACTTCCACTTAAGATTTTAAAAACCACAAGACGATATCAGGCCCACGCTAACAAGGAGAAAAAAGCCTGGCAATCTATAAACTCATAACTGAAAGGCTCACAAGTGCCTTCTAGGAGAGATAGGACACACAGACATATTTTCCCTTTGGAAGACAGTGGGTGGCCACCATAAAAGAGGGGAAGAAGAAAATGAAAACAAAACACAACCCAAAAGATTGAAGGTCAAATATGGGCCAGTGTAAAGATTTAGAATGCCCTTTAGCTACAGACTCACTAATGTCTTTGGCCACCTGTCACCTCTTGCCCACTGGCTTCTGCCAGATGCACTTGAGAAGGTTTGAGTTCAGGGCAGAAGACCTGAGAGTGTTTTCTTCAGGGGAGCAGCTGTATAAAGAGTGAATGACTTTGGCAGCACAGTTGCAAATTACTGGACTCTTCTATATAGATAAAAACCATCTGCCACCAGGGAAGGGCAGAATTTTTTTTTTTTTTTTTTAACCATCAAACCCCTCACCTTCAGTCCTTAGGAAACCTTAGGGACCACTGTACCATTTTGGGGGGGGGGTTCATTTAAAAAAATAAATGATTGAATAAATACATACATTTGGGAGAAAAGATAAATTTCCCATCCTTAGGAACTCTGTATTAATTTTCTAGGGCTGCCGTAACAAAGCATCATGAAGTAGGTGACTGAAAACAAAACAAATGTATTCTCTTGCAGTGGCGGCGGTTAGAGGTCCAAAAATAAGTTGTTGGCAGTAGCATGGTCTCTCTCAAGATACCGAGGGGAAGAGGTGTCCTTGTCTCTTCCTGCTTTTGGTGTTTGCCAGCAATCCTTGCTGTTCCCTACTTGCAAATCCTTCCCTCCAATGTCTGCCTCCATCATCAATTGTCCTTCTTGACGCTTGATAAGGTTGATAACAGGCACCCATGCTTGTATTTCTCTGTCTCTTTTCTTCTTATAAAGACACTAGTAATATTGGACCAAAGGCTGACTCTAATATGACCTCCTCTTAGTTATATTTACAATTGCCTTATTTCTAAGAAGGCCACATTCTGATGTTCTGAGAAAGATATGAATTTGGAAGGTACACTGGTAAACCCAGAACAAGTCCCAAATAATTTATGCAAATATCATGTAAATGCCTCAGGGAGGTAAAGAATAAGTTTCCACTCCTTATATGTGGACTGCACATAGTGACTTCTTCCAAACAGGACAGTATTGTGTGGGGGTGGGGACGGCAATTAACTTTATAGTTGAGAAAATTGACAAGCACAGCTCAACCGGTTGATCAAGGTCAACATCAACAGTGAGAAGTGAGGTTGATAACAGGCACCCATGCTTGTGAGGAAATGTCAGTTAACCTCAGTGAACTTCCTCCCCCAAACTCATGACCCTAGCATAACTGTGTAGAAAATCATCCGAAAAACCATAATTGAGGCAAACATGCAAAATGCTTAAGCACTGCTCTTCGAAACTGTCAAGATCATCAAAAACAAGTCAAGTGTAAAGAAACTATCACAGCCACGAGCTTAGGAGACACGATGACTAAATATAATGTGATTTCCTGGGAGGGCCCTAGACCAGATAAAAAGGTCTTTACATAAAAACTTAGGAAATCCAAATGAAGTATGCACTTTAGTTAACAATAATGTATCAGTATTTGTTCATTTGTAGTGATAAATGTACCATATTAATGTAATATAATAGGGAAAGCTGAGTCTTTTAAAGTTTCTTCAAATGTAAAATGATTATAGAATAACACATTTATTTTAAAAAGTGAATGAAATATAAATAAGAAAACAATAGAAGAAACTAATTGGATCAAAATTTATTATAATGAGGAATAATAAATCGATAAAGCTTGAGGAACAAAATTGAGGACACAAGTTACCATTACCAGGAATGAAAGACAGGGCATCACTATAGATCCCATACACTTAAAAAAGGTAATAGGCGACTTCTATAAACACCTTTATAACAATATATTCAACAACTTAGATAAACATATGAAATAATAATCAAGAAGAACTAGAAAACCAGGTAAGCCCTATGTCTATTAAATAAGTTGAATTTTGGTTAAAATTCCACAGAGAAAACACACTCAGATGATTTTTATGTTGCATGGTACTAAATTTTCAAGAAAGAAACAATACCAATTGTGCACAAACCTTACCAAAAATAGAAAAGGCAACATGTCACAATCCATTCCATGAGGCCAGCATTACCCCGATTTCAAAACTAAAGGCATTAGAAGAAGAAGGAAACTGCACAATAATATCCCTCGTAAACAGAGATTTAATAATCTTTAACAGGAGCACCCGGGTGGCTCAGTCCCTTAAGGGTCTGACTCTTGGTTTCGAATCAGGTCATGATCTCCGGTTGTGGGATTGAGCCTCGGGTCAGGGTCTGCGCTAAGCAGGGAGTCTGCTTGTCCCTTTCCCTCTGCTCCTCCCGTTTCTCTCTTTCACTTTCTATCTCTAAAATTTATAAATAAAATCTTTAAAAAAATAAAAGGATGATTGATTATAAGCAAGCTGAACCCGAACATGAAAAGCTGGTTTAATACTTTCAAAAATAACCAATGTAATTAACCATATAAACTGACTAAAAGTGACATAAATAAATAAATAATAAATAAAATATACTCTTAATAGATATAGAAAAATAATTTAGCAGAAAGATATCCTCGCCTATTCACTGGAGTGGCTAAAATCAAAATGGCTGACAATACCACGTTCCATCCAGCAAGAGTGCAGTGGAAATTGATTTATCGTACATTGTTGATGGGAAGGCGAAATGACACAGCTAGTATAAGGCAGTTTGGCACTTTTTGGTAACATTAAGCATACCATATGACAACTATAAGACCCAAGAATTTCAGAAGAAGTGAAAACACAAGTCCACGCAGACCTATTTGTTCATCTTCATAGGAGCTCCTGCTATAATTGTGAAAAGAACTTGAACGTGCACATGCTTGTGAATGAATTAAGAAATTGTGGTCTTGGGATGCCTGGGTGGCTCAGTTAGTTGAGCATGTGACTCTTGGTTTCCACTCAGGTCATGATCTCAGGGTTGTGCGATCGAGTCTTGCTAGGGCTCTGTGCTCAGTGGGGAATCGGCTTGTGATTCTTTCCCTCTTCCTCTCCCTCTGCCCCTCCCCCAGTTCATTCTCTTTCTCTCTAATAAAATCTAAAAAAAAAAAAAAAAAAAAAAAAAGAAAGAAAGAAATTGTGGTCTACCCATAAAATGAAATATTTCTCTGTAACCAAAAGGAATAAATAAATTACTGATACACACAACAACTTGGATGACTCTTAAGAGCATACTGTCAGGGGCGCCTGGGTGGTTCAGTGGATTAAAGCCTCTGCCTTCAGCTGAGGTCATGATCCCAGGTCCTGGGATCGAGCCCCGCATTGGGGTCTCTGCTCAGCAAGGAGCCTGCTTCCTCCTCTCTCTCTGCCTGCCTCTCTGTGACCTCCATCTGTCAAATAAATAAATAAAATCTTAAAAAAAAAAAAAGAGCATACTGTCAGTGAAAGAACACTTAGTATGCATATGCTGTGACTCTCCTTATATACCATTATGGCAAAGGCAAAACTATGCAGATAGAAAACAAATGAGTGCTTGTCATGTGTGTGGGACACCAAGAGGGATTGAGTGCAATATGGAAAAGTTTGGGGCTAGGGAACTATAGATCATTAATAGTGGTTACAAATTCTTCACACTGTGCTCTTAAAGATGGTGATTTTTAATTGTGCATGTAACAGCTCAGAAATGTGACTTTTAATAAAAGGTTGTCTATAAACCTACAGAATGCATCTGAAACACCAGGGGATCTAGGGTTGTCAGTAATTCAGATCCCTGGGCCCCAAACAAGCCTGTTGAATAAGAATCTGAGCGCAGCTCCTGAGAAGCCACCCCTCTCAAGGTTACCCCTCCAAGCCCTCGCTCTCACACAGGTATCCCTTTCATGGTTCAAGGTTTGGTGCTGCCAGCCGAACTTGTTTAAAAAATAAAAGTCAGTTTATTATGTCTCCCTGGGACTAGACAAGAGTTACCCTTTCACTAATAAGTCCAAAACATTTTTATATAATACGATTCTTGCATCTGCTTTTTGGGGACAGATCCATTGATTTTGAGGTAGCAAGTAATAACCACAGATTTTTTGTGTCCCATTGGCATTAACAGTGGACTGGATTTGGACCTAACTACTTTTAGGGATGGAGAAAACTTCACTCTGTCTAAAGCATCATAAACATCCACCTAGAGCCTTCATGGAAGTAAATATAGCAGTTTCTTCTGTTTAGGGGTCTCAGATGAATTGAGCACATAACACCTGTGCTCAGCGGTCTGCCGGTGAGTTATCTGTTTGCAGGTGCAAAGCAAAGTGATAGCTTTGATGTTAAGTTTATTTATGCTCCGTACAGACTATGTCTAAGCTTTAGTCTCTATCTGGATAATTCCCGTTCCACAGTCTTTATATCTTTTTTTATACTAACACTTCAGAACTGTATTTCAGATTACAGTAGATAAGGAGTCAAGTTATTTTTGTGAATTTTAGTATCGGCATCATAGTTAATGAGGCCAAGGCCGAAGATATGTTCATTTGTGACAAATGAACATATCTTGTCTAGAGACATTGACTAGCACGATGCAAGGGAAAGAAAGATGAAAAGAGGGCCTGCTTTCATATTTGTTCACGTTCTAGTGGTAGAATGGAAAGCACCCTCTACGGGCAACTACGATTCCATTGTGTAACCTCAAAACCTTTTGTACAAATGGAAAACGCCAGATGCCAAAGTTATAATGGGACCTTCTTTTCTCAATGACCATGATTTCCTTAGAAAAATGGAATCGGTAGTTGTTTTCCTTCAGCACAGATTAACATCACAACTTCCATAAGAGCAACAACATTAAATGCTTAGGATTTTAAATTTTGGCGTGATCTCATTTATATGTGAAATCTAAAAAAGCCTAATTCCATGAAGCAGAGGTAGAATGGTGGGGAAGCAAGGGGATGGTTGGTGAAAGGGTGCAAAGTTTCAGTTGTGCAGAATGAATAAGTTCTGGGATCTAGTGCAGCAGGAAGACAGGTGTACTTGAAATATACTAAGAAAGTCTTAGTGTTCTTAAATGTTCTTACTACAAAAACCAAAAACCGTAACTGTGCAAAACAATGAATGTGTTAATCAGCTGGTTGGCAGTGATCATTTCAGATGCACACATACATCAAACATTGTATTGTGCACATTAATTCTATACATTTTTTGTCAGTTGTATGTCAAAGCTGGAAAAATAAAATTATGGCTATAAATGTTTACACGTCATGGGATATCATCTAATATAAATCGTAAATATCTTTGGAAATAGTATCCAGCCAAACATTATAAGATTTTAGTAGTCATAATAATACCTGAACGGATTTGAGGCATCTTTATACATGTTTTATTATAACTTTAACCTGATTTATTTTTATATCCATGATTTCTTTTGCAAGCCTTATACAAGGTAAATGGACAAAGAGCCGCAAGGCAACAAATATGTCAAATTAATCTCAGGTAATTTTCCAGTGTACAGCAATTGTGTTTTGACCAAAACAGATGGGCATCCTGTTACATTCTAGCAAATGTCAGCCTTACTTGACAAGGGCGACATTCGGCTTGATAAGAAGCCCACATTTCTTCTTGTTCCTAGTCTTCGCTGTCTTTCACTTTTGCGCCTTGGGCTTCACAGAAGCTGTAGAATTTAAGCCCATGTGCCTATGCTCTCTGCACCACAACTCATGACTGCTGACAGTTGTGTGAACACCTGACTTAAAATAGCATCTTCTTAATCACTTGCAGATAGATAAATAGCAGAGGCACAGACATGAATCTTCCAATACAATGTCATGCTTGAAGAAGTAGCATTTAGAGTTGCCCTTAGCAACCAAGCTAGTTTATTTTCCTCCTTTCAGGTACAAGCTATTTATCTGCTAAAGGAGAAGTTTCCTATTTTTCAGATGGCCTCCCCTTTTTAGCTCACATACTTTTTCTTATACACCTTGTGATCACTCACTCTTCCCCGAAGGTTTACCTAGCATCAGGCTCTGTCAAAAGAAAGACTGTAATACATTACGATAAGTTTAATAATATATCTCACTATTTATTATTTTTGCCATTGTCATATTCTTACCAGAAATACTCTATGGTATTTACTAAATGAATATATAACAAGTGTTTACAAGGTTGGAGGGCTACCTAACAAATCTAATAATTATCAAAGAGAAACAAATCCTGAGACTTGCAAGTAAACTTAGAAATAAAGTTGTGTTTCTTTCAAAAGTAAATGCACTGTGTTAATTCCAGGTTAAGCATTTATTTGCCTTATTACACCAATCACTACATTAACTTTTGCCTTGCTATCTATCTTCTAAAATATTTGTAACAGGATGCCTGCGTGGCTCAGTTTGTTAGGCAGCTGTCTTCAGCTTGGGTCATGATCCCAGGGTCCTGGAATCGAGTCTCACATTGGGCTCCTTGCTCAGCAGGGAACCTACTTCTCCCTCTGCCTGCCACTCCCCCTGCTTGTGTTCTCTTTCTCTCTCTCTCTGACAAATAAAATCTTAAAAAAAAAATTTGTAATAATAATACATTATGCAAAGAGATATGTACAAAGTAGCATTACTATTGGAATTATGATAACCTATAATCAAAATGCATTTTGGTAAGGCACAAAATTTCTAACAGGTATTATGATAGATAAACAACACCAAAAACAATGCTGTTAAGTAGTCATTTGTTTCTACATCTAATATCAGGACAGACTTCTTCTTCTTCTTCTTCTTCTTTTTAATTTTAAGATTATCTATTTATTTATTTATTTGAGAGAGAGAGAGAGAGAGAGCGAGAGAGAGCACACAAGTAGGAAAGAGGCAGGCAGAGAGAGGGGGGAAGCAGGGTCCCTGCTGAGCAGAGGGCTCGATCCCAGGACCCTGAGACCAGGACCTGAGCTGAAGGCAGATGCTTAACTCACTGAGCCACCCAGGAGTCCCTCAGTCCAGACTTCTTTTGTCACCTTCCTTGTATTTACATTACAGTCTCCCAACTTCATTACTGAAAGATCCTACCTCTATTTTCCCCTTGGGGAACAGATAATTAAGAAGAATAATATGTTGTTGAAGTGTTAAAAGTGTTATTAATAAAAATTTCAATTATCTGTACTTTAATGTTGCCACACTACATATTCTGTGAATTCGGAAACTTTTATGTTTATTGAGCTTTCAGTTGGTGATCCTTCATTCTTCTTGCCTTTCCAAAATGTAACATCCAAAATAATAATCTTCTTATAATCCCTATTTCAGGATAATTTTACTTCCTTTTTTTTTTTTTTTTTTTGAGTTCCACAAATGTGTGCTAGCAGCAAGGATGAGACTGGACTAGAGCTAGCAGCAGTGCATAGTAACCAGGATCTACATTGTCTCTGAATGTGTTATTTATTAACCAAACATTTAGACATCTAACCCATCCAACCCGTATCCCAGATATACTAAAAATAATGCTTACAAGGACACACCTCTCAAATGTCTTTTTCTTTTTTTCAAGGTCTATAATGTGAGATTACCTTGTGAGTGAAATTATTCTGACAGAGATTTCATTGCTTCTATTATCTCATGTAAAATATACACACTATCAAAGATTTAAATGATGTTGGAGGGTAAAATTACCTCCTGGGCCAAATTTTTCTTAATAGCTTATGCATATGCTGCTTGCTGCAAAGATTATAGCAATGTTACGAGTTTATAGGAATGTGTGAAATATCCTAGGTCTTAAATACCACACTCAATAGGTACAGTACTGCATCAGTTTACACAATAACTCAAGTAGAATGATTTAGTCAGAACAAGAGTGCACATCTTCTATCAATAAAGCCTCATATTTTCACCTAGAAGACAGAAGTGCTATGTATTCACAATTGTTTTAGATTCACTTGGGAACTGAGTGCATAAGACAATCCTGTAAGATTTCTTTTGAGGAGGAGGAAGGGGAGGGTTAGTAATCTTGTAGTATCAGGATTAAAAATAGGATATATAGTCAATGAAAATGATAATTCAATATACAATATACAATATTCAATATACAATTGCAATCCTTATTTATATGTAACATACAATATATAAAGTATTTTTGAAAACACAATAAAATCTTTTTCTGAGATTCTCAATTTATGCATAATGATGTCATGTCTCTGATAGATTAAATTTTTTTTTTCCTGATGTACAGAACTAGAAAGTGGAATGACCAAGTTAGATGCCAGTTATTCTAATTTCAAAACCAAAGCATTATTTTTTTGAATTTTATTTTTCTATTTAAAGTGATTTTGGTAATACAGTCCTCTGAGTGGAAGAACTCTAGGCAACTTTACTGAAACAAAATTTATGTAAAAACCTCCCCAACCACAGTTCATCTGCATTCATTCATTTGCACATCAAGCTTTTGTGTACAATTTCATCTCAACAGAGGACTCAGAGGGTTAAAAAATTTGAAAAACATGTTATGTGTATATAAAATGTAACAATCATTAAGTATATTACTGAAAAATATACATTTCTATTTTCAGAAATTGTAAACAGATAATTGGCAAAGGCTATCCTTAAAAATTTACGTTTTAATATTCCTTTAATAATAGGAGCAAAGTTGGACTTCACTTAGGGAATATCTAGAATTAGCATAGTATATAGTACTGTTCATTGATTACATTTCTCAGAGTAAAAACAATTTAATATAGCCTTAGTTTTAGCAGTAGTCAGCAGACATTTGATTGTCATTGTTGCCTTTAATTATTGTCTTTCTTATTACTCCCACAAGAATGACAACAATGGGGGCGCCTGGGTGGCTCAGTGGGTTAAAGCCTCTGCCTTTGGCTCAGGTCATCATCCTAGGGTCCTGGGATGGAGCCCTGCATTGGGCTCTCTGCTCAGGAGGGAGCCTGCTTCCTCCTCTCTCTGCCTATTTGTGATCTGTCTGTCAAATAAATAAATAAAATCTTAAAAAAAAAAAAAAAAGAATGACAACAATGCCATCCCAACTAAAATAACTTACCTTGCGGTTGGTCCTAAAAACATGAAGAAATATTTTGTAACCTCCTATTTGAAATGGAAATACCAGTATACATTTGTGATTAATTCCCTTTTAAAACATTTTTTTTCTACATCTGTCTAGGAAAAAAAAAAAGAAAGCAGTGCATGAACTGTCCTCATCCTCCATTATCCAAATTATGATTTCTAAATCTCATTTCCAAAAATGAAATTAGAGCAGGAGATATGTGGGATGATCCTGGGACACCTTTTTGTGCCACAAGACAAGAAAATTATAAGACCTCAAGTTTGTGTCTGTAAGTACACAAAAACCAACTAGAAGAAGCTCCCACTTTCCTAAAATAGTATAATTCAAGCAAAAAAGGAGGAATTATTAAACACTTCAAATGTGTGAAAATGCAAGAGTACATAAAGGTGGGTTTGAAAACAATGAAACCATCCACCAATATTGGGGGATTACTTGCAGCACAAGCTAGTTACTCTAAAATTTTTTAAATACCAAAAAAAGTGCTTTCAGCTGGGAGGAGACCATGATGCCACCGTCTTTGGTCCTCTGTAATCTGGGTTAATCCACACTAGCCATCTCCACTGTGCTGCCTAAATTCAACCCCAACCAGACCAAAGTTGTATACCTGAGGTTCACCAGTGAAAAGTAGGTGCCACTCTGCCTTGGCTGAAAAGATAGGCCCCCCTGGGTCTGTCTTCCAAAGAACGTTGTTGATGACGTTGCCAAGGCAACTGGTGATTGGAAGGGTCTGAGGATTAACCATTCAGAACAGACAGGCCCAGACTGAAGCGGTGCCCTCTGCCTCTGCCCTGATTAGCAAAACCCTCAGGGAACTGCCAAGAGAGAGAAGGAAGCAGAAAAACATTACGCGCAGTGGAAATACCACTTTTGATGATACTTGTCAACATTGCTTAAAAAATGCAGCACCCTTCTTTAGCAGTAGAACTCTCTGGAGCCATTAAAGAGATCCTTGGAACTGCCCAATCTGTGGACTACAATGGTGATGGCTGTCAGTCACCCTCATGACATCATAGATGACATCAATTGTGGTGAAGTAGAATGCCCAGATTGTTAAGAGCCATGCAGGAAAATCATTTCAATAAAGATCATTTGACAACTCCCCCAAAATAAATAAATAAATGCATACATGCATACATACTAATATTTTTTAAACAAAAGGAAAAGATCAGATATTTATTGTGACATTCTTAAATTAACTACATTAGAAATAATCATTTAAATGATGATAACCGATGTAGAAATTTTGATTTAGAAATTAACCATTTTGCAATTCCTAATGAAATCATTGGTTCATGTAAAAATAATCTATATCTTAAAATCAATAGTCAAAAGTTTGATGTAAACTTTTCAATAGGATGTTCAAAGTAACAGCTGGACCCAGAAAACTCTACTACCATTCTCAGTGATTTAAAAAGAAACTTCAAGAACTATGCTTTCTACTAAAATTCCATTTTGAAAATAGGTTTTCTAAAGTTTATGCATAAAAATTGGAAGATTTAGGGGGAATAGTGAATTCTACAAATTGAAAGCCATTAGATTACAGACTTACCTCATCTAATGACTGTTTAGTAAAATATATTTCTCCATCATACTCTTGAGAAGTTGTATCACTTTTGAAAAACCGCTTTTTATTATGGTGTAATGAGTTTTTTCTACCCCCAAGTATGCCAAATATAAATTCTAAAAGCAGTGCCATTTTGACATAATGGCTTCAAGCAATTATATACCCAATTTACTCAACAAACAATATGACAAGAAAAATGAAAAAGGAACATAAATATTATAATGAAAAAGATAAAACCATCTCTTTTTGTACAATATATAGTTATCTTTTAAAAATTTAAGAAAACAATTGTAGTATATTTAAATTAAAAATATAAATATCTAGAAATTACAAAAGTAGCTTGAAAAATAATGAAAAAGACAAATAACCCAAAGCAAGAGAGTACAATATACAAACAACCACTTCTCCAAAGAAGAAATAAAATTTGATAGTAAATATTCTTAAAATATTTAACTTAATTCATAATCTAGGGAATAGAATTTAAAACAATATGGAGATATTCAAAATACAAGTGTTCATCCAATAGATCTTAAAAGTAAAAATGTGGGGTGTCTGCTTCTCCCTCTCTCTCTGCCTGCCTCTCTGCCTACTTGTGATTTCTCTCTCTGTCAAATAAATAAATAAAATCTTAAAAAAAAAAAGTTAAAAAAAGGTAAAAATGTGATCATATCTTATTTAATATTGTTGAGGGAGTTTAAAATTAGCACTTTTATTGATTTGAGTAGAATATAAATTAGGGAAATATATTTGAAAAGATATTTTTACTATTTATTAAAATTTTGAAATGATTAGATTTTTTTGTCCTTCCAGTTCCACCTATTGGAAAATTATGTATATTTTTGCTCAGGTTTATTATAATATAGGTACAAAAATAATCAATATGGTATGTTTTGGAAGCAAAAAATGAGGAACACCCTCATTGTATAAAATGGGTCATGTGAGCACGGAATCTCTAATCTAGGCTAGGTTTGAGAATAATAGTGTTTAGGATCAAAGAAGACTACTTTCCCAAAGAAATATTAAATGTGCTTTTTTTTTCAATTTTAAAGATAGATAAAAGGTAAAAAGAAATATAATGCCACTCTCTTTCCATTGATGATATAATTCGCACTAACTGATTCTAGCCACTCCCACACCTTGAGATTTACCTCTACAGAGAGAAGTGTTGTTCATAAAAGTGTGTCAGGAACCTCTGACTTTGGGTAGAATGTATGCTAAAAAGAACTACTATTGATGGAGTGCTAAATTATATTTAATACTTGTAAAGATTTATACTGTGTCTTAAAAATCTCTTGAGCCACAACCTTAATTTTATTTTTTCCAATTTATATTTATAAAGTTTACAACTCAAGCCCGGAGTTTTTGTTGCATTGTTTGTCTAGGTTCCTTTCTCATTCTTCCTCAACAATTAAATCGATTTGTCTGGGTATGCTTTTTTTTCTTTTTCCAAAGATTTTCTTGAGGAAGTGCTGAGGTATCCCTGTTCAGCAATTAAATTTTTGTGTCAGATAAAATTCTGAGAAATAGATGATACTCCCAATCACATCTTCATAGCTACTTCCGTTATTATTTTGGATGTAACTTATTTTCAGTGCTTTTAAGCCTCGAATATGCTCAGTGCTATATAAAATGTTTGTTCAAGCTTTGCATAGACGTCTGCCACTTCTCTGTGTTACAGACCTGATGTTCAGTATGTGCAGGCAAGCTAGTTTCACATTTTTGTACTCTGTAGAGACTACATTTCCTTCCAGGAACATGGTGAAATGTTTTCCTTGGTTGCTAATGCATTGCTCATGCTCCGGTCTTTTGTTTCCCAAAGGCTAACTTGAGGAGAGGGCATGTGAGAACACAATTCTTCCTTCATTTTATTCTTTTGTGAAGTAAATGTGAGAGTTGAAAGGGCTAAAGTGAAACTCTTAGATTTGGGAGTCAGAAAATGAATTAAATACCAAGATGAGCTTATTACAAATGTGTGATCCTGCTCAACTTAACCAACTTGTCTGGACTTCAGTTTTACCAGTTATAAATTGGGATAACATTCCCCTATTTACATAGCTGGGCTGTTGCCAATGTTAACTAAGACAATCTATTTAAAAGGTTAAGATGTACGCAACTTATTTAAGACTTAAAGATCACGTATTCAAATGTTCCCAATTTGTACTTCCTAGGACAGATAGTGAAAAAAAAAAAAAATAAGTAGCTTAAGACTTTTTCAGATCAGTTTCTTTCTTTTTTTTTTTTTTTTTAAAGATTTTATTTATTTGTTTGACAGAGATCACAAGTAGGCAGAGAAGCAGGCAGAGAGAGAGAGAGAGGAGGAAGCAGGCTCCCTGCCGAGCAGAGAGCCTGATGCGGGGCTCCATCCCAGGACCCTGGGATCATGACCTGAGCCTAAGGCAGAGGCTTTAACCCACTGAGCCACCCAGGCGCCCCTCAGATCAGTTTCTTAATCTTTAAAACGTTATAATAGTACCTACTCTATAGGCTACCGAAGGATTAAATAAACTAAGAAATGCAAATTAATAGTCATAGTACTTCTCCATAACATATGCTCAAATGTTAGCACTTTTGGTTATCAAACAAATATTTTTAGGAGGTCTTATAAGTACAATGTAATGAACTAGGTCCTGTTGTGGGTGGGGAGTGACTGACATAAGTTTTCTCTTTATATATGAGTAAATGAGATAAAATTATAAATAAGTAACATCAGCCACACTGCATAAAGTTTAAATACATGGTCTCAATAATCAACTTATGCAGGTTGGTATTGTTTAAAACCTCTATGGATCGGTTTTCCAATCTTTAAAATTAGATTAACAGTATCTCTATCATAAGGGTGTTTTGAGAATTCAAGTAGTATTTGTAAAGGCCTTAAAATAGCATTTGGCACATTGTAAATGCAAAGTGGTTGATAAATTAAAAAATAAAACACATGGTGGGAAATAATATATGTAACTTGGTTACAAAGATGTGGCTGGATGACCCAGGGAAGTCATATAATATTTCATAGAGGAGATTGCATTTGACTGAGGCTCTAAGCGTTGAGGAACTGCTGAGTGAATGGAATATTTAAAAAGAGGGTGCCTTGTGCAAAAGAAAATGAAAAGGTATAGATCTGGAAATCCAAGAGTTTCCAAAAGGAGCAATAGGTCTTTTATTTGGCTGGAGTGGCCAATTGTGAAAGAAAAGAGTGGAAAAGAAAAGATTGAAAAGGTGGGTTAGAAAGGAGAGCCTAGAAGGTGTTGAATGCCTTTCTTTTCCTGGTAATGGGGAGCAGAAGATATTAATTCGGTAGCCAAGCGTAAGATCAAGGCATAAAGGCTGTAGGAGGTAGACCAGTTCTGCAGCACTGTAGCAAACTAGGGGAAAGGAGAATGACAAAGAGAACACAGAAAGTAAATAAAAAAGCAAAAGTAAAATACTGCAAATATGAACCCAACGGAATTTTCTAAGTGATAAAGGAGAGTATTCAAAGATGATTCTAATGTTTTTAGTCTGTGAGTAGAAATAGGGCTCTCCTACCAAAAGAACAGTAGGTTGATAGCTAATATTCAGATTTGACTGCACAATGGTATTTTTCTATTTTTTTTTTTCAAATTTGAGTTCTCTATAAATCTGAGTGAGAGAATATTTGTAACTGCAACACACCTATTCATTGGGAGAAAATGCACACACCTACAGACACACCACCTCCACCACCATCATCCTAATCATTGGTTTCTAAAAGAACACAAAAACATTTATTAAAAAGTATTTAACTTTCTAAATCAGTAACAAAATGGCATTTTTTTTATTTTTTTAAATTATTTTTTAAAAGATTTTATTTATTTATTTGTCAGAGAGAGAAAGAGAAATAGAGAGTGAGCACAAACAGGGGGAGCAGCAGGCAGAGGGAGAAGCAGGCTCCCCGCTGAGCAAGAGGCCCCATGCAGAACCTGATCCCAGGACCCAGGGATTATGACGTGAGCCAAAGGCAGACACTTAACCCACTGAGTCACCCAGAGGTCCCAGCATTTTAAATAATAAAGGCAAAAATATTTTTTTTTCAGTAGCACGGCGATTAAGACATGTGGACAAATGCGTGTGAGCTGGAGAGGCACAGAGGGCTAGAGTGGTTTACAGGTGCCAGGTGTTGGAACCTGGCCAGTGTGAGAGATCACAGACTGTGATAAGGCTAAAGGGGCTCTTCTCCTGGCCAAATAAATAATATTAATTAATTTAACTTACTGAGTAAATTAATAATCATGAACCCATACTGATAGAAATAAACAAATAGATTAAGTCAAAACTTTGATGAGGAAGGTGGCTATTTACATTGTTTCAATGTACTTGTCTCCAAAATATTTGTTGATTGTAAAAGCAAAAAAACGGTAATTCTACAACGGAGAACCCTATTGGCTATCACCTTAACCAACCAGTCAAAGTGATCATCATCAGTATTAGGAAAAAATAAAAATCACATGCCACCTACTAAGACACAAAGAGAACGTGGCCCAGCTTCTGTGGTTTTTCTGGAAAAGATAATCATGCATAGATAATCATGAAGAAGCACCAGACAAACTCAGATAGAGAAACATTCTACAAAATGATTTTCTTATAACCAGAAAGTTTTAAGATCATGAAACTCAAGGAAATACAGAACTATTCTAGTTTGAAGGAAACTACAGTCATGACAAGTGAATGCCACCAATGACTCTGAACCTGATCAATTTGCTACAAAGAACTATGTAAAGATAACTGACAAAATTTGAATGAAATTTAAGGATGAAATGGATATGGCATATCAGTGTTAATTTTCAGACTGTGACTTTTGTGCTGTGGTTATGTGAGAGCCATGTACATAACTACAAGATATATATTAAAGCATTTGGGGTTGTTAGGGCATCGGCTTAGCAATATACTCTCAATATTTAAGAAAAAAAAGTCTTTGTGGTGGCTGAGTGTGGTTGGAAAGGAGTGCAGTAATGAGTCCTGGGTTTAAAAAGAGAGAGAGAGAAGAAAAAGAAACAAAAGAAAAAAGTCTTTGCGTTGTACTTACTACTTTTCTAAAATTTTGAAATTGTTCAAAAACCAACCACTAAAAAAAAAAATAAAAACAAAAACCAACCACTAAAATGAATAGCATCTCCACACATTACCTTAATAGTAAGTATTATGTAATTACCTTACCTTTTTAAAATTCCTTATTACCCATTTAGAATATCTTTTCATTCGTTGTCAAATATATATATATGTATTTGTTTTACCGAAGAGTATATACATTTTGTGATGTTATTCTTATACATAGTTTACTGTACAGATATTTAATGTTTCTATGAATATAGCCAAGTAGGTATTTTGAAAACTACTTCAAAATTAACAGTGTTTTCAAACCCTGCATTTTCTATGATTCACTGGAGAAGGGTAATATAATTCTCCTTCAAGGATGGGAATATATACTCAAAGAGGAAAGTGATAATAGCTTATGTATACAAACAAATGATACCTTTATCTTGTATATTTGTGGAATTATGGGACTACCAATTTAAAAGGACCTCAAAGAGTTTTTAATGCTGTGGTTATTAAGTTTAAATAACCATGTACTACTTTCCTCAGGATAAATCCTTTGTGGAATCCCAGTACCTAAAGTAGTTAATACCAATCTGCCCTGCTTAAAACAAATTGAAGGCTCAGAGCACTCTCTGCTTGGCTCTTCCTTCATTCCCAAAGAGAACCCTTGACAACCAGAAAAGAATCCCTAGAAATTCATGGACTACAATTTGAAAACCATTTTCTGTACCATTTCATACTTAATGTACAAATCCTCTCTCGGTATATCCAGGACATAATTATATATTTCCCAGCTTTGTTTTTTATAGTTCCAGTAAAAAGAACTCACTAATTCCGAAGACAGTCTATTTCCATTTAGACAGTACAAAATATCTGTCACTTAAAAGACAAAAATAACTAGAGAAGCCACCTTCATGATAAAAATATCCATGCTATTTTTATTATCTACAATAAGAGGAGGAACAAGAGCCAAAAAAGAGATACGGCACAAAATGAGCCAAGTCTAAGGTCAATAATAAATCCTATTTTTAATGTCAAATGCATTTTTTGAAAGATCTTATTTCTTTATTTGAGAGAGAGAGAGAGCAAGAGAGCACAAGAGCACTAGCAGGGGGAGGGGCAGAGGAAGAGGGGGAAGCAGACTCTTCACCAAGCAGGGAACCTGATGTAGAGATCAATCCCAGGATCCCTACGATCATGGCCTGAGCAGAAGGCAGACACTTAACTGACTGAGCAACCCAGGTGCCCACAAACGCATTTTCTATGTATTGCAATTTACTGTAAAAATTTTAAAATACATATATATCACAAAATATGATATATATGCCTATAAATGCAATTTTTAAAGTTTTAATTAATGCTAACAAGTAGTTTTATTAACAGTTAACTTGGTCATATCGTACATTCTTTAAATTTTTGTTCAATTTTGTAAAAATGGGAATGTTCATTATCAGTTGCCATTTATTGCATATTGACTTAGTGACAGGTCCTGATCTGTGTAATTGGGACACACAGTCAAGGATAAGACAGAGAGTCCCTGACAGCATGTAGTTTAAATCCTGGAAGTGAGGAACTACTTAAAGCAGATATATTACTAAATACATAATATGAATTATAATTTACTAACATTAACGATAGATATTGTATACAGATTTAGTTATTTTCAATCTTTTTATTTCTTTGTTATAATGATATCACAATATGGGTTTTCATGAAAGACATTATATCTTTAATACTAAATGTTGTTATATATGGTATTTCTGAGAAGATACCAATATAAATATCTTGGCTTCCTCATGGCTATCATTAATATTTATTCTTAATAATTTTGGCGGAAGATCAGTACTCTCCTTAAGCATGTCAATTAAACATGTTATGTGAATTCCAAAACAATTCATTCCATTTTTGGACCTATGTATCCTAATAACCCATGTAGACCACTGAAAAGCAAGAGAAAATAAGTATCATATAATATATGTGTGTATATATTCCAAATCATCTCTTATTTTGGAATTCATTAACATGACATATTATGTCTAGAAACATGTGAGCTCTTTGTTACAGATAATTTATTCATATAATTTAGCTGATTCAAAGTGCAATATGATAAGTTTCCCTTGATACTAAAAAAATTAATGATCAAATATGAGAATGGGAGAAGAAAGGTATTTTATTCTTAAAATAACTATTATATTAAAGTCTCCCAAAAGACCTTTTAAAAGAAAAAGCAATTAACAAATGAATTGACCTAATTTTATAAGACATTCCTTTGTTAATACCTACTAAGTCTTGTTCCTAACTTCATACTGTTACCATGAGCTGGTTCTCCATTTTTAGTTCTGAAATGTCCTTGACTCTCTTAGTTTTTATTATATATAAAAATATATATTTATATATAATATATAAATGCATATAATTATTTATGATACATATATATGTATCATAAATAAACTATATTTGATTCCAGTTTCTGATCCTTCTTTTTGAAACCTGGAAAACTTCATTCTTGTTCAATAAAAAACATTACACAAGTTAATAAAATAACTGTAAATACATAATCATTTTTCACAAATTTTTACTAGATATTTCTGCATTTAATTTCTGCATCAATTACAGCTTATCCTCAAGGTTCACTGAGTATGTCTATGCCTTGGAAATGCTATTTTAGAACTGTTGATAGATTTTACAAATACTTAAAATATATATGAAGAAAAAGATATATGTATGAAGAAGAAAGATATATTTAATAACACTTCTACTCAGTAAGCAAATTTGATTTCCCAGTTTTTAGGAAAGAAGTTATGTTCCCCCAAATCTCAGCCTAAATAAAAATGACTTCATGTACTATCGAGTATTAAAAACACAATAGCATCTATATTTAAAATGATAATAACCCTCATGTTTATATATATTAGACTAATGTATACATCAGTGACTCAAGGTTCCAAGCCTGATATGTAAAGTTGGACAAAGCTCAAATGTGTGTCCCATTTATCTGGTAACCATTTATACATTAAAAAATACATAAGAGAAGAAATATAATTTTGGAGAAATTAACCTTGAAATGTTCATAATTATATAGATAAGCACACATGGCTTGAATTGTAATGCTAACTTGGGTCAAATCTGCTACAATAACACCTGATGAAATCACGGTGATTGGTAGAGAGCTTCCACTGACCTATTAATTTATGCTTGTTAGCTAATTAGGCACATACATTTTTCTCAATATTTCTGGGTAAAAGTCTGGCTTTGTCTGCCCCTCACACTCCATTTTGCTTACATGTTATTTTTACAATATTGGAACAAAAAGTGGCCATCAATTATATATATATGTATCCTAATAATATAGTGCCTATATTATATAGTGCCTAATATATAGTGTTTATGTATATGGCACTATATATATATATATATATATACACACACACACACACACACACACACACACACACATATATATATGTATTGCTTTATAATTTACTTTCAAAACCAGTCATAATAGTGCTGTTAGACATGATTAGTATCCCCATTTTATAGATGTGTAAACTGAGGCTCAGAGAGAAAAATACAAGTATTGAAAAACACTCACAACGTTTTTAAGAAAGCAAGCTAAGATATGGCCCTTGGAATGAAAAGGAAATTTAGTGAGATAATTTTTATGCCTGGACTTGGTACAAAAGTGACTTGCTAAAGAGAATGTTCTTAGATGGTTTGAATTGAGAAGATGGAGAGAAAAACTTTTTTTTTTTTAAAGATTTTATTTATTTATTTGACAGACAGAGAGATCACAAGTAAGCAGAGAGGCAGGCAGAGAGAGGGGGAAGAAGGTTCCTCACTAAGCAGAGAGCCTGATTCGGGGCTCTATTCCAGGACCTTGAGATCATTACCGGAGCAGAAGGTAGAGGTTTAACCCCAGGTGCCTGGGAGAGAAAAACTTTTGAGACAAAAACTTTTGGTAACAGTCTTACTGAGCACTTACAGAAAACAAACAACATTCCAGGCACTTTGCATTTGTCATCTCTCTTAACTCCTGCACAGACTTATGCAGTAGTCATTATTATATTTATATTGCAAGTAAGAGAACTGAAATCTGGAGAATTTGAGCAATTTGCCCATAGTAAAAGCAGTGAATGTGTAAGGTTTCAGTCTCATCCCTGACAGGCTTTACAACCCGAGAGAGAACATGAGTTCAAATCAATCTATGTTACATTACTAGCACTCATCTCTGAAACTACATAAGGTCCAGAAATAAAGCTTGTGCTTAATTTTAAATACATTGAATTAAGTTCAGCATGGAGCCTACATTCCACACTGAAAAGCCTGGGAAAATGTTTTAATTGTGTACTTTGTCTTAATTTCATTTTAATTAAGTTGTAATAAAGACTGCTTTCTGAGATATTTTATGTATATAAAAGGACACAATTATAGAAAAAAGGAATCATAGAGACATTGAATTGAGAAATAGATAAAAGATTTAAAAGTGATTTTGAATGCAATTATAAACAGAATGTTAAGCGTCGTAAACTGGGAGGAAGAAGAGATGATGGGAAAACATCAGTCACACTGCACGAAGTTGCCTTTCTCTGTAAATCAGAGCAAGGGGAGAAAGAGGCCCAGCCCTGGTTCCCACTCCAGGGCTGATTCCTTCCACTTGGTCTTGTTGTATCTTTAGCTTCCATCCTGAGGGATACATTGCTAAAGCTAAAAGTTACTACAACTTGGATGATAAAGTCAATATGGTAGAAACACTATTAAAACTCTAAAGAGAGCTTTAACTTCTACCTAAAGTTATTATTTGCTTTATATTTATGCAGTCTGCAATTTCTGACTTTGGGGGCTGGGTGGGGTGAGAAAAAGCAAAATATTCCATACAGAACATTTTGAAGGTAATAATCGGGAAATAATCTTGGAAATAATCTGCCAGAACCAAAACTAACTGAAAAGTAATTTGTTGGGCACCTGAGTAGCTCAGTTGGTTGAGCATCTGACCCTTGATCTCAGTTTAGGTCTGGATCTCAGGGTTCTGAGTTCAAGGCCCACAGTGGGCTCCATGATGGGTGTGGAGCCTACTTAAAAACAAACAAACTGGGACACCTGGGTAGCTCAGTGGGTTAAGCCCATGCCTTTGGCTCAGGTCATGATCTCAGGGTCCTGGGATCGAGCCCCACATTGGGCTCTCTGCTCAGCAGGGAGCCTGCTTCCTCCTCTCTCTCTCTGCCTGCCTCTCTGCCTACTTGTGATCTCTCTGTGTCAAATAAATAAATAAAATATTTAAAAACAAACAAACAAAACAAAACAAAAAATGTAATTTGTTCAGTCAGCAAACACATGATAACCCCCTCTACATCTATCTCCCTTCCCCCCAACATCCAGACATAAAGCATGACTAAACAAGACCTATTTGGTATTATACTGCATATTAAATCATCAGGTCTAAATTACCAATGTCCACATAGGTACAAGAGATACTGTAGAAAAAAAAAAACCTTATGATCTTTTACAGGCTGTCAAAAGTAGACTCGGCCTGTAAAAATGTTCATTTGTTGTCTGTATATTAATGAGATGCCAAAGATCCAAAGATCAGGACATTATTTTGAATTTATTCCTACATTTTTAAAAAGAAGGACTGAATTACAAAATTTGATGGTATTATGGGTTACATAGAGTGTCCCTCCCCAAAAATTATGCATTGAAGTTCTAACTCTCAATACCTCAGAAAATGACTTTATTTAGAAATAGGATGTTGGGGATGTAATTAGTTAATGAGCGATCTATAGAGTAGGCCCTAATCATATAGTATTGGTATCTTTATAAGAGGTGGAAATTTTTGCACAGGCACACATACAGGGCAACGTGTGTGCATGAAGCCAGCCATCTACAAGCCAAGGAGAAAGGCCTAGAACACATCCTTCTGTACACCCGTCAGAAGGAAACAAATTTGTCAACGCCTTTGAGCTGTGAGATAATAAATTTCTATTGTTTAAGCCACCCAGTTTGTGGGGCTTTGTGAAGGCAAACTACCACCTAAGGCATTATGTTAAAAATAATCTGAAAATCAAAAACCTCTAGTATTGGCCTAACACTAGGCCAGTGGGAAGCACACAGGATTGATCATTAGGAGACCAATCCTAGTTAGAATTAGTTTTCAGTAATTTGCTATAAACATGCTTTCAGAATGCTTTGAAATAACTGAACTTTACTGGAAATATCAAATTATTTAATTAGTTCACTTTGAAAGGCTTCAGAAAGAATGTCAACATAGATACATAGTGCTATGTAAATGTAGGTAATGGCATTTATTAAACATCATCAAAATTTCTCCATTAGAATAATCATTGAAATGGAAAAATATGTCACAGGTCTTTTTTTTTTTTTAAGATTTTTTATTTATGTATTCGACAGACAGAAATCACAAGTAGGCAGAGAGGCAGGCAGAGAGAGAGAGGGAAGCAGGCTCCCTGCTGAGCAGAGAGCCCGATGTGGGGCTCGATCCCAGGACCCTGGGATCATGACCTGAGCTGAAGGCAGAGGCTTTAACGCACTGAGCCACCCAGGTCCCCCGGCACAGGTCTTTTTATAAAAAACGAGATTTAAAAAAAATTCTTCCTGGATTTGCCTGACCAAATCACCTGCTTCCGGTTGGAAAGGGGATGAAATTTAGCTCTCAGTTTCTAGAATCCAAAATACAACAATTTAAATGGTAGTTTTGAATTAAAATCACACCCTTTTATTTCCTTTTGTTAGTGCTCTATCGTCAAACAATGCTGATTCAGAATAACACCACCTTATCTGAAGTGCTAGGAGGTACAACTGAACATCCACTGTGCAATATTTTCTTTATGTAAAACACTTTACACTCTTCTGCAATGCCTTTGCTTATATGTTTTCCTTCTCAGCTAAACCTGAACTCCTCAAGAGGTAGGTACCTACGACAGTGTGTGCAGCCTACTCAGGATTCAGTGCTTAATCAAGGAGAAAGAGGATGGCCTGAAAGATTGGACAGAGACCAGAAGGAAGAAAACTATAAAGGAAAATATGTGTCACTTCTGAGCGACTATTGATTCATGTCCAATTAATTTTCCCCTTATCTTAGTCTGAATTATAATTTTTAGTTTTCAGTAATTTCCTGGTGACATACTCTAATTCAAAACACAGCACAATGCTTTTCTTCCTGGAAATGCTGGAAGATACAAAGGCAGCTGGTTGACCTCTGCAAGGGTACATCCGCTGTCTGCACATCCGCTATGTGGGACCACGTACCTTATATCTGAGAGAGAGAGAAAAGGTGAAGGAAAGACAGGGTAGGGTGTTGGGGAGGGGGTGGGTGTAAGACATCTTTAGACCTTATGCAAAGAATATTTTATTTTTTTTTTTATTCAATTCAGAGCAGACTTCCAGGCTACCGACCAATTTTTATTTGTGTAATTTCTCCACTTGTGTGTATGGCTTAGGAAAGAGAGACCATGGAAAGAGTTAAATGATGTTGTACTCCTTCAAGAAAAACTCAATAAACATTGTTTATCCACTACTGGCTAAGATTAATTTTCAAATTACACAGTTTCTAACCATACTGTCTCTTCCAAATTACTGATGCAAAATAAAAAATAGGTTATTGAAGTTACTAAATATATTTTCAAAAACCACAGTTCTGAAGCAGCGTTGAAATTTTAGTTTTAATTCCCTAAGTCATCTTTATTCTGTGTCTAAAATATAATTTACCTATGAGATGATACAAGGCTTTTATGCTTAAAAGATTGATGGTGAAGGAAATTTTGCTTTACCCAGAGTCCACTTAAAATAGTTTCAGCATGGTCCTTTCAACAAGGCACATGTTTAGGATAAGAGTACAGTTTCTCTAACTGAACTGCTTGTATTTTAAGTCTGATTCAATACTGATTTTATCAATATAATTATGTGATGCTGTCCATGTAGTTTAATGCCAAAGTCTCAGGTTTTAACAAATAGCAGGTACATATCATACAGAGTTCTGTAAGTATTAAATGAGGTAATATCTGTAACATTCCTAGCATCGTGTTACAAGTCCCATAAAATAGCCATTGCAGTCATTTACAGATAGAGCCACGTGAGCCTACCACCCAAAGTAAAAATGCATATGCTACACTTCATCCTGTCTTTCTTATACAATTAAGATCCACTCTGAGCAGACGTTTGCGAGACAGAAGGGGCAAAAATAAATCTACAGGGGCTTCGCACACTGGAGTAGGAGTTAGCAAAAGAAAATCCTTTTGCCCCGTTTGTTTAGCTATTAATGATCTTTATTTTCTCCGTTAACCCCTCCTTTAGCTTTTACAATGTCCTGCCACAGGCTAGTCCAAGAAATTTGCATCAGTTAGTGGATAGGGAGTGGGGGTGTGGCTTTCGGTGCTAGGGTAAGAGAATCAGAGGTTTGTCAAAGAGCACACATTTCTCACTGCCAAAGAGTACACGTTTCCTAGACCTGGTCCTGGCCAGTAAAGAAGATGAAACCTGTTCACTCCCAGTGAGGACTAGTTCAGATCTTTCTCATTGCTTTCCCCCATGTTCAGCTATTACCTGCCTACCCCCACGTTCAGCCATTGTCAGTGAGCCTCAGAAGTGTTCCAGCCTTAGATACAGACTAAGATCCCCACAAGAATCAGCAAACCTCACCCTCCCCATCAGCTCAGAGTACACTCCCCACCCTGTGAACCTCCTCTGGTGTACTGGATGGGTGGGGGGGGGGAGTGTCTTTCTTTATCGAAGAACATAAGACATGGCACCTTTTCTCCACACAAAATGTTACTATAGCACTGGGTCTCAGATTGCAGCCATTCAAGACAAATTTAAGACTTTGGTTTTGTCAAAGTCCTAGGACTTCATACACCGTCTATCCAATGCCTTTGTAAAGCTGAGACACTGAGGTAAGTAATGTTCGATAAACTACAAGATCTGCTCCCGGTTATTTTCAGCAAGACTCAGTTTTAGCTGCTGGTAGCCTTTCTCATTTAAAAAAAAAAAAAAAAAAGTGTTAACAGTTATCTTGTTCCATAATTAACCAGATTATTACAATGCAAAGATGGGTGTTGTGATTGAAGTAGGTATGGGGTAATAGGGAGCACTGAGGAGGGCAACAAATTTGAATTACTGTCGTAGGCTCTAGAGGGAAAAGGGGAAAAAAAGAAAATCTTTCTTTTAAATCAGGGTTGAGAGATTAATCTTGGAGTAACTGCGATCAGCGGGAGAGCAGCTTTCAACCAGAAGAACTTGAAAATCATTCATCTTGGCAAGGGAAAAGGTCAATGGCTTTAAATTTAGACAGATTTGGGTTCAAATTTGGTCTTTTTCCATTTACTATAAATAAAATTGAGGTCATTTCTCATCTCTTCTAAACTTTTGTTTATCTAAAAAGTATTGGACTAATATGTATTTCATTTCAAGGATTCAATTTGTCTTTACTGAAAGCCAATAGAGGTCATGAGGCAGACAGGCTTCCCTCAGAGTTCTCACAAATTAGCTGGAAGATTGTAAGGTCAGGTAGAGAGATAATACAGGGTAATGGCTAACCACTTGACACAGTCAGTCTTTCCAGGTTTCCTTCCTGGTTCCATTCCCTATAAAACTGGTTTTTTGATAATTTACTTAATCTCTCATCTATAAAATGGGGTTATCAGTGCTTCTCTTATGTATGGCTATTGATTGAGAGAGTTAATCTATATGAACATTTAGAAAGAACTATGGAGTGTTTTAAACATTCACTTTTAGGATATGTACCTGCCTCTCTTTTGCACTTCTTCTCAGGAACAAAGAAATTCTGCATTTAGCTACCTGTGCCTCCTCTTGGCCAGATCACTCACTTTCCTGTATATTATATCTTACTATTTATCTTTTCCACTGGTATCGCTTCTTGGCCTTTTGGCTAAGATCAAGTGTATCTTTTTCACTGGTGCTGAAACAGGCTGGAATCTTCCTAATTGAAAAAAAAAAAAAAATCCTTTTTCCAAGGTCAATTTACTACCCAACTACCACCCTGTATTCTTACCTTCAGGGCCCAATTTAAGAAATTTCTTCATCATCACAAAAGGGAAATGAAGGCAGAGCTGTGGGCACTTTTTATGCCCACCATATCTCAGATTCATTCTTATGGAACTGAGAACTTAATCTTCCAAAATGTCAAAAACACCATCCTACGCCCCACTTCCCACCCCAGCTCCTGCAACACAAATGTCCAGCACACCTGGATTTGTGGGATACAATCCATACAGTCTTCTCCCCTACAACAACTACAGGCTGGGAGGGAACTCAGTCACCAAGAGCCAGCTCAACATCCTCTGGTATTACCACTTCAAAATACCCAAGGCCACCAGATAATTGGCTGATACCCCATATGAGGTACAGCAGAAAGTTCTGGGACCAAGCAAAATCTTCCAACCCTGACCCAAAGGTGTGGGAGTTTGGCAAGATTATTGGTGGCATATGGCAAGATCTCACTGATGAAAAAAACAAGAATATGTGAATGAATACAAACCAGAAAATGAATCTATGAAGGTCTACCCTAAGTTCCCTGCATACTTTCCTTACATAAATGCAAAAAGTCATACAGAAGTTGCTCTGGAGGAAGGAGGTCGACAGAGACAGCCTCGCGTGAAGAAAGGAGAACTATATGTGAGCATTCTGCAGAAGATCCAAATGATTGTGATGATGGCTTTCGGCAAAGCATACAGCCACTGTCCACTTCCAGAGAGACCACCACCTCATCAGTGAAATCCCCAGGGAGAGTGTGGTGTCAGATGTATGGTCAGCTGTCAACAATAGCTGGAAGGCAGGTCCAGTCCTTAATAGCTCATCAGCAAAAACTAGAAGCTGAACTTTTTCTAACAGAGGAGCAACACCAGGAAAAGAAGGGGAAATTCCTGGAAAGAATAGATTCTTCTAACAATGAACATAAAAGTTGGTGCAGTTTGAAAGTAGATGTGGGTTGGGAAAAAATTGCCCCTGAAATTGCACAGAGAAACAGGCTCACAAAAGGCAGGAGAAAAGGGAAGAGGAGAGCGATGGCCCAGCAAGTTGAAGGCAGTCAGAGCAGCCTGGTTCCTGAGGGAGAGCAAGCTGCTAGTAAGACTGCGGAACAGAAAGACCACAGGCGTATCCCAGTGGAGATAGAGGAGGTAGAAGAAGTGACAGAAAGCCAATAGAATGCTGAGGAAGGCACATCTACTCCGGAAGACAATGAGAGTGGGCAGGAGGGGGTGGACCAGATGGCTGAGGAGGAGCCCAGTGATAGTAAGGCTGTCTCAGAGAGCAACAATGGAGGAGCCACCAACGGACCCCACGCTGGAAGACAAGAAGAAAGAATAAATGTTGCCTTGTTTTATGTGTTCTAAACACTTTTTGAAATGAAAATTAAAAGAGAGAAAGAAAGAAAGAAAGAAAGAAAGAAAGAAAGAAAGAAAGAAAAGAGATTTCTTCAGCATGCTCTCATTCTTCACTCCATTCCAATCTGTCTACTCACCCCTCTACTTAGAGAGCTCTTCCTTTCTGCATCACCGTTCTTCATATCTCTAAGTCCAGGGAATGTTTTCCAACTTTCCCCTTGCCTATTATTTCAGAAACACTTTGTACTACCTCTGAGTTAACATTAAACCACTGCCTCTAAATAAACTAATATTCATAATAACAACAGTAATAAAAACGACAGCATATTGCTTTGGTTCATTCTATATCACGCTCTCCTGGCATTCCTCTTATGCTCTAATTTTCCCTTCTTAACCACATGGATGGTCCATTTTTTTTTTCCCCTATCCAATCCCTCACTGTTGAATTTCTTTGCAGTTTGTCATAGGTCATATGATATTTCTCGCTCAGCGTCTTTCAGTTAAGTGTTCACACCATACCCATAGCTTCCATTGTGAGGAATATGTACATATGTGTCTGCATCTCAGTCTTTTTGAATTCTAGCCCCAGGTATCCAGATAACTGCCCATTTGTATGTTTCCATGTTCAATAGTGAACTTCCAGTGTCTTCCTCTAATGGCTCCTACCTGAATGAACGATAATAGCATCCATCCAATTGTACAAGTTGGAAACCTGAGAATCCTTCAAGACACTCTCCCATCTCTCTTGTCCCCCCTATCAGCGAGGTCTGATGCTCTATTGATTTTGCCTCCTTAAATAGCTCTCAGACTCTGCATCTCTCAGCATCTTTTCTGCCAGAATCCTAATCCAAGGGATCATCTACCGTTCCCTGAATTAATGCAACACCCTTCCAAATGGTCCCACTTTCTTTCTGTTCTGCAAATCTTTTTTCTATAGTACAGGAAAAACAATTGTTTGATAATGCACATCTGACTGCATCTTTCTTGTTTATAATTTTTCAGTGGCTTCCCCACTTTAAAACTGTGCAAGGCCCACCATTATCTGGTCTGCACTTCCCTCTTTAGCGTTATCTCTAACATTTTTCTGTTCTTTCTTTCACTCTGACCTTCATTTCCTCTAGTGAGCAATAGTACGCCCTGCCTTAGGCCATCACACAAACTGTTCCTTCTGCTCCAACCATTCTGACTTCTCTTTCTCTGACTCTCTCTCTCTCTCTCTCTCTCTTTTTTTTTTTTTTTTGGTCAGCTAAACTTCATTCTTTTTTGAAATGTTTTAGATTTTATTTATTTATTTGACAGACAGAGATCACAAGTAGGCAGAGAGAGAGGGAGAAGCAGGCTCCCCACTGAGCAGAGAGCCCAATGTGGGGCTCGATCCCAGGACCCCGAGACCATGACCTGAACCGAAGGCAGAGGCTTTAACCCACTGAGCCACCCAGGTGCCCCTAAACTTCATTCTTTAGATTTCAATGAGAAGATCAAAGTTTTTATTTTCCAGCAAATGCTGAGGACATTTATCTAGGCTAAGATCTTTCATTTACAGCACACTGCATTTGTCCTTCATAACACTTATCATCTTATTTTTAGTAAGTGGTTCTTCCACTACACTGCAGTTTTTGATGACAGCAAAATGGAGTCTGCTTTACTCACAATTAAGTCCTTGAATTTTTAAAGGGCTATAAATCCCAAATTACAGAACATTTATTAAAGTCAAATTTTTTTTTTTTTTCTCTCTCCCAGATTCTCCTAGAAAAATTTGTCTTGGCCATCCGGCTTTGAGGCAAACATATAACTTCCCTAAAATTTGTATTCTAATTTATATTCCTTCATCTGAGGGAGTCAGATCACTTTTCATACCATGTCATACCCACTCATACATTCTTAGGACAAGGAGTTTGAATTACTCTGTCATTTTGGGGGATGTTGCCTAAGAGGTACCTGCAGTAAAAAAATAGAGTAGTATAGTCCAGGAGTTTCTTGGCTATACCAAGATATGAAAGGAAAGATCTGATTCTTTTTATATTTTAATAAATTTTCCTGGTATTAACATTAAAGTCACTTAGACAATCTTCCTTTCAAGCTCTCCCATAGTGAAATCCCATTAGACTTTAATGTGTTTTATTTGGAAAACAAAGGTACAAATCTCAGCTTAAATAGTTTAGGGACACATACATGTCGAAGAACAAGGGAGATCCTAGCAGCTTCCAGAATCTTAGAAGTTCAGTTTCAGGTCACTGATGCCGTCCTATCTCTTGGTGTAGGCAACGAAATGAGGTAGTGAACAATGGCAAATTTCTGTGGACAGGTAAAAACAAGATTCGGGGCCCACTTGCTAAGAGAATGACCCTGGAGTTACTTTCATTCTTTACCAATTTATAACAAATCAAAATAAAGTAAGCCCCAATGGGCAGAAAAGAAAAGAAAGAAACAGACTGGTGTAGAAAATGTGAAATGAATTAATAGGAAGGAAGGAAGGAAAGATTGAGGTTTTATAGGCCACAGAAATGATAGGTCCATAGAAATGATAGGCCATAGAAATGATAGGTGGCCCACAAAACCACCAATTTACTACATTTACATTATTCTCCCAGAATGCTGTGTCCAATTTTTATTTGGCAAGTTTATAAAATGTTTTTTACTATCAATTTTGAATATGTATTGTCTTTGATTCAGTCAATATTTACTATATTTCTTTTATATATATCTTGAGTATAATGGTGTATATATATTAATATATACATATATTAGTATAACAGTATACATTGTATGTTTATAGTCCTATAATGTACAAGACTATGTATAAGAAGGGTGCCCGGGGGGCGCCTGGGTGGCTCAGTGGGTTAAAGCCTCTGCCTTCGGCTCAGGTCATGATCTCAGGGTCCTGGGATCAAGCCCTGCATCAGGTTCTCTGCTCAGTGGGGAGCCTGCTTCCCCCTCTCTCTCTCTGCCTTCCTCTCTGCCTACTTGTGATCTCTCTCTCTGTCAAATAAATAAATAAAATCTTAAAAAAAAAAATCCTTTAAAAAAAAAAAAGAAGGGTGCCTGGGTGGCTCAGTCTGTTAAGCAGCTGCCTTCCGCTCAGTCATGATCCCAGGGTTCTGGGATCAAGCCCCATATCAGGCTCCCTGCTCAGCATGATCCCTTCTTCTCTCTCTCCCTCTGCCTGCCCCTCCCCCTGCTTGTGCTCTCTCTTTCTCTCTCTGTCAAATAAATAAACAAAATCTTTAAAAAAAGAATATATATAAGAATACATACTCTTGTATGTTGAGAAAATAATCATCAGCTCCGTGGATTCAACAGCTCTTCAAAGGATGCTGAAGTTGGGGCACCTGGGTGGCTCAGTGGGTTAAAGCCTCTGCCTTCGGCTCAGGTCATGATCCCAGGGTCCTGGGATTGAGCCCCACATCGGGCTCTCTGCTCAGCAGGAAGCCTGCTTCCTTCTCTCTCTCTGCCTGCCTCTCTGCCTACTTGTGATCTCTCTCTGTCAAATAAATTTAAAAAAAAAAAAAAAAAAGATGCTGAAGTTACTGAAGGGGATTAACGGGCATGAGGGTTTCAAAGACGGACTTCTTTCCTGGCTTAAACTGGGTCTGTGTGGGCACTCTTCTTGGACAGCTTTTGTAGTAACCTTAGGAACCTTCCTTGATAAGACTTCCAAGCCCTGTGAATATATAAAGAACAATGAGGGAGAGATTTCCAAACAGCTCCTAAAGTGAATAGCCTGATTCTGTCTAGGTTTCATAAAAAACGGAATTGTATAACTAAATGCGCTTGGCTCTTGAACACTGTGGACGTTAAGTGTTCGACCTCTCATGCAGTTGCAAACTTCTGCATAGATTTTGACTCCCCCAAAATTTAGCTGTTGGTAGCCTACTGTTGACTAGAAGCTTTCCTGATAACATACACACAGTTCACTAACACTTATTTTGTGTGTTATATGTATTATATACTGGATTCTTATAGTAAAATAAGGTAAAGAAAAGAAAATGTTATTCAGAAAATCATATGGAAGAGAAAATACATTTACAGTATGGTACTATAATGAAAAAATCCACATACACAAGTGCACCCACACAGTTCAAATCCCCCTCGTTCAAAGGTCAACTCTTCCCTATTCAGATGATTTTGCTCTCCAATTTCACAACAGCTTTCAGTTCACTGCAATATATGATTTTGTACATATATATTCATATATAAGCATCCCCTGAAGTTCTCTACTCTAAAGGTGGACACATTGTTTAAGTAAATAATTGTGAAGAAAAGTCTTCTGTATGGAAGTCCAGAAGCTAGAATCTCAGCAGTGACGCTAATAGATTAATCTTTGGGGAGGAAAGTTTGTATTCATTCTAGAGAAACTACCGCTATTATAAAAATAAAATGCTAGTCCCATTTATCAGTAGGAAGATGGTTTAGTTTAAATGTGTTATCAGGGTCTTGACATCTTGAGCCCCAACTTCTCCTGTTTTTCCTGACAATCAGTGAGTTGCTGGGGATAGATTCTCATTTTAGACTGTCTGCTCCCCTACCCCCAGCCTCCCAGCTGTTAATACACATATTTGATGATTTCAAGCCTTACATTTACCCCTGAATATGAAAATATTGGGGGCTCAAAAATGTGTCGATATACCACAAGCCTTTTCCCTTGTGAGGAATTGAAGACTAATTATTGATTGTTACTGGCCTGAATGAAGGCATGTTTGTGGGTTCTCCTTTTTTTGAAGCAAAGCCAGAGTTAATTCGTGTTAGTGATAGAGGACTGTCCTACAAGAACCTGGGAACATTAGGCCTCCTTCTAATGCAATGAAAAAGCTGCTATGTCAATGTTGCTTTATCCACACACTTGTCTTAGCATGCCTCGTGCCTTTTGTTCCTTGTATTTTGTTGTAATTTTGAAGCTATATCCTATATCTTACTGCCTACGCTGAACCTGTTTTGGGTTGCAAACTGATCTTTGATTCACCAAATAAAAATAACATTTGCACCTAGATTCATAGAAACTTTTATAGTCATCAGGGCACCTTTTCTTTACTACCATATTATAGGACACCTAGTTCAGCCTCCTGATGGAAGCCGACTAAATTCCTAGGACCCATGATTTCCTTCCTGGTTATTTTAATGGCATTAACTTCTGAAATCCTTATGTCTTCATCAAATTTTAAACTCCCATCAGCATACCTTACTGTCTATCTATCACGTATCAGAACTGGCAAGGTTTTCCAACTTAGAGATGAAATGCATTTACAATGGTGTGCCAATATTCTCATGTGATCTCTGTGCCCTTGGCCGGACCATAGCCTCTCCAACAGTTTCATATAGAAGTCTCCACTTGACAAGAGTTATTACAGATTGGTCCTTCTAAAAATGTACCCAGATTAAGCCATTGATGGAGTTAGTAAGATTAGTTTTGAAGTTTGTTGTCACTCCTACCACCACCATCAACCAAATTCTAGGTTTATGGTACTCTCCTTCAACAAACAGTGAGTCGTTGACCATATACACTTCATTTTCCCATAGCAAAGCCCCCAGCAGACATGCTACAGGTGTCTTCTCTCTCACACACTTAATTATGATGATCGAATATTGGCAGTTATTGTTGCAAGAAGGTTAATAATTATATTACTTCCAAAGTCCAACTTCTTTTCCTATTGAGAAAGATGTGCTCCTCCCAGTTAGACTAACCATTATTTTTCCTAAATGCCTCCAAGATACAAATTGTTATTTTCCAATCTTTATATGGTTTCTGGTTGGCATATATTAATAAAAGATCTCAAAATTCCCCATTAACAGAAGGTGACTCTGTTCTTGAAAGTGTTCGTATAACTAGCTAAAGTTTCTGATAGAACTCTTCATGTCCTCTGCCTGTCTTCAATGCACAGAAATTTGGACTGACAACTTCTTTTAAATGATATCGAGTAGAACCAATTTTTAATTTTTAATACAAGAGAATAAAGAACATTGGCTAGGAATCCACATTTGTGGGTATTTCCAGGTTATGACTATAAGGGCTAACAGACTTGGTAGATTTTTAGGCTCACTAAACTTATTCATAAGTCTTGATGCATTATTAGCTTTTTATTTTGCAAGACCACACCAATACAGAATTTAAAAAGAAAATATATTTACTCCTTTTCCTTTGAGTTGCAATTAACTTACCTGTATCCACCACTCATTTGAAGTTTCTTGTATTACTTTTGTTCTGCTGAAGAAAAAGAAGGAAGGAAGGAAGGAAGGAAGGAAGGAAGGAAGGAAGGAAGGAGAAAGAAAGAAAGAAGGAAATCAATCCTAAATCTTCACTGGCTTACATTACACGTTGCATTGAGCCTTACAAATACACATTACACGTTACATTGAGCCTTACAAATACACACATTACAGTGTCTCACACCTGTAACTTGGTTCTCATCACTCTGCCTCATTTCTAGCTCTACGCTGAAGGAACAGCTTCCTTTTGGAACATGTCATTCTCATGGCAAAGGAAAATGGCCCTTTGAAATTTTATTTCTAAGTGACATCATTCATGTATGCTCATAATCCATTGGCCAAATCCAATCAAATGGCCAAAGACAATGTCAATTTGTTGAGGAAGTATATTCCTCCTATAGGGAATAGGGACGTGACAAGTTGCATGGCAGTGGGAGAGAATAAGAATTTTTTTTTCAGGGAGGTAAGAAGTGAACAATTGGTGATAATAATAGATTTCTAGCAATTACCTATGTTGTTTTCTACTTGCCTGGGGCTTTCAGATATTCTGTCTGTTGGATGGCTGACTACTCAAATAAATATTTCAGTTGTTACCCATACTTTTCCTGATATCATAAATACAGGCTAAGTCATTGGTACTACTAGAAATTTCTTAACTGCTGAACATCTTAGCCTATTGACAATATCTTTAATGATATTTATTTTAATTTGTTCTTCAATAATAACATAATTAACTCAATTAATGACAGTTTTCGCCCTTCGTATATGCAAAGTGGTTCTTATAAATTGGGTGTTCTCATTCCCTGTATCCATAAATTCCAAGAAGCCTGAAACTAATGAAAACCCAAGTACTAATAATGAAATTCCAAGGAATCTTATAATTGACCACCAACTGGAGTATAAGCTGATCATGGTAAGAATCAGAAATAGCATAGACAAGCTATTTGAATGAAACTGTCTGCTTTTCAGGTATGTGGAAATGATCAAACCTTTTATCATGTTTTGTTTTTATTTTCTTCAAATATGTCACTTTTATTTCAGTGATTGGCCTTTTGAAATTGAATACATCTTCAAATGATGTCTGTGCTCACAGTACTAGGGTTTCTATTTTTTTTTTCTTATAAACTATAATGAAACTGAAGTTATATCTAAAAGTTTAGAATGTCTATATCCAGCCAGCATGGATGATTCATTCTTTGTAAATCTTCTTCTATTCAGAGAATTACAGACCATTTCCATAGTAAGATCATCTGACAATTTTCTTGGCTTCACATTACTAACAATCCTAGTCACTTAGTCTCCCAGGTATGTTCTCACCCTGTCTTGCTCTAATGGCTTTTGGGTTTTTAAGGTCTATCTCCTACCATCAATATTGTTTCACCTTGACTTTTAGATGGTGAGATTTCTTTATCTCACATCTCCCTAGTAGACCTATCCTTAGCACACAAACTGGACACATAGCACAGTTCCTTTCTCTGCGCTTCTCATTTCATAAATGCATCTTCCTAACATCTTTCTCTTTTCAGCATAATGGAGGTAAATAAAAACTATAATGCCAATTAGTTATTTGACTGCCCAAAATATGTATTATTCATAGGAATCATACACACTGATACCCCATTGAGAAGAATACTTTAATTACCTTAAATTATATAATAATTATACAATAATTTAATTATAAAATGCATTATCTGTCACCACAGGGACCACACATTCAATTTGTTTGTTCAGGTCAATCCTGGTTTATATTTATTGTATGTACATAATTATCTTTCATTCCCACAACAGTACATGTTTGGAAAATAAATTATATAGTTACCCTATTTATTATAGATATAGTATCTAATGCAAAGCTGGACTAAACCTTGACTTTCTTTTTATACATTTCTTCTTAGTACTTCCCTTAAAACATAAATCTATACATTTTGTAGTCATGCTTTTTCATTAAATGTGCTATTCTTACTCTCCTTCATCTTTACACACAAACTGTGTCACTCTACAACACACTGAATAGAATCTGACAAATGTTGTTTATCATTTGCCTAAATTCTCCTCATTGGTTTAAACATATTAGGTAATTGCTTCATCCATTTGGAAGAGGTTCCCCAGTTGATTCCATTATTGGTTAGTTTCTCAGCTTTCAGAGGCTGCTATAATCATCTGTCTGAGTCAGTTCACTCTCTGGAATTTTCCCTGAACATGCTGTTAATAGCAGCCTCACAATTAATAACTAAATATTTGCCTCCTTCCATTCCCATATTTAAAGGACTAGACCATAATCCATTGTTGTTATTGTTCCTCTAGTATAGGTCTCATTTTCCTTTCACATAGGTATTTCCTCTTCTCTAAAGCCTTGAATCTTTTCATAAATAAGTTCCTTTTTTACTTTAGTGATAATTTCTACCATTTTCAAGACCGAAGTACCTATACATACAGTCTCTTATAGAATAGTTTTCTCTACCTTTAAAATTTTGTATTCATTGTGTCCAACAAGGGAAAAGAAAATAAATAAACGAAAGAAAAAAAAAAAAAACCACCCGGCTCAGTAGTTTTGCAATACATCCATATATCAAATCATTCCATTGTACACCATAAACTTACACTGTGCTCTGTGTCAATTATATTTCAATAAAGCAGGAAAGAAAAAGAAAATTTCCTTCTCATTCAACTTGCTAGATACTTCATAATAGTTGATGCAAGTCTTGACTTATGTCTAAAACCTATCAACTCCACGTAGAAGAGCCTGTCATAGCCACCGATTTCTCATGCAAATCAGAAAAATGAGCCAAAATAATACTCAGATATGAAAGAAGGAATAACAGATGGACTTAGAGGGGAGATAAGGGGGGAAGAGGAAGAGGGAGTCATAGTGGCTTGGGCTGGGATACCAGAGTGGTTTATTTATTGTGGGAAAAGTCTGGAAATTGAGAGACCTTTTTTTTTTAAGATTTATTTATTTGTTGGTGGGGGGAAGGGAGCAGGGGAAGAGAGGAAGAGAGAGAGAGAGAGAGAGAGAGAGAGAGAGAAATCCCCAGGAGACTCCCTGCTGAGTGTAGAGCCCCATGCAGTGCTAGATCCCACAATCTTGAGATCATGACCTGAGCTGAAACCAAGAGTCAGATGCTTAGTCAACTGAGTCACCCAGGGTTCCTGGAAAATGAGAGAACTCAGAGAATGTAAAGTAAACCAGGCATAAATTGGTCTGGGGTGTTATTTATTAAATCTCTTTGCTAGCCTATAAGAGACTAGAGTAAAAAGTATAGACTTCCTTCACTTAAGTCTTTATTTATTAGTTAGCTTTCCAGATTATATGATATTCTTTAAATAGGCCTCTGTCCCTGATTTAACTCACATAAATGACTACATTAATAGTGTTACAAGCACATTAGTACCTATTTTGATTTCTAAACACCAAATAATTCCAAGTGCAGGCTTCTTAGCAAATTTGAGGGCTCTAGTTGAAGAATATGGGAAGTTCCTCTGTAATTAGGATAACCATTAGAAATGTTTTAATTAATGATCTCCATAGCAACACTCATAATCTGGATCTGTAATATCTACTGTTACAATTGGCACTGGTATGAAATAAACCTCAGCCAAGCTGGGCTCACAGAGCAAAGGAGCAAGGACACCTCAGACAGATTTCTGGAAAGCCAGATGAATTCTTAGAGACTATTTATTCTAACCACAGTTTTCTTTTTGAAATAGGATTTCATTCAACAACAAGGAGAAGAGTAACAGAATTTAAACAGTCAATATAAAGCCTCCTTCCTGGACCCAAAACCCAAATCCAGAAATCTAGTATCCTTTAGAGCTCTGTGCAAGAGCCTAAATAAACTTCCCAGACTTTACAGGTATATTTACAGTGCCAGGAGATAACACTGCCATCACACACCAAATCTGATATCAAATTGAATCTCTGATATTTTCAACTCAGGCATAGACTGAAAGTGAGAGACAGGAAATGACTTACTGTCTTTGGTGGGGCCAACGAAAGTCTGTCAAGGGCCCTGTGAAGCAGCAGACAGAGATACTGCAAAAGAAAACCAAAGACTACTTCTTAATAGATGTTGGAAAAATGAGCAAATCCTAATTCGGTTTTTTAAATCAGTATTTACCTTGGTGGCAGGTTAAAAATATTTGAGGCAGTTGACTTATTGAGAATGATTCGGTTGCTTTTATAAATGTGCCAGTTGGTATGGAATCAAATTTTTTTTTTTAAATCAAATCCACTTTTAAGTGTATTTATACAGAAGAAATGAGGCAAAGGAACCTCTCTCTGCCTTTGGTGGGGAAAAAAAAAAAAAGGTGAAAACAACTACTGTAACTCCAGTTCCACTTGAATGAATGATCAACCGTATTTCTCTCCCTCTAAACACTGCCCGCCATGTCCCTGGCCCTGTTCTATAGCTCCATGACCTCATTTATATAATTGAAGGTCAAGTTGTCCAGTGAACTGGTTAACTTGCACACATATGCTAAACTCAATAGTTAACTACCCTTGACGTATTACTCAAAAAGAGACCATTACCGTGCAGATCCTCACAGCCTTGACACATGCCAGATGTTCTCCAGTGTAACATGCTACCAAACTAATGAGCTGTTAGTGTTTGTGTTCATGGAATCTGTAGCAATTTTGCCTTAATTTTAGATATCTTAATTCCTCTTATATTTGCATTAAAAGTTCAATGATACATAATACTATAGAAACATGAGAGCCTGATACAATTTTGTATATCAGTCCCATTTACTTAAGGAATATGTTATAAAAAGCACAGAAAATTAGAATCAAATTAGTTAGACCATAATTGAAACAATGTGAACTCCAAACTGCAAGTTTTTTAATAAAGTAAAACAAGGGAAGGTGAGGACACTCTTCTATTTTATCTAAATGGAAAGGATCACAGAGAAACATAGTCAATTTTAAAGTGTGGTTGGACTGCCCTTTTTGGAATGTCCTCCTTCACTCTCTTGGCTAATTCCTGTTTTTCTTTCAGGTCTCCTTGGAAAGTTACCTATTCAGAAAATCCTTCTTCACATTAGATTATGCCACAATGGACCTGGTTTTTATTCCACCAGTTAGTTGTGCCTTTTTGGAATAATTTACCCCTTTCTTCCTGAGAGGTGTTTCATACATTCTTCTGCTGCAGACTGATTGAAATCATCCTCAATCTGCTTAAGGAACTTCTCCAGAGGAATATTATACCTATCCTTCTTTGTTAGTTTTTTCTTCTCACTGACTTAAGGAAAAAAGAACTAATTTGGAAGATTTACTTTTACTATATATTTTTTAAAACATTTTATTTATTTATCTGACAGACGGAGATCACAAGTAGGCAGAGAGGCAGGCAGAGAGAAAGGAGGAAGCAGGCTCCCTGCTGAGCAGAGTGCCCAATGTGGGGCTCCATCCCAGGACCCTGGGATCATGACCTGAGCCGAAGGCAGAGGCTTTAACCCACTGAGCCACCCAGGCGCCCCTACTTTTACTATATTTTTAACGGAGTTTTTTAAACAATGAATACTTACTTTTTATTTGATGGAACTTCAAGGAACAGATTTTGGGTGTAAAGAATTAATGGAGACCTAAGTTAATCAACTGAAAGCACTCACTGAACTCGCAAATTAAGGATTTGAGCAAGTTCATTTTGATGCTGGTTTGCATCGTCATTTTATTTTATTTTTTCTTAAAGATTTTACTTATTCCAAAGAGAAAGAATGTGAACACACTGGTGGGGGGCTGGAGGAAGAAGGGCAGAGGGAAAGGGAGAAGCAGGCAGGCAGGCTAGCTCCCCACTGAGCAGGGAGCGGGACATGGGGCTTGATCCCAAGACTCTAGGATCATGACCTGAACCCAAGCAGTCACTTAACTCACTGAACCACCCAGGTGCCCCTGAAGTCATCATCTTTGATCTTTTCTTATTGAATAAAATTCCTCCAAATTCCCTCCAAATTCTTATGCTGAAGTCCCAACCCCCTGTGCCTTAGAATGTGAATGCATTTGGAGACAGGAACTTTAAAGGGGTATTTTAGGTTAAAGGAGGTCATGAAATGGGGGCTCTAATCAAATACCATCAAGGTCCTTATAAGTAAAACAGACATGCACGGAAAGGAGAAAGGCCATGTCAAGACAGTGAGGAGGTGGTCATCAGTGAATCAGGGAGAGAGGCCTCAGGAGAAACCAGACCCACCATCTCCTCGGTCTTGGACTTCTGGCCTTCAAAACTGTGAGTAAATAAATTTCTGTTGTTCAAGCCACACAGTGTGTTATATTTTGTTATGTTAGCCCTAGCAAACGAATACAATAGGTAAATACCGATGGCTACCTAATATATTTAAACATTGGCATTTTATAAGATTTCAGTAAACCCTTGGGCTCGCTGTCTCTAAATAAATCAATTAAAGTTTCATCCAGTACATATCTGAACATTAGCCCTACTTCCTCAAAGTACACATCCCATTTACAACTGTATTAATCACTATCATATCACATCACATGGTATTCTTTTGTAAAGAATTACCAAAAAAAAAAGATTTAGTACTTAACAAATGCATATATTATGTCTATTTTTCTTCTGCTCAAATGTTGCTTTGGATTTCCATACCCTGGGAGATTTAATACAGTTTGACTCAAGCTCCCAGTTTTGCCAGCAGAGAAAGTTCAGTGCTTTCCCTCAAATTTTATAGCTTGTGAGGTTTTTTGTTTTTGTTTTTGTTTTTCTTTAGTTCTCATAGAGCTACCTCACTGTTCTGCATCTACCTAGGGAATCTGATTACTTCCTCACCCATCAACACATACACACTGCAGTTCAGAGCATAATCCTAGCTGTTAGCCAAATTCAATCACACTAGATATATCATCCCATTTGTAGTTTACTGAAGATTTTTTCAGATCATGGTAAAGTGAATGTTCAAGAGACCTCATACTAAAATAGGGGCTTTGACATATGCTAATATTCATTATACGGCAGAACCCAAGAACACTGGTCATTCTCCCAGAAACTCAACCTCTCAACATCTTTCTAATGTTCAAGGTTCAGGAAGATCATTGTCTCTGATTTGCATAACCTCTATCTTCCTTTTCAATTCTCCATTGTCTTAAGCTATTTATCTCCTTGGGAGGATTTTCCCATAAGACAATTTGTCATTCTCACTCTTACCTCTTAATTTATCACAAATTTTAATGTGCATATGAATGCAATATTTTAAAAACAAAATCTTGATCACATGTTTTATTAATTTAACTTCTCTTTGCTCACTAGAATTATGTGGCAAACATGTCTTAGGATCATTAATTACATCCTAAAATATTTACAATGGCTAAAATATTGTATTATTTGAATGCTCTATGACGCATTATCTATTCTACTGCATTTGAACATGTTAGCCAGATCCCATTTTTTGCAATTAAAAAATACCCTTATAGGAGCATCTTTGAACATAAATCTTTCAGTGACTTTTGACTATTTTCTTATAATTGATATGTAACAAGGGAATTCTAGATCAAAACTATAAAATATATTACTACCTTTATAAAACTAATCATTCTTACTAGAAATCGTTAGATATTGTAATGTGTTATTTTAACAACTTATAAAATGAATATTATGTAATTCATAATGATTTGCAGTTTATTTGGATAAGCTCTACCTTGAAAAAATTGCCTAAATAAATAAAAAATATCTTCAAATAAAGTGCATA
The DNA here is from genome assembly GCF_963455335.1 of Martes martes. Lineage (NCBI taxonomy): Eukaryota > Metazoa > Chordata > Mammalia > Carnivora > Mustelidae > Martes > Martes martes. The sequence goes on from NC_137890.1 coordinate 21,334,494, forward strand.
GACATATATTTATATATAATACAAGGTTGTATATATACTCATTATATGTGTTTCAATATATATGAATACTATTCACTTTAATTTTAAAGCAGCTACATGCATTTCAACTTATGAAGATTAAAAAATAATCAACTTTGTATTTGTGATTTGATGTGTTTCATTATTTGTCTCATAAATCTTACCACAATTAGTACATTTTAAGTAAAACACTATGCATATAGATCTTTTTAGCAATTTCTAGACTGCGTTTGCTAGTTCAAAGCATTTTCATACTTGAAAATTTAATGAATTTGAACAACTCTCTAAAATTGTTTAGACCATTACTTTCCATTCAACAGTGCAGATAATACATATTTTACTTTTTTCTAACAGTCATATATTTTATGCAATATTATAACAACAGAGTAATTGATGGATAAGAGTTTGACAGAATATTATCTTTATATTTTTATTTCACTAAACAGTATTTTTAAAGTTTAGACCCCACTTAATTTCTTCTTATATAAAATATATATTAAATATACATATATGCATGTGTAACAGTCTGAGAAAGTTATACAATATTTTACAATTATTTGGGATCTCTCCAATCATTTTCATGCTACAGATCAATTTATGTAGCCTAGAAATTGTCTGTCTCTTCAGAATTATAAGAACTTGCCCTTAAAAAACAGCCTAGCTTCAGACCTTTGGGAAAATTTTTATTTGTTTTTTTTTCCATTTTTCACTCAATTATTTTTATTTGCCTGTTTATTTGTTTGAGGAACTCAATATCCTAAAAACTTTTTTTATTATATAGCTACTTTATTTAGACAAAGCTCATGCATTTCTAATTTCATATAGATTTTGTCACCTAAGTTTATCTGGGTAAACTTTTTATTGCTTAAGCGTGATAGAGGTTAGCATCTTTTTCCTTATTACGGTTAAGTTTTTATTGTATGAAAAATACTTAATACATGCCGAACTCCCTGAAAATGTCTAATTAGACCCTGATACAAGTGAATTTAACAACACTTGAACATGTGAAAAATCCTTCATGCCATTCTTCATTGTACACATTGTTGGATTAAAATTTGGGTAGTCAGTGCTCTCTTTACTAATTATGTTCATATAGGAAAACATTGAACCACATGTTCTTTGTATCTGAGGAAATTCACCCACTGCCAAGTAAAGCGTGTGTTGAAATTATTACCATTTTCTGTACCAATTTCCCTTTCCTTGAGTACATGAATGGGATTGTGTGGGCAGAGGTAATCTGGATACTTTACAATGAGGTTTCATCTAAGTAGTTTAAAATATTATGAAAAGTGTTTCATACTTTTAAAAAACTACAGTTAAGTTGTACTTAAAATTACTGTCACATTGTCTGTGGATTATCAAGCAAAATGTAATGGAGAAAAATATTGGTTACCTTACCTAAGAAATTTATTTTATATCCACACATATCATTGTATAAATATATAGTTCCTCACTGGAAGACCACTAGCAGGATTATATTAATAATCTTGACATAGTTCAGTATAAGTTAGTGATAATTTTCTAACATCATTAGTATTTTGAGATGTACTGTTAATATTTGGTGACTGTCTTCCACTGAATATTTGTTTCATATTTTAGGTTGCAATATTTCTGTACCCAGGGATTAATTTTTTTTTCATTGAAAGATATAATGAGAGTCAAAAGGAAAATATAAGTCATTAACTAAAATTGTGTGTCACAATAAATGTTTCCTGCAATAAATATTTCCTTATCATATACAGTATATTGTAGACATATAAATGAATTAAAATAAGAGGTCAGTTTAATTTTTAAGAATCAAAATTTCCATTTTTTTTTCATAAATGCATCATTAATTGAATAAAAGAAAAAAATGTATTTAAAAGGAGATCCTTAGGGGCACCTGGGTGGCTCAGTGGGTTAAAGCCTCTGCCTTTGGCTCAGGTCATGATGCCAGGACCCTGGGATCCAGCCCTGGCATTGGCACTGGGCTCTCTGCTCAGCAGGGAGCCTGCTTCCCTTCCTCTCTCTCTGCCTGCTTCTCTGTCTACTTGTGATCTCTGTCTGTCAAATAAATAAATAAAATCTTTAAAAAATAAGTAAATAAACGGAGATCCTTAAATGAGCTTCTATTAATACCTGTTTCACTGCCAGAGACAAAACCAAACAATTATGATACAATGAGATAGTGCTAACATGGAATTGAGCTTATAAGGGTAGTAGAAAATGGGCCCCTTACTGAATATATAGGAAATGTTCTCTGAATTGAAGACAGTTTAAGGGACATGTGCCAAAGATAAATATTCATTAGAAAAATAAAAGGAGTATTTATCCCCTGGACGAAAGAAACAATATAGCTATTGATATTGAGATTTTAAAAAGCATGACCAGGTCTTACATAGAGTTCCCTAGAAGTAGAACCTGAGATGGGAATATTAATTCAAGGGTTTTTATCTGGGATGTGTTCTCAAGGGAAAGGGAAGCAGGAAAGTAAGACAAGAAAGGGGACAAAAGCAAGAGTGTAGTCTTTACAAAGACACTACCCAGAGGGAATGGCTTTGAGGACCAAGCTGCCACACAGAGTCAGTCCCACCTTCAAACCATCCTTCACTGCCTTCAGTTAGTCCCGGTCGAGCTCTTACCTCAGAGGTGGAATGGAGCGTCTCAGACATGGTGGCTCCTGTGTAAGGACAAGTCTTTTGGGAAGGGGATCACTGTGAGTTGGTTATTGGCCAATAATCCCAATAGGTGGGGCATGGGAGCAGCAGCCATTTAAAGGATCTGGGTGGGGGTGGGGCATCAAAAGCAGCCTGCAGGGGCGCCTGGGTGGCTTAGTGGGTTAAGCCTCTGCCTTCCGCTCAGGTCATGATCTCAGGGTCCTGGGATGGAGCCCCGCATGCATCGGGCTCTCTGCTCAGCGGGGAGCCTGCTTCCTCCTCCTCTCTCTCTCTCTCTGCCTGCCTCTCAGCCTACTTGCGATCTCTGTCAAATAAATAAATAAAATCTTTAAAAAAAAAAAAAGCAGCCTTCAGTGCTGCACTCCTTTTACTACTCAACTCCATTTGTTTCTTACCTTGAATTTGTTCATTCTGACAGTGTTGTGGGTTTTTTCTTTGTTTGTTTTGGTAAATTTTGGCTTATCACAACGTCTTGGAAAACTTACAAGGAGGGAAGAATGGGCCCAACAGTCTCTGTTGCTGGAATTGCTCTTGAGGTCTTTCCTGCTGCTTATTATTTCCATCATCCAGCCCCATTCTGGATTCCCCTTCAAATCTAGATTTCCACTGGGATTCAAGTACATCTGCTTAGTTAGGTGGCTTATCTCATGGGTGGATGCTGACCTTAATGAAGGGTCAGTCACTGGAAAGTGATGAGTCATCTGCTCATCAAGCTGTGATTATGGTACTTACCTATTTAGAGTTGGAACTAGAGATGAGAGCACCAAGAGATGCTCTGGTACGGTCACCTGAGGGCAAAGTGATTTCTCCCTCTTCCTCTTAGGAGGTGTCTGCTTTTTTCCTCATGGCTCTCATGGTCAATTAGCTATACTAGAACATTAACTCCCTGGTTTTTTTTGTTTGTTTGTTTTGTTTTTTTATTAGCACAAGAAGCTCAGTTTGGCTATATGATGGCTTTAGCAGAAGGTTTGGTGAGACTCCTATTGTGCCTTACCTTGTGGAAGCATTCCCTGTCTGGAGACCAGGAAGGACAACTGCGGATTTCTCAAGCAGTTCACTGGAGACGGGGTCATGAGGTCATCCTTACTCCTACCTATTGTTTCCCAAACCCATGATAGTATTTTGGGGGGACATAAGCACCATATAAGCACCATATATTCTGTCTTGAAAGAGAGAACACATTTTCTCAGGATGTCATCTCCTCTCAGGCCTCTCAGCTGTGTTTTTAAAAGGCCATTATTCCATTGCTCTAGTAGGAAACAACCTAGTTAACTATCCTGTGCTCACTACCACACTTCCTTAGCGGTAAAGCAGATTCGTTGTGGACCAACGTGATATTCTTGGAGGTATCCAGAACATCGAATTCCTTTGGATTATTTTAGGAGGGTGAGTAGATGAATTACATAGCACTGGGAAAAGAGAATTAGTGTAGAGTATGTAAATGTGAACTGCTTCTAATCTTTCTCCTTGATGGGTATGAAAGAGAAGACATTTACCAGATCAATAGTGGCAAATTATCCTACTTTGATAAGAATATACAACTCACACAGGTGTTGCAAATGGGACAACTAATTGGTTCAGTTTGTGCTAATCTGTTAGCCCTCGTCATTATCCATATGATTTTTTTCATGTACCAGATTGTTGAATTAAACAGGGTTATAATAGTGGCAAACTACATCCTTCAAGTCTAAAATGGTCCCAACGATTTCTGCCATTTCTCCAGAGGAATAATATTTTTTTCAATTTATTATCTTTTTTTTTTTAAAGAATTTATTTATTTATTTGACAGACAGAGATCACAAGTAGGCAGAGAGGCAGGCAGAGAGAGGGAGGGGAAGCAGGCTCTTCGCCGAGCAGAGAGCCCAATGTGGGGCTAGATCCCAGGACCCTGAGATCATGACCTGAGCCGAAGGCAGAGGCTTTAACCCACTGAGCCACCCAGGCGCCCCTCAATTTATTATCTTGATCAGAATGGGAAGATCTGGGTCATTTCAGGGCCCTCTACTTTGTCTTACCTACTGTAATAGCTGCTACTGTACTGGTCAAGGAAAAATTGTGAGGGTTCTGTCAGCTGCTAAGTATGTCAATTCCAATTTTACATTTTAGAAGTAGGGAAATCATCACGGGGTATTTCTTTGAAACTAGACCTGGTCCAGGAAACAATTTATTTTTATGTATTTTTTAAAAGATTTTATTTATTTATTTGACAGACAGAGATCACAAGTAGGCAGAGAGGCAGGCAGAGAGAGAGAGGGGGAAGCAGGGTCCCCACTAAGCAGAGAGCCTGATTTAGGGCTTGATCCCAAGACCCCGGGATCATGACCTGAGCCAAAGGCAGAGGCTTTAACCCACTGAGCCACCCAGGTGCCCTTTTATGTATGTTTTTATTTGAGTGTAGTTAACATGCAATGTTACATTAGTCTCAGGTGTATGATATAGTGATTTGGCAAATTTACACATTATGTTATGCTCACAGCAAGTTTAGCTACCATCCATTCCATTACATCGCTATTATAATATCACTGACTATAGTCCTTATGCTCTTCCTTGTATTCCTGTGATTTATTAACAATTTATTATTTAAGTTCCATGCCCCCCTATTCTAATGGGTTTGATGGTGCTTTTTATTCTCAGATAGCAATGTCTATTTGTACTGTATTCACCAACTTTTGAAAGGTCTGGAAAGGTCTGGGTATTCTGATTTCCCTAGAGTATGGTTGTGTAGGTAAATGACAATGGGCCTTTTAAGAGAAAGACTGAGGGAATCATTACTTTACGCACTTTCTGAGATATTACAGTGTGTCTCCTCATAAAAACCTTCTTTTCACTCTTTCAGCACGGTTTCTGATTCTGAAAACAGAATCAGGACTATAAATTAAGCAAGAGATCATGATTTTTTTTTTCATTTATATTGCTGACCTCAGCTTTCTGCTTATTTATTTTTAAATATAAATCTGCATAAACATATAGCTATATACACCTTCACGTGTGTGTGTGTGTGTGTGTGTGTTTGTGTGTGTGTGTGTTCAGTATAGTTACTTGATGGCTCTCTTGCCCTGTACCATCTCCATATTCCTTTAGCAACACCCTGGGTACCTTTCTGAACTTGCTGTCCAATTACATTCACATTTCTTATGGAAGTTAAGGCTTACCATATTTGTTAACGGGAGCCCAGTTCTCTAATTTCTTCTGCCACCTGTACAGATCTACAGAGGATAGTCATTACTGATCTTTCAAACACTGCTTTCCTTATTGCCTTGGTAAATGGAGTGGTCTCTTTACCCTTTCAAAGAATGTGAGGATTGTGTGTCTGGTTTTTGTCTTCTATAGGAAACACATTCTAGAACACTCAATTCTGTCAGTTTTTCGATCCCTTTCTTCCGAGTTGTGACTGACATTCTTGCATCTCTGCTTCTTTTAATTGAGGCCATTGCTTTTCAAGCCCCCCAGAGCAAACCCCTATGTTTGTTGTCATTGTTGTTGTTATTGTTATTATATGCGGGGTGCTAAAGTTGTTTTGTGTGTAATTCTTTTCCTCCATTAGCAGTCCCAGGACCTTCTCAGTCTGATAATGCTGCAATTTGACCTTAATTATGGCCATGGAAAATGGGGACAGATCTTCAAGAGGAAACATATTGTCTCTAAAGAAGTACTTTAAATACTTCTCTCATGGGCACCTGGGTGGCTCAGTCGGTTAAGCATCTGCCTTTGGCTCAGGCCATGATCCCGGTGTCCTGGGATCAAGTTCCATGTCAGCAGGCTCTGTCCTCAGCTTCTCCCTCTTCTTCTTCCCCTCCCCCTTTCATGCTCACTCTCCCTCAAAAAAATAAATAAAATCTTAAAAAAGAATAAATGACGTACCTCTTCTATTTGAAGCCTCTCAGTAGTCTTTGAGCAAAGAAAGCCTCTGTTTTTCAATAAGGTGCAATGGGCCATTTCTGAAGGACCAGAGGGTAAGATCAATTATGGAGTCAAGGTTTTGGAGTACATATACACACATTTCCATTCTAAATCTCAAAGTCCTACTCTTTCCCTGCCAAGACTCTACTCTAGTATTGCAAACTTACCTGTGCTGAAATTGTCCCTTCTCTGGTCTTGCGATTAAGTCTGGTGTATTTTCTTCAACTCTGTCTGATTTTTGGCTGTAGGAGTTGTTTCTCCTTGAAATTTCCAAGGAAGCCTTCTGATGCTCACACTTTGCTTTAAGCTATTAACAGATCTGAGCATATATTGTTATCTCTTCCACAAATTAATGGTGCTTCCTAACTGCCAACTGACCTCACAAGCACATATTTATTAGATCCACCCTCATATGCTGGTAGGGGAGGTAGTTATGGAACAGGGTTCTATATATCAGTAGGGGAAATGCAACTGTGTAACTATGTATTTAGTACAATGATAACAATGTATGCATGCTCCCTGATGGGGTAGGGATTGCTTTTTAGGGGTGACTTAGGAATAATTTAATTGAATGGTATTATTTGAGCTAAGTATGAAGCATTAATGGAAATTTGCTGGTATATATGTGGAGAAAAATTAATACAATTTTCCACTGAAGGATTTTCATCTGAGTAAAGCGATAATTCCGTTTGTCTTCTAGATATATTATCTTGAGAATAGTTAGCTGGCTATTGAAATACTCTAGCCAAGAACTGATGAGTTTCTTAAGTAAAGAAAGCCTAGAGACATGAGGATTTGATTTATTAAGAGTGACTCATGGGTTTCTTATTGAATGACTAGATGGATAGAAGTATTGAATTCTGAAATGGGGAATGTAGGAAGAAAAGTTTTGAACTTTGGGTTTCAGATGGCAGTGAGAATTGGAAGTGGAGAGGCCAAGTTATTTGTTTTAGATGTGTGGCAAGTAATCAGATTCTTTTAGAATATTTCTCAACATTGTTAAATATAGGTATGAAAGAGGGATGAGGTCATAGAAAATGCTCAGGTTTCAGAAAAAAGTGGAAAAGCATTTAGTTGTAACCATACTTATATTTGAAACATCTAAAAAAAGCAAAAAGAAAGCTTTTTAATTTTTTAATCTCTCATCTTCTTTTAAATTTAGCTGAGTCCTCCCTTGTACTATTAAACACAAATCAAAGAACTAAGCTCTTGAATAACATTGCAGTTTGACAAACTTTCGTGAAGAAAAGCATATGAAAGTCGTCCAGAAGACTCATTTGTTAGCTAAACTTGCCAAGACAACTACCACCAAAAAAAAGATCTGTCATGCACTAAAGAGTATTCAGAACAATGGCTTTAACCTTTGCAGAATGGGCCATTTTATTTTATTTTATTTTTGAGAAACAGAAAGAAGTATAACTATTAGATAAAAAGGAAAGTAATTTTTCTAAATGAGATGTAATTTTCAAAACATCTTTTGAGAAGATAGGAATAGTAACCTTTAATTATGACTGGGATTTGTACAGGAATACTGATACACCAATTTCATCAAAAGCAGATGTTCCACTTTCAGTGTTTCTCCAAAAGGAGGAAGATGACAATAGCAACTTAGTAACAAAAATAATAGGAAATGTAATATCTTACTAATATTCATTTTACTCAGATGCAGACCTTGCAATGGGAAAATCTTCTTTTGCTTAAACTAAGCCTGATTGCTATAATGATTTGCTAATTTTGCTCTCCTTGAAGTCATTCCAGCAACTTAAATTCTTGCAAAACGATGCTATCGTTTTCCATCTCTTGTTACTTCCCCAGTCACAGTGATGCTTTTGCACTTTGTTCTAAATATCCTAGATGGAACTCTGACAAATACATTAGGTATGCATCCCACGCTTCGGATTATCATCAATTCCAGATTTTCCTGGGCATCAATTTTCTAGTTTCAAGATTTGAAGGTTATATCTTTCTTCTCTTTAATTCTTCCCAGTTTGCATTAGCTCTCTAGAGCCAGTTAGAGGTCATAGGAACTCATTTGAGCTGCTTTTCTAAATTGCTCTATCATTTACTTCCAAAAGGAATTTGATATGTAGAGCAAAGTCCCCCCAAAAATATAAAAAAGATTCTTTTGTTGTAATCAGAACCTGTTTTCTTTCTTGTCTTTGTCACCTGTCTTTGAATCATGTCGTTGCTCATTTGCAAAACAATGATGAAAAGAGAAATTAATAAAAGCAAGTTTAGTAAAAACATTTCTATATAACAACTCAAGTGAAGGAATGAGATATCTTACCTCTACTCCTGTGCTTAAAGACATGAAAAAAAATAGATTGCAAGGTTAGTACATTTTCAACCATCATAAAAAAGAACAACACAAACATTTAATGTATTTGTCAAGTAATATAAAAAGTGATGAAAAATAAGTTATCTTTTAAATGTACAAAGATTAGAAAAATTTGAATAAATAAATTATTTTGTTTTAATTACATCTCACATCATGCTAATAACTTTACATAGATTGGTGATACAGTTAAGGAAATTTCGGTATTTAATTTTTGAAGAGGAGTCACAGATTTATGAGGGACTTTTATTAGCCTCAAACTTTATTGTAAGCTTTTAGTTGACAATAAGAAGCTTTTATGATGATGGTAAGAGCTGGGTTAACTCTAATTTTTTATCAACAAGTGGAGTTTTGAAAATCTAACAGGTTTTAGGGGCACCTGGGTGGCTCAGTGGGTTAAGGCCTCTGCCTTTGGCTCGAGTCATGATCCCAGGTCCTGGGATCGAGCCCCACATCAGGGCTCTGTGCTCAGCAGGGAGCCTGTTTCCCCCCTCTCTCTCTCTGCCTGCCTTTCTGCCCACTTGTGATCTCTGTCTATCAAATAAATAAATAAAATGTTAAAAAAAAAAGAAAATCTAACAGGTTTTAAGAAGAAAATATTATAAAAAAAGAAAATATTACTACAAAACATTTATGTCTTGAATGATTTTATTTTATATTCATTAGCTTATAACACATTTGCTAAACAAAACTATTGCCAAAAATGTACTTTTCTTTTTTTTTTAACGGAGTCCTTTTTTTTTTTTTTTTAAAGATTTTATTTATTTATTTGACAGAGAAAGAGAAAGAGAGAGAAAGAGAACACAAGCAGGGGGAGTGGCAGGCGGAGGGAGAAGCAGGCTCCATACTGAGCAGGGAGACCAATGCCAGACTTAGTTCTAGGACCCTGAGATCAAGCGGAACTGAAGGCAGACACTGAATGGACTGAGCCACACAGGCGCCCCCAAAATATGTACTTTTCTTTCTGCATGTCTACACTCTGGCTGACCAGTAAGTGACCCAACAGGCCATATGTGAAAGAGAAGAGTTGGCCACATTTCTAAATAAGGGTCATGTAGAGAGAGAACTGTGGCCCCAAATAATTTTATGGATGTAGTTAAGTTTTAAAGTGAGACTACTAGAAAAGACCATGGAAGAAACTAGTTTCACAAAGGGGAATTCTAACCAAACCCAGTACGGCTTATTTTAATGCAACATCAATACTAAGACAATTAAAAAAATGAAAAGAAAATGAGTGACTGCTAAATTATACAGTCCAGAATATTTCAACAGGTATAAAAGAGGGATTTTCCGGGCCAAGCTTGAATTTGTATGTACTCAGCAATCAGATGGAGAATGGTGTATTTACATCAGGGTACATAGCCAGAGAAGAAATTTTTGTATTGTCTAAAGTGTAAAGTTTTGTTATACATAAGTAAATGAAAAAGTAGATAAATATTTTATTTGAAATATTCCTAATCATGACAAGTCTGAAAAAAGTACGTACATCAAGATATAATTTTCAAGGTTTTAGTATACAAAGTTGTGTTTTTCTTAAAAGAGAATTTAAGTTATTCTACTTTTTTGATTCCTTTAAAAGACAATTACACACAATTTCCTAATCAAAATTTGAGTAAATGGCCTAAAAACTTGTGTTGTTACAATAATTCCTCAATGTTTATCTTGCACTAATGGGGAAAAGTTGAATTTCAATAAAATATTTTTATAAATGGTAAAATATGTTGAAATATATTGAAATCACACTACTTCATTTGATTTATTTCAATAAATTCAATAATCTTATTTTATTATATGTGATTATAATTTATCTTAATAGGCACTTTATTTTTCCCGCTCAATTATACACTCAAAGCCTGTCACTTTTGATAACTAGCTATTAAGGAAATTTATGTGAGGAATTTATGTAAGGAAAATTGTCCTAGCTACAAGATCAATGCTTATGGTAGACTCATCTTTAACACTTTCCCATTGAAGAGTGATAGCATGTGTGTTCTTTGCAATTGTTGCATGCATATACTGCTTGTAATTAGTGTGCTGAGTTTTTATGTATTATCCATTGCTCATCATATTAAATGGTTATCAAATGCCTAAAGTAAAAAATTAAATTCTAAGTGTAATGTTTCTCCATTTTTCATACTCTGAAAAATTAGCTCTCTAGGACTATTTGATTTTAAAAAGCAATTCAATTAATTTTTATTTAATGCATTTGAAAATATTTATAAGAATAATCTACACTAAATACTTTTGTTGTTGTTTGAAATTAAATACATTTTATTTTAAAAGGAAAATGCCATAGACAACCTGTAAAACACAAAACTAAAAAATCAAAATCAGTATAAATTTATGATACATAAAAACACTAACAATATTCAGTGTAGGTCATATTTATGGATAAAAATGTATCATGATTTCTTGCAATATGTTTCTCATTCAAAATGCATGTAAAATAACTTAATATACTCCATGTAAAGAGAATTAATCTGCCACATCACTTTTTTTTTTAAGATTTTATTTGTTTATTTGACAGAGAGAGATCACAAGTAGGCAGAGAGGCAGGCAGAAAGGGATAGGAGGCTCCCCAGTGAGCAGAGTCTGATGCAGGGGTGCATCCCAGGACCCTGAGATCATGACCTGAGCCGAAGGCAGAGGCTTAAACCACTGAGCAACCCAGGAGCCTCTGCCACATTACTTTTAAAGTCTCATTATTCTAAATGCATCATTTGTTGAACAAATTCATCCAAATTTGTTCAAGATAGTCGTGCTCTTTGTTATGGTAATTAACATTAAGATGAGAAAATCTTTAAAATTAAGCTTTTGTCACCATTTTATTTCTATTTTCTCTATATGTTCTTAAAATTGTACATATAAGAACATGCAAACTACTTTCTTTGTTTATCTTGGTATTGTTGTTTCAATGCCTGTACAGGAGCATAGGCCTTACCTGAACTGACCCCAGGACTTAAGATCTCATACTGTAATAGAAAGAAGAAATAGCATCTCTATTGTTTGTTTTACTTTTTTTGAAAAATTAAGCTTAAAATTGTTTCGTATATTTTTTAGGAATGGCTTATTCATATAATTGATGTTTTATTACTGGTAGCCTCACTTTTCACTGATTTGAAGAAACTCTTTGCAACAAGGAAGCACATATTCTATCTCTAATGTATTTTCCAATCAAGTGGAGGTTTTTTTAGACTTTATTCATTTTAGGGAGAGAGCATGCGTGAGGAGGGGGGCAGGCAGATGGAAAGACTCTCAAGCAGGGCTCCAGCAGAAACCAAGTCAATCCCTCAATCAACAGAGTCACCCAGGTGCCCCTGCAATCAAGTGTTTTATGAGCTGCCTTTAAATTTAGTTTACCACTTCTCAGATACATAGAAATATCTTTTTTTATATATAGCTTATCTTCTTCATATTATTTGCTTTTGGAGTCATGCTTAGAAAAATCAGAGCAATACTTATTTGTTATTTTAATGATTTTACATTTAAAACTTAGGTCATTCACCAATTTGAAATTTATTTTGGTATATCTGCTGCATCTGTTTTACTCAGCTTTAGAGCCACTCCTGGAATTCTTGAGTCCATAAACTGTTAATTTCTGTAATATACTTGCATACAATTTTCCATATATCATCCCACTTTAGAAAGTTCTCTATACCTTGGACAAGTAAATTCTTTAAAAACGTTCAAGTCACTGACTAGGATATATAACCTGTTTCTTATTTTTATGTCACAGCTGATGTTCTCAAGCTTTGCATAATATAGAATACAAAAAGAAAGCCACACAGAGTAAGAAAATATGAAACTGTATTACATGCACTGTTTTGAAATAAACTTAGGGAATGTCTGCAAGCAGGGAGACACTCATTTCTATGGAGATGGTGAACAGGATTGAGACTCCAGGAAAGAGTACTTAAGGGTGTATAAATATATGTCTGTGAAATCTCAGTGTTCGTCTTCTGAAATCATTCAGAACGCTGATCTGACAAAAAGTAAAAATGTTGGAATAGTAGCCTTTCAGGCCATTACACAGAGATACACTTTCATGGCGTGACGCACCTGTCAAACCAAATATGATATATTCTAATCTTTTAAAACCATTTAAATGATCTCATAAAAGATGACTTTAAATAATTTTAAGTGTTTGTATTAGAGTCAATATGAGGCTAAATGTATTATTCTGATTATTACAAATATGATACAAAATTAATTCATATTTTACCCTGATTTTCTGTGGAAACATTTAAAAACAATCCCTCAGGCTCATTTCATTTCTGGTTGTCTTTTCCCTGTAACTTAGTAACATCTGTCAGTGGAGATTCCCCAGGGAAGACAAGCCACTTCCCAATCCTGAGTCATTCACCTAGGCAACAGCGGGAGACAGGTGGGCAATGTCCTCCAAAGTGGGATTCAATTGCACTGACTGTTAGAGATGATTCCCAGAAGCCCCCATTTGCTCAAAACAGAGTTTATCCTTCAAATTTGCAGTGGCCTGACTCACAGGATGCCCCGCAGCCCTGCCAGCTCTTTTCTCCTAGAATCCACATCTTTCCAGCAGCCACCAGACGCTCCCCTGTTTTGTTTTAGTCTTCCGTGTGTGGGGCTATAGGAACCAGGATATATAAATATATAAAAACAATGCTTTATTTCTTAAGGTTATTTCTTTATTTATTTGACACTGAGAGACGGAGAGAGAGAGAGTGCGCACGCACAAGTAGACAGCAGCAGGCAGGAGAGAAGCAGGCTCCGTGCTAAGCAGAGTCCAATGCGGGCTTGACCCCAGGACCCTGGAATCATGACCTGGGTCGAAGGCAGATGTTTAACCAACTGAGCCACCCAGGCACATTGGAACCAGGATATAGTTTTATAAACAGATAAAATAAGCACTTACAATTATTCTTGTTCTGTGGGTTTCTTATGTCTGGATTAAGGATCTTTCAACTACTGCTTAACTATATGCTGACCAGGGGCGCCTGGGTGGCTCAGTGGGTTAAAGCCTCTGCCTTCGGCTCAGGTCATGATCCCAGGGTCCTGGAATCGAGTTCCGAATCAGGCTCTCTGCTCGCGGAGAGCCCACTTCCTCCTCTCTCGCTGCCTGCCTCTCTGCCCACTTGCGATCTCTGTCTGTCAAATAAATAAATAAAATCTTAAAAAAAAAACAAAACCAAAAACCAAACCAAAACAAAAAACCTACATGCTGACCAGGAGCCTGAGCATTAAGAGATAAACAATTGAACTCCCATTTAGTGAATTTCCTGTCAATCTCACAAAGTTACTGTAAAAGGGAGAAGAAAAACAATTCTACACTACTTCTCTTGCATTCAGGGGCACTTGCTTGAAATTTATTTTTATTTTTAGATAGACTCCTCCTCACACTGTTATCAATCCTTGAACTATGACCTAGGTCATATAGCATGCCCTGGTTTGTTTCGTCCTCTCTTAAAGTAATTTATCGCCCAATCTTAACATTACCTTCCTAATGGCACTTTCACTTCCCTTGGTGTGTCGCCCTTCTCTCCTCCTCCTCTAATCTTTTCTTCAAAAATGGGAGGCCATGTATAGTAATTACTGACGGTCCTCAATTTCCAGAGTATTGAGAGCCCCTTGCACTCAGGAACATAAAAATAAGCAGGTTAGCTGATACCTTTGGCTTTCTATTTAGTTGCCCTCTTTTATCTGTACAAATCTTAAGTCATACTCCTAGAGTGTTATTTGGAGAAGCCTCTGTCCCAGGTGTCAACCACTCCCTTTTCTAGCACTAGCAATCACTCCCTACATGATTCTCACAATTAGTGAGGTGAATATCACTGCCAGAAATGGTCAGCAATCCCCGTACGGACAGATGAAAGATGACTTCAGACTTTGCTGGGAAAGAGAGGAGAAGGCAAGGGGGTCCACCCCAGAGACCAAAACCCTTTGCTCTTCTTTGCTCCCACCTTTTTTGGTCCTTCGGGATAATCACATGTTCTTATGGCTGTTTCTCAAGCATGTGATGTGTGACAAGGGGTCCTACGGAAACTAGGAGGATCTGCTGAAGAGAAAGATACAATACGCTAATCTGTGTGTTCTCTAAATTCTACTAAACATAGCTTAAGGGACAATGCATCCATCTCTTAGCTCTCAGGGCTGCTGTTTGGGCTAGGAAAGCTTCCAGAAGCCAGCTCCCTGGGGCGTTCCTAGGGCAGAGTGGTCCTGCAGGCCTTGGTATTCCAAAGGCTCGTACCCTTCTCTGAAACCTTCCATCGCCCTCCAGGGGCCTCACTTGTTACATTTTAACAAGTCAGGTGTTATGGCCGATTTCATGCTTTACATTAACCCCAACATATCACGATGCAAACTAAGAACTCGGGCTACTGGTTAAAAACCAATGTGGATTTTTCAGTCCCCGATACAGGTACTCCTAAGGGGAAAAGCTGCCCTCTGCACCCCAGACTAGAGCAGGATGCGATGCAGTGGCCCAGGGTGCTGCAGCCAATGACTCAGGCCCTCTGCCAGTCAGATTCAGGGCAGCCTTGCCTTCCCCAGCCCGTGGGCCTTCATTTCTAGGTTTCTTTATCCAAGGCCTTGGGTGGAGGTCCTCTTCAGGAACCTCTGGTGAGGCCTCCTCATGGAGAAAAGAGGGGGAAATCTTTTTAAGATTTTATTTATTTATTTGACAGAGAGAGAAAGAGCCCAAGCAGAGGGAGCAGCAGAGGGAGAGGGAGAAGCAGGCTTCCCGCAGAGCAGGGAGCCTGATGGGGGGCTCCATCTCAGGGCCCCTGGGGATCATGAGCTGAGCTGATGGCAGATGCTTAAGGGACTGAGCCACCCAGGCGCCCCAAGAGGGGGTAATCTTGAAGACATCTCCTGCCCCCCCCTCAGCATCCAGTACTCTTCTTCTACTCCTAGATCCTTCTTGCCCTCCTCACTTCCCCCACTCCAGAATCCATAAAACTGATGAAGCCTTTTGTTCAGGACTATCTCAACAGTGGGATGACCCCTGCATCCACGCCGACCCACATTCTGTGGAGCAACACTGAACAGGGGGAGTCAGCACTTCTATGTTAGATTGCTGCTTATACCGCGGCAGTAATTAAAGCTTGAACTGTTCCATTTCTGACTTGTTGCATTTATTGGCTTCTCCAACACCTGGTAATTCCGTTCTCTCTTACCCACATCAGTTGAGCTCCTGACATAGACATCCATCACTTTGAAGATGAAATAGCAGCACATTAAACACAGGGATCAACAAAAGCAATTGACCCCGACGCCAAACATCTTTAGCTCGAGAGTACTTGGCGTTATGTATTGCTGATTCCCATAGATTTTTAATATGCACTTTGGCCATCTGTTAACTCTACCCGTGGCCGTATCAGTCGTGAGTGTTCTCATACAACTGAAACCTATCAGCATTCCATCTTCTTTCCCCTCTTATTTGTATTCTATTTCTTCTTTCCTTGGAAGGAAGAAATATAATCATTGCCAATTCCCTTGGCAATTGACCTTATGCCAAAAAACATTTAGTTCATGTATAATCTGGTGATATATGTCAGGGAAGCTGAGGGAGAAGAGGCAGGGCTATGAAAGAATTAATATCAAAGTATTTCTCCAGTGGATTGTGAACATGCAAGGTGAAAGTCATGCTTGTTCAACTGCAGACCATGACCGGTAATGATAGTTTAGGTTAAATGCTTTAAGGAAAGCTCTTGGTATACATATGAATATGATATATATTTTAAATTTTTTTGAGAGAGAGAGAGTGAGAGAGAGAGAGTGCTCATGTGAGCTGAGTGTTGTGGGTGGGGAGGAAGCAGAGAGAAAGGGAGACAGAAAATTCTGAGGTCATGATCTGAGCCCAAATCCAGAGCGGGGGGGGGGGGGGGCTAACCAACTGAACCACCTAGGCGCCCTGAATATGACATAAATTTGGGGGCATTTTTGTTATTTGCAAACAAGGAATCATGGAACACTAGATCAAAAACAAATGATGTATGTACGGTAACTAACATAACATAATAAAATTTAAAAAAACACACATAATAAAAAAATCTGGTCAGATATTGATTTTTCTCATACAGGAGTTCAATAAACTTTATCAAATCTGATTATGGTATATTTATCTCTGATTATGGTATATTTATATATCTGATATATTAACTTTATCAAATCTGATTATGGTATATTGTATCTAGATACAATTTACAATTGTATCTATATACCTATGGAAAAATACTCACCAGATTATAAATTTTAGCTACATAAATTATTTTTCATATCTCATATTACACGTAAAGTCAATAAAATATATAAATGTAGATTTATCTTGATCACTTAATCCAATAAAAATGATAAAATCATTAAAAAGTAGGCTTATAGTTTTGAAATGATTTTGTTGTATAACAAATACATGTATTTCTAAGTGCGTATATATTTCTAAGTGCATACTAGAAATTTATATATTTATATTTGATCATGAATTCTATTTGAAGAATGTTATTAAACTTTTTTTTTTAAGATTTTATTTATTTATTTATTTGACAGACAGATCACAAGTAGGCAGAGAGGCAGGCAGAGAGAGAGAGAGGGAAGCAGGCTCCCCGCTGAGCAGAGAGCCCGATGCGGGGCTCGATCCCAGGACCCTGAGATCATGACCTGAGCCGAAGGCAGCGGCTCAACCCACTGAGCCACCCAGGCGCCCCAAGAATGTTATTAAACTTTTTTACTGTGTTTTGTAAGTTATTACTTGCAATGATGGTGGCAAAATTGAATATGAAATTGTGCCAGAGACAAATTATAAATTATAAATTCTGGTTGGTCTGCTCCTGTGATTTTGTTTGAAATCTATTTCTTAACTACTTTGTTAATGATTTGGAAAAGTAGTTTTTAAATTAAACTCAGTTTATGGTAAAATAAAATATACCAGGAAAGACAGAAAATATTATACTACAAAATGAAAAGCAATCATTAGAGAAGAGTGGGAAAATATATTCGAAGAACAAAAGAGTATGAGTATATATAATTTTGCTTTTAATTAGGGAAGATAGTGTATTGCTTATGTTTTGATGTTTTAACTTGTATTATTTTTTAAAACCTGTACGTAACATATATATGTGTGTGTGTGTGTGTGTGTGTGTGTGTGTGTGTGTGTATGTGAAGGATCAACAATACATAAATATATGTAGATACACATCTAGATATATGACACCCTTGTTCTTTTGTTCTTATATCAAGTCATAGAAAAAATTTCTTTGCGCTGAATTCTCTTTCTCTTTCCTCTTTTATGTGAATTAGAGATAGAATATTGTTTTTCAAGAGAGTCTTACTTTTTTCTGTTAGTTTCAATGTTTCAATTTTAGAAGAAAAGAAGAAGGGCTTTAAATTATTAAGACCAGAGCCATATCCAGAGAGTTACTAAGGTCTTTAGAGAAAGAATAGACTCCATAGTGAGAACCAGAAAATGAAAATGGGTGGGAAAAGAGAAAATTGGGGAGAGCAGCTAAGTGCAGAGCAGTACACGATACAGCCTGATGTAAGCCCAGTAGGTTATTCTAGGAGAATTTGACGGTGTTCTAGAAGGTAATGAAGAAGACAAAGTCATCTATCTGTTCACCTAATCAGACAAGTGACAGGTGTGGGAAGAGACAGACAAGTCATGACAGAATATATAAATACTTCATGTAAATTCCACTAGCTTAAAAAAACTGGCTAAGAGGCTAAGAGGAAAGAAACACGATGTAGAAAATGATATTAAAAATAAAGAAAATTTCTTGAAGTTTTAAAGAAAGAAAACCACAAATATTACCTAACAGTAGGTAGTAAATTATGAAACTTGTTTCCTTTCAGAGAGTGGTTCAAATCAAACATTCAAGATAAAATGTGAAGGTTTGGTAACCTTCAATACGATAGTTCTCTAGCAGATTCAGGAAAACTTCAATGTTTTCTTTGACAATTCATTTCCTTTTTAAAGGCACAAATACCTTCTAGCAAGACTGGGAATTTTTTGGATGAACAAGACCAAGATGTATTTACATTCTTGTTTTTATGACTGTCTTATGTGATGCAGAAATGTACTAAGCAATGTACAGATTACTGAAAGCCCTATGGAGTAAAAAGCAATTAAGCTGAACATTTAATTTCAAATCATGAATATTTAAATCACTAAAAATATCTGACTTTTTTTTTACATTTTCAGCCAACCTTATAGTCTTGAATAAAATATACTTATTTGAACAAGTTCAGATTTTAAGAGCTTTGAAATTTATGAAACTTTCCTTCATAAAGCTATCTTATGGGGCACCTGGGTGGCTCGGTGGGTTAAAGCCTTTGCCTTTGGCTCGGGTCAGGATCCCAGGGTCCTGGGATCGAGCCCCGCATCTGGCTCTCTGCTCAGTGGGAGGCCTGCTTCCTCCTCTCTCTCTGTTTGCCTCTCTGCCTACTTGTGATCTCTGTCTGTCAAATAAATAAATAAAATCTTAAGGAAAAAAAGCTATCTGATAAAGAAGATATGCAAGTTCTCAAAATGTTTCTTCCTGGCATTTCAAAAATATTATCAAGGACTCTAGTGGTAGTATATTCAAGATGATGACACATGGATGATGATGCTCTGTGTGGACTTCATGCACTTTGCCCTTGGTCTAACAAGTAAGTGGATAATTTTTTGAGTATCTTAGAATGTTTGTACTAAAAAAAGTCCCTGTGGACTACAGTATAAGGTTAATATAATTAAAGTCTTCAGTTTCATCTCCATGATAGTTAAATTTCCATTGTTCAATAGCCATAGAATCACAACTTCAGTATAACATGGGTCGTACTACTTCTACATTATGTCCTTGGTCACAAAGAGAACACTGATGACATAGGAAGAGCAGTATAAATTTATACACTCTTGGGGAGAAAATATTTTTTGGCATAATCTTCATTGGCAGTTCATCAATTCTATTGCTTTCATCTATATAAAATGGAATTTTATGTTTCAGAAAGGTAGCAATTTAAAGTAAACAATCATGTGGGCAGGATTATAAAAGCATAAAATAAAATTTGACATCAGTATAATGAAGTACTTAAAAGTAGAACATTTGGGGCAGGCAGATGGTTTCAACACTGTCCCTGTCAATTAATTTCTTTGTGAACTTAAGAGAATGATTTACTGTCTCCAAGTTATTTAATGGTAAATGAGGATAATAATAGCTCTTTTTGTTAGTGGGTTGTATTCTTATTTAATAGTTACAACTGTATAGTGAATTTAAATGCTTAGAATGGTGCCTGGCACTTGGCAAACACTCAATAATTATCAACAAGATTAGTACTTATGTTCAAAAGTGATTTAAATGTTTTCAAATTTATGTATATGCAGTTTCATAAAAACATAGTACCACTTAATAAAGACAAAAATATAGATATTGATATAATAATTATTATTATAAGTTGTGTTGACACATTAATAGGTTAATAGATCCTCACTAGATAGAGATTTTAAGATTAGAACCTATGTTTAGTTGTTTGTCAATTTCTAAACCAGGCAGAGTAATTAAAAATATATTTTATCATAAAATGTTATAAATACACTTTAAAAATTAAAGAAGGCATCACTGCTAACTGTGATTTTATGGTGTACTCTAACTTAGAAAGATGTTCAATTCCTAAATTGCTGCCTTCCTATCCCTGAATAATACTAACCAATTTCTGACAATTGCTTGAAGGTGTTGAATGGAGGACAACCTTATTAACAAAATTTTTACCTAATACGAATCACCCTTCTTGATTTTGGAGATCTTATTTTTAATATGATTCCACAGAGAAATTGAAGATGATTGAGTGGCTTGTCAGACGTTCCTCTGATGCAACCTTTTCTAATTTTCTTCCTTCTTTTTTTTAACCCTTTCAGTTTGAGTTAATGCCTAATTTTTAAAGAGAATTGATAAGGTATTTCATCATGTCATCTTTTCAAGAAGCAGCTCTCAGTATATAATGATTTGAATTTGACATGTAAAGGACAAATATATCTCAAAATCACCTACCAAGCAATGTAGAAATGTATCAACAAACCACAATAAATTAAATAAGGAATTAGTGGGGTATAGAATGTAAATGGAAATACATATATTCTTCCTAATAAACATGGGTCTTTTTTTTCTGACTTATTTTATGTATATATATGTGCTAATAATGCACTATTTGCAGATTTGAATACTTTGATTCTCTTTAATTTTGGAAATTTAACTGGTCTTTATTCTTTAAAATTTTTTAAATTTCTTTCCACTTATAAATGGGTTTTATATATCTGAGACACTGTTTTCCCTATATATTCCAATGTTCTCAAATCTGTTTAATTAATAACTCAGTTATAGTAAAGAGTTTACTTAAATTTATATTGTTCTAACACTTCAGGAATTGCCTGGTAGACTTTTACGCTGCTTTTTTTTTTTTTCCCTTCATTTTGACTTACTGACTTGGTGTTTCACCATGGAATATTTGTCTTCAAATGTGAAAATCCCATTGTGTACCTCTTATCAATGGTCTAGAACCTTTCAAGTAGCGTCCTCCCAAACTCCACGAAAAGCAGACTACTCCAGACCTTCCAACAACCCCTATTTCCTTTCTTACTGTAAGATTTTTATTTCAAAAACAAAAGAAATTAAAAGAAAATTTGTTTTCTCGCTAATAGAGTAACTCCTTACTAGTGACAATAATATGGTAGAATCATGGTGAGGTTTAGAGCCAAATAGCTTTAGTTTGCTCCTGACCTTGTTTTTCCAGTTGCTTAACTTCTCGAACTCTCAATTTTCTTTTACAAAACAGAGGTTGCAGATAAATGTACAGATGTTTTTGTAAGAATAAAATGAAATAATTTTGCAAAGCATTTAGCTTGTTTTGCGATATATGAGAAATGCTCAATACCTGTTAGACCACCTGCCTGTATGATATGAACAGTTCTATAATAAATTTCCTTAATTTTTTAAGAAAATTGCATTCTTAAAATAGTTGTGATACTCTTCTACGACTCTGCCATCACTTACAAGTCAAACTAAATTAAAATATCTTGGCATGTAAGGTATGTTACTTTTTGCATAGCTTCATTCAATGTTCTGTGTGATATATGGATTATATGTTATAAACATATAATATAAAAAATAAACAACTTCTATTTGTTTAGATTTTTAAATTTCAGGATATCATATGGAACACATCAAAATGGAATTTATGTTGAATAACTAATTTTGGAAATTGGTAGGTGAGCACAGATATATGGATGTGACTTTAATTATAAAGTTAGCTTAGACCTTCCAGGACCATATAGAGGTCAGGCAGCTCATAACAGATTCTACTCTTTCACTGTACTTGATTGTGACATCCATTTCTGCAATGATAGTTATTTTAGAATTTGAACATTTTAAAAAAATGTAGTGCAATAAAAAAAACTTGAAAAAGTCATTTAAGGAAATTTTAAAGAAAGAAATTAAAATAATTCAATAGATGGAGTACTCAGTGATAAGACACTAAAATGACTACATGTCTTTTTAGCCTGGAAATAAAGGGGCTAAAAGAATATCACTGCTGTTTCCAAAATTAAAACAATAACAACAACAACAAGAAAGAGAGAGAAAGAGAAACAGAGAAAGACAGAAAGAAAGCTAGATTGCAGTCATAAAAAGTACAAAGTTATTATAAAAGTCCAAAAACTACTAAGATTTGCAATTTGTTCAAGATGCATGCAGCTCAGCAGACAACTATTCCACAAAGTTCCTTTTTCCTTCTTCTCTCCCCCTTTTCCTTTATATCTAGTAGAATAGGTTCTCATGTTAACAACAACAACAATAATAATTTTTTGCTTATGTCTACCCTAGTATTATTAAGCAAGCTTCTAGGATCTGAAATTGCATTGATTTCTCTTTCCCAATTTTTAATGTACTATCTGACACATTGCATGAACCAAATAATGTTCATGGAGAAAAGGTAAAATCATAAATGCATGAGCAATCCTTCAGACAACAAGAATTAAAAAGCATCTAGGGGCGCCTGGGTGGCTCAGTGGGTTAAAGCCTCTGC
The DNA here is from genome assembly GCF_963455335.1 of Martes martes. Lineage (NCBI taxonomy): Eukaryota > Metazoa > Chordata > Mammalia > Carnivora > Mustelidae > Martes > Martes martes. The sequence continues at coordinate 21,357,429 of NC_137890.1, forward strand.
CTTCGGCTCAGGTCATGATCCCAGGGTCCTGGGATCGAGTCCCGCATCGGGCTCTCTGCTCAGTGGCGAGCCTGCTTCCCTTCCTCTCCTCTGCCTGCCTCTCTGCCTACCTGTGATCTGTCTGTCAAATTAAATAAAATCTTTAAAAAAAAAAAAAAAAAAAAAAAGCATCTAAATTGGCAAGGAAGAAGTCAAACTTTCACTGTTTGTAGATGATTTGATACTCTATGTAGGAAACCTAAAAGACTTCACCAAAAAATTGCTAGAACTGATACATGAATCCAGTAAAATCATAGGATATAATATCAACTCACAGAAATCTGTTGCATTTCTATATACCAATAATGAAGCAGCACGAAGAGAAATCAAGGAATTCATCTCATTCACAGTTGCACCGACAACTATAAGATACTTAGGAATAAACCTAACCAAAGAGGTAAATTTCTGTACTCTGAAAACTATAGAACACTCATGAGAGAAATTGAAGATGACAGAAAGAAATGGAAAAATATCCCATGCTCATGGACAGGAAGAACACTGCTAAAATGAACATTGTTAAACATTATTAAAACATCTATAACAACAAAAATGTCCATAACATTAAAAAGTCTTTTAACATTGTTAAAATGTCTATACTAACCACAGCGGTCTACACATTTAATGCAACCCTTATCAAAATACCACCAGCATTTTTCACAGAGCTAGAACAAAATCCTTAAATATGTATGGAACCACAAAAGACCCCAAATGGCCAAAGCAAACTCAGAAAATAAAACAAAACAACAACAACAGCAAAAAAGCAAAGCTGGAGGCATCACATTTTCAGACTTCAAGTTATATTACAAAGTTGAGGTGATCAAGACAGTGTGGTAGTGGCACAAAAACAGACACAGGGTTTGGTGGAACAGAAGAGAAAACCCAGAAATGGGAGTGCCTTGGTGGCTCAATCAGTACCTCACTCTTGACCTCAGCTCAGGTCTTGACCTCAGGGTTGTGAGTTCAAATTGGGCTCCACAATGGGCATGGAGCCTACTTAAACAAACAAATAAACAAACAAACAAACAAAGAAAAGAAAAGAAAACCCAGAAATAGACCCACTGTACATGGCCAACTAATCTTTGACAAAGCAGGAAAGAATATCCGATGGAAAAAAGACAGTCTGTTCAACAAATGGTGTTGGGAAAACTGGACAGCAGCATGCAAAAGAATGAAACTGGACCACTCTCTTACACCATACACAAAAATAAATTTGAAATGGATGAAAGACCTAAATGTGGGATAGGAAGCCATTAAAATCCTAGAGGAGAACATAGGTAATAACATCTTTGATATCGACCATAGCAACTTCTAACTAGATGTGTCTCCTGAGGCAAGGGAAACAAAAGGACTTGAATTCATCAAGATAAAAATCTTCTGCAGAGTAAAGGAAACAATCAACAAAACTAATATGCAATCTTCAAAATGGGAGAAGATATTTGCAAATGACATACAAGATAAAGGGATAGTATCTAAAACATGTAAAGAACTCATGAAACTCAACACCCCAAAAATAAATAAATGAATAAAAGAATGAATAATCCAATTAACAGTGGACAGAAGACATGAATAGACACTTTTAAAGAAGGCATACTGTTGACTAACAGACACATAAAAAGATGCTCAACATCACTTATCATCAATGAAATATAAATTGACACTATAATGAGATATCACCTCACATCTGTCTGAATGCTTAAAATTAACAACACAGGAAATAACAAGTGTTGGCAAGGGTGCAGAGAAGGAAGAACTCTTACACTGTTGGTGGGAATGCAAACTGGAGCGGCCATTCTGGAAAACACTATGGAGGTTCTTCAAAACTTAAATGTAGAGCTATGGCAGGACTCAGCAATTGAACTACCGGGTATTTATCCAAAGGATACAAAAATACTGATTCAAAGGGGCATATGCACCCCAATGTTGATAATGGCATTATCAACAATAGCCAAATTATGGAAAGAGCCCAAATGTCCATCAACTAATAAATGGACAAATAAGTGGTGTGTGTGTGTGTGTGTGTGTATATATATATATATATATATAAAATGGAATATTACTTGGTCATCGAAGAGAACGGAATCTTGCCATTTGCAATGATGTGGATGAAGCTAGAGTATGATGCTCAGCAAAATAAGTCATCAGAGAAAGATAAATAACCATATGATTTAATTCATATGTGGAATGTAAGAAACAAAACAGATGAACAGGGCAGGAGTGGCAGGGCGAAGAGAGCATAAGACAGACTCTTAAATATAGAGAAAATAATGAGGGTTGCTGGAGTGGAGGTGGACAGGGGGATGGGTTAAATGGGTGATGGGTATTCAGGAGGACACTTGTGATGAACACTAGGTGTTGTATGTAAGTGATGAATCACTAAATTCTACACCTGAAAGTAGTAGTATACTGTGTGTTAACTAACTAGAATTTAAATCAAAAGTTGAAAGAAAAAAAGCTGCTATATCAGAAGTACTCAATAGTTGCTATAGCAATCGTACAGACAACTAAAAAGATACTGCTCTGGAATAGCCTTTGGCTACAATCGATTGATTATTCTACTAATGGATTACACTCTTCTTCCTCCTTCCCCTTCCTCTCCTCCTTCTCCTCCTCTCCTCCTCCTCCCATCCTCTTCCTCCCCTTCTCCTCCTCCCCTCTTCCTCTTCCCCTCCTCCACCCCCTCACCTCCTCCTCTCCTCCTCCTCCTCCTTTTTCTTCTTCTTGTTCTTCTTCTCCTCCTCCTCCTCCTCCTCTTCCTCCTGCTTCTTATTTTATTTTATTTATTTTTGAGAGAAAGTGTGTGCACATACATGGGGAGGGGAGGAGCAGGGGGGGGGAGAGAGAGAGAGAGAGAGAATCTTAAGCAGGCTTATGATCCTGAAATCATGACCTGAGTTGAAACCCAGAGTTGGATGCTTAACCGATTGAGTCACCCAGGTGTCCTGATTACACTCTTCTAAATAGTTTGTTTTGCACCTGTTTTATAGATTACAGAGTGTTAAAATATTTGAAATAAAATTTGTTTTTCTTTTAAAAAATGACACTCTAATTTTATAACAACTAAAATAAATACTTCAGATTGAAATTATTAAAATAACTAAAGGGATATGCACATATACTCATATTACTCTGAGCATTATTGCTAAGATGTTAGAAGTATCACTGCTATAGTTCTCCACTTTTAGAAGACTACTGTTAGACTAATATCATTTTCTGGAGATATTTCAAGTCACTCTCCAAATAGAACAGAGGTACTCAAATGAAGGATGCCATTTCTTGAAGTTTTTTTAGTGTTTGGTAAATGAAGGAAGATTGAATACTTGATCTAATATACTATAAAACTATCTTATGTGATTTTATCATTCTAATCAAATTTATGATAAATGCTATAGCTTTTTTCTATTTTTAAGTATTTTAGTTCATTGTGGAACTAGACTATACATAGTACAATAAACAACTATAAGTTCAATGTAGTCCTTGATCCAACCGTAAGGGGAAAAAATATAGTTTTGCCAGCTATGAAAGGTACAAGAGGACATGCTAGTCCTGCATGTAACCATATAATTTCAAAGTCAAAACTAAAAGAACAAATCAAAGCTAGTGATATTGTATTATAAAACATCTGAAATGAAGTAGTTATTTCAAGTATCAGTATAAACAACACAACAGAAAATACCTGCCATTTTAAGAAATCAGAAAAAAAATCTTTATGATGGTATTATGTTTAAATTAGTTAATCGGAAGACTGCTCTGTTCAGTTTCCAGAATTGGAAGATTTTATCTGGAATAAATGCAGCCTGAGATTAGTATTGGATAAAATCATCTGAAAACCAAGAATCTCTATCATAGTGTTTCTTTCATCTGTCACTTTAACCTTAATGAGTATATTATAATAAGAAATGAGTCCCCACTGACATGGGTGTGAGTGGCGTAATGGCAGTGTGTCCTTTCTTCTAGGTGCTTTCAAGGCTGAGTCGGGATTTATTTTTTTCTCTACGGTCATAATTTCATTGTCTTACAGGTAATCCATCCATGGATGCTGTTGCTGACCAACTGCTGCTGACAGCAATTTTTGCTTCCTAATAGGGACGTAGCTATGCCTATTTTTGAACATTTTTTTTTCCCTGCTTGGCATTTAGCCCAGAAAGAAATACTTTATTTTCCTAGATGTTCTTTTTTTTTTTTTAAGATTTTATATATTTATATGACAGACAGACATCACAGGTAGGCAGAGAGACAGGCAGAGAGAGAGAGAGGGGGAAGCAAGCTCCCTGCTGAGCAGATTGCCCAATGCAGGGCTTGATCCCAGGACCCCGAGATCATAACCTGAGCTGAAGGCAGAGGCTTAACTCACTGAGCCACCCAAGTGCCCCTTCCTAGATGTTCTTGACCTCCAAAGTCAGAGGACCCTCCTCAAATTTTCTCCAATCCTACATACATATACATTCTCTTGCCTTTCTCCTGATTCCTCACGCATAAGCTCTGAACTACTCTCAAATGCTTCTCGCACTCTTAAACATTGTCCTTCCTAAGAGATTCCTGCCCTGCAATAGTTCTCCCACTCCCCCTTCTCTAACCTCTTTCACCTCAACTTATCTCAAAACTACAATGCCCCTTAAGTTTGCATTTAATCATAGCCACAGATTTAGGATTCAACCTAACGTTATGCTAAGGCGTAAGGTATATAAAGGTGAATAAAACATAGCCCTCTCCTGGGGAAGGTCATGTTCTAGCATAGAAAAATGACAGAAAACCATTATTATTATAAAGGACTGACAAAATCATTGTAAGAGATAACGATCAGATTTAAGGTGCACATGAAATGGACCCTATTTGAATATGAAGCTTAGAAAGTGGTGAATTAAAAGGAAGGACTTCTTGCCTAAGGTATGAACAAGAAGAGAAAGATGGAATTCTAGGGAAAGGAGCACTATCACAAAAGGCAGGACGGCAATACCTTAATGCTGTTGGAGTGTATGTGGAGAAGTGAGGCAAGAGCCTGAACGATGAAAATCTTATTTACCATCTTAAAGACCTTAGCCTTTTTCCCATAGGAAAAGCAGATATGTCAGAGAGTTTTTAATCATGGGAATGACACGATTGGATTTATAATTTATACAAATTACTCTGATAAAGGTGTGGAAGAATGACTACCAAAAGCACAGACAATAACAACAACAAAAATATATAAAGAGGAGTACATCAAAATAAAACATTTTAGGGCATCATAAGACACCATCAGTGAAGTAAAAAGATAACTCCTGAAATGGGGTAAAATACTTGCAAAGTATATATCTAGTAAGAGATTATTATCTAGAATATATAAAGAACTTCTTCAATTCAACAATTTAAAAAACCCAATTAAAATGGGTAAAGCACTTGAAAAGACATTTCTTTAAAGAAAACATAAATATAACCAATAAACCTGTGAAAATATGTTCAACATCAGTAATATTAAGGGAATGCAAATCAAAATTACGATGATAAACCACTTTATACCCATCAAGATGGTTAGTATCCAAAACAAAAACAAAAATAAAAGATAATACAAATGTTGGTGAGGATGTAGATAAATTGGAAGTTTTGTGCACTGCTGATTGGGATGGAAAATGGTGTAGCTGATGTGGAAAACAGAACAGCATTTCTTCAAGAAATTAAAAATAGAATTACATATGATCCAGCAATCCTACTTCTGGGCATATGCCTAAAATAATTGAAAGTAGGGACTCAAACAAATATTTGTACATCTATGTTTATACCAGGTTTATTCACTGTAGCCAAGAGGTGGAAACAAATCAAGTATTTACCAATAGATGAATGGATTTTGCCACAACACACACACACACACACACACACACACACACACACACACTGGAGTATTATTTAATCCTTAAGAAGGAAGGAAATTCTGACACATGCAGAGTGGATAAACTATGAAGAGTTTAGTATAAGTGAAATTAACCAGTCACGAAAGGACAAATACTACATGATTCTACTTATATGAAGTACGTAAGGTGGTTAAATTTATGAAGACAGAAAGTAGAGTGGTGGTCGTAGGAGGCAAGGGGAGAGAAAAAATTACAACAGAAGGTTACTGTTTAATAGGTATAGAGCTTAAGTTGGGAAGATGAAAAGTGTTCTGGAGATGCATGATGGTGGTGCCGTACAAAAATGTGACTGTACTTATTACCAGTGACTTATAGACTTAAAAGTGGTTAAATGGTAAGTTTTATGTTATGCATATCTTACCATAATTTAAAAAAAAGCGTATGTATTGCCATAAATTTGGACAATATTATTAAAGATAAAAGAGCATTATTTGAGAAATACCCAAAAAATAAAATGGCAGCATGTAAAGAAAGAGAAGGGTAAACAAAAGCATCTAGTATGGGTTGATTCTACTTTACAAGCCTTTTTTACATTTTCAGCAGTGGTAGACTACACATACAAGAGAAGGGACCTGGATTCTCTTTCACATGGCAAGAGTTGCTGACCAGATGGATCAGAATGATGATGGTGGGATGGGGGTTTTCCAAAGCATCACAAGTTTAATAAGCTCCCTGGGTGACTCAAAACCTTGAGAACAATAAATTGGAGAGAAAAGATAGATTATATATGAACAGACACTTCTCCAATGAAGACATACAAATGGCTAGCAGACACATGAAAAAATGTTCATCATCACTAGCCATCAGGGAGATTCAAATTAAAACCACATTGAGATACCACCTTACACCAGTTAGAATGGCCAAAATTAGCAAGACAGGAAACAACGTGTGTTGGAGAGGATGTGGAGAAAGGGGAACCCTCTTACACTGTTGGTGGGAATGCAAGTTGGTGCAGCCACTTTGGAGAACAGTGTGGAGATTCCTTCCCTATGACCCTGCAATTGCACTACTGGGTATTTACCCCAAAGATACAGATGTAGTGAAAAGAAGGGCCATCTGTACCCCAATGTTTATAGCAGCAATGGCCACGGTCACCAAACTGTGGAAAGAACCAAGATGCCCTTCAATGGATGAATGGATAAGGAAGATGTGGTCCATATACATTATGGAGTATTATTCCTCCATCAGAAAAGATGAATACCCAACTTTTGTAGCAACATGGACAGGACTGGAAGAGATTATGCTGAGTGAAATAAGTCAAGCAGAGAGAGTCAATTATCATATGGTTTCACTTGTTTGTGGAGCATAACAAATAACATGGAGGACATGGGGAGATGGAGAGGAGAAGGAAGTTGAGGGAAATTGGAAGGGGAGGTGAACCATGAGAGACTATGGACACTGAAAAACAACCTGAGGGTTTTGAAGGGGTGGGGTGTGGGAGATTGGGGGAACCAGGTCGTGGGTATTGGGGAGAGCACATATTGCATGGAGCACTGCGTGTGGTGCAAAAACAATGAATACTGTTATGCTGAAAAGAAATTTAAAAAAAAAAGGTATGAAATACAAAAAAAAAAAAAAAAAGAATGAATTTAGACATCTGGAGTACACCAACATTAAGGGGAAGAAGGGCAGTGATATTCAATATGGAGATAGAAAAAGTGACCCAACAGATGTACTATGAATCATAAGAGGTAGCTGGAAATGCACCAGACATATTCATGAAACAAGAGAGCAATTAACTGTGTCAAATGCAGCAGGGAATTCCACTAGATGTAAACCATGTATAGTGGGTTTACAAAAAAATAGGTTATTACTAGTCACTTTAGCAGGGGCATTGTCAAAACAGCTATAGAGTCATAAATCCAACTGACCTAGGTTGAGGGAAAAAGCAAACCAATGGATAAGAATTAAGAAGAAAATGGCAGATTATGGCTTAAAAAATAAGGTTTAATTGGAAGGAGAAGAGAGAGACAATAGCTAGAGGAGTAATTAGATAAAATAAAGCTTTAAAAATTCATACAAATAGGATGTGAGCAGGTTTATAGACTGAAAGTAAAAATCCAGGAGAAAGAGTAAAAAAGATACATAGAAGAGAAAGGAGTAAAGGGATGAAACATTAGTGTTCTGGCCAAGACACATGGCACTCTTGACCTTGACCTGAAGGTGTCTAGTTAAACAAATACCTCTCCTGGATTTCCAAATTCTAGTCAGTGTTTGCACCAAGTCATGAATTTCTTCAGGCCAAATGAAAACATGTCAGCTCATAATTATTTTCTTTCCCAAGAAACTATGACAACACATACATTGTGCTCCGGATTTTTAGTAGATGTTCTGGAAATTCAAAATCTAAGTGTTGCTAATCATTCCAGAGTTTGCCGTCTTTTCTGTCTCCGTTTGAGGCTCAAATACAAGCCTGGGAAAATTTATATTCCATTTTTAATTTTGCTTCCTCACTCAGGATGAGTGCCGAGGGGCACATCTACACAGGCATGAAGAAAGGAAACTTTGCGTATGTGTCTCTGCTCCAAGTGAGGAGTGAAAATGGGGCCAGCTAGCCAGAGCACAGCAATTAGATCTATACCTCCTACAAGAAATCATAAGGTCTTTGCAGGGATGCCTTCATTTTCAGGTGCTGAGACCTGATTCTACTGTCATTTTGTTTGTAAGACAGAAGATGCACAAGAGATTAAACAATGCTTCAGGGGTAATAGAAATGTGAAGGAGCAACACCCTTCCAGGGGAATCTCAACTCTAGCTCTACGAATAAATTCTGCCTCTGTATATCCATCCTCTTCAGGAAGGTGAGCGATTAAAGTAAGGACCTATCTAACTTAGACTATAAAATGTGTTCTCAGAAATTAGTTTTTGAAAATTTGATACAGGAAGTCTTATATTACTAGAAAAACATGGATTATGTTACATGAACTCTTCTAGGGAATGAAATCATTAAATCTTTTAAGTCCCAAAAGAACATTGAAGGAATTGTGCTAACCCAAAGTTGTACATTCACATTTTTGACAACCTTCGGGGTGCATACATATGGAAGCAACAGAGTGGTTTATCAAAGTGGCCCTTATATTGAACATTTTTATTGTATTTTCCACTCACTGGAAAATGCTAATATTTTAATCTGCTTTTCTCCATTATAAGGAAAGTACATGCAAAAATTATTCATGTGTCTTTACCAGCAGTTAAGACTGTAAGCATCTCCAATGGGTATTTTTATAATCCACTGTACTGATCTGCAATTCATGATGATGGAATTTTTCAGCTAATAGTTAACTATTTAAAAACTACAAAAAAATTCACCATTCTTTATTCTCTAATTTTGGTAGAATTATACAAACCCAACAAGATTCAAAGGGAGTTTTAAAAACTGATCAGCAAATGGGGGTGTTCAGAAGAATATTACTAACATCAAAATTTGGAATCATGAAGATGTATTTCAAAAACATCTCAGTCCCCTGTGTCAAAAATTGCCATCCAAGTTCATTTACATTTTACTAGTCTCTTTCCTTCACTCACTAGATTTATTAATTAAAAAATATTTCCTGGGTTGTCTAGATGGCTCAGTGGGTTAAGTGTCTGACCTCTGCTCAAGTCAGGATCTCAGGGTTCTGGGATTGAGCCCCATGCACTGAGCTCCCTGCTCAGTAGGGAGTCTGCTTGTCTCTTTCCCTCTCCTTCTGCCTCCTCGGTCCTGCATCCCACTCATACGTGCTCTCTGTCTCTATCTCTCTCAAATAAATAAATAAAATCATTTAAAAAATCCTGATTACTTTGTCCTTTGTGCCAGATTCTTATCTGAGGGATGGTGATATAGGAGAGACCAACAAATGCTTTCTGTTCATGGAGTTAAAGTTCCGGTAAATGTACTCTTTTGTTCAAACTTTCTCATATATTACCTTTATGAAATGTCTTCTCATTTCCTTTTCCACCGTCTCTCTCTCTCTCTTATTTATTTATTTATTTATTTATTTATTTATTTATTTATTTATTGGTTTCACACTTGGGTTACTGAAATACTTACCCAACCAGGAGTTCTTTTCTCCAGTGTTTCTCCTTTCTTAGCTAGTTTACCCTCTTCTGCAAGATTTATTATCCTAAATAAAAATCTGAATTATGTCAGCACCCTGCTCAAAATCTTTTAATTGGTCATCATTGCCTGGAAATTCCCCAATATTGCTTCAAGGCTTTTCACTTTTTAAAAATAATTTGATTTTCCAGAATGTTCTGCAAATCACACCACTACACTGATATGAATACAAATACAAATACGAGTACAAATACTAATACTAATACTAATTTTATATATATGTGTGTGTGTATATATATATATGGTATAATACTAATACTAATTAATACTAATACTAATGTTGAATAGCCTACTCTCAGATCTACCCTTGGGATTGTCCATGGTTTGGTTATTACTATACATCAGAATTTCCTGCTCTCTTCTGTCAAAATCTTGACTTATTTCTGAAGCATTTGAGGATACCACCTGTTCCAGGATACGATGTAGTGTATCTTCCCCCTTTGTATTCTCACAAACTACTTTTTATTTGTGTAAGAGATCTCACAGTTACCCTTGTATCTATCTACTTTTCTACCTATTTTTAGGTTTTAGCATTCATAGGATTAAAAAGGAAAAAAAAAATAATTCTGAAGCTGAAGGAATCACTTCTTCATCCTGACTTCATCACTCCCTGGGTGACCTTGAGAAATGTAACGTCTCTCTCATTCATTTTACCACCACAAAGTGAGACTAGATTACTCATAAAATGAGGAGAGCTCACACATGCAGAAATCTATAAGGCATCAGGGTCCACGTGGAGAGTACACTTCTTCCTCTGCTTGCCCTTTCCTGGGAAGGGAAGTATTATATTAATCCATAAAAAATATGTAAGCTATATCATATTGCATCATATATTGACTAAATCTATACAGTACATTTTATTGCTGCTGTACTATAATCATTTTCCTTATTGCTGACTTTCTAAAAATTAGTCGCAATGAGAGCTTTAAGGCTTTATTACTATAGGTAAATTTCCTATTAAAAGAATCTTATTTTTCAGGGACCAACAATCCTGCAATTTAGATGTGGAAATTAACTTTATGACACATTTTCTTTTATCTCGTAAAAAGAAATTGTCCAAATCCAAAGGAAATAAGACTTTGAGTATAGACGAATGTTAATAAATATAAAAATGCAACCTACTGCAATACCACATTATGTTACTCTACTGATTTTCACTGCCAACAAGTGCATTAATGTGTAGTATTTTCAGGGGAATTAAGAGAGGGAACATTTTTTTGGCAAAGGATAGTAAAGGGTTCTAATTATATCCACAAGAATATCGTAGTCTGCGTTTATTATAATCATATGTGACTTTGGATACAAACTATCAAAAATAGTTTAGTACACTTCCTGATAACTCATGATTCTTTAAAAAAAGTGCTTTACTTAAAAGATTTTAGTAAAAATTGTAATGTGGAATATTTTATATATGAAGTTCATCTCTCTAGAATATCAAACATATATAAAGGACAATTTTAAGATTGTGACAATTGTGTTGATGTATTTTCAACTGTTTACCTCCTATTATTAAATAAAATTCCCAATATTGTTTGAATTTTAGCCATTACAATTTTTGATATAGATTTGAGCCAAATCTATATAAATTAACAGAAATTTGAAGTTTTTCTCAGGTTTGGAGGGAATTAACATTTTACTAATATCTTAGTGTGCATTGAATTGAAGAGTATAATCATACATATTGTTCAAATTGTTCAAACACTTTCTGGACATTTTTATTAAAAAAAAAAAGTAGGGGTACCTGAGCGGTTCAGTCAGTTAACTGGCTGCCTTCACCTCAGGTCATGATCCCAGGGTTCTGGGATCCAACCCCGCATGGGGATCCCTGCTCAGCGGGGCATCTGCTTCTCTGACTCATTCTCTCTCTCAAGTAAATAGATAAAATCTTTATTAAAAAATGTATGTGCTATACTCATGCAGCTCAAACCAGAGCAAGATATGAAATTACAAATGAAACATTCCAAAGACCCTAGGATTTCTTTAGTCTGAATGATTTAGCTACAAAAAACAAGCAAATAAACAAACAAAAAAGCCCACCTTAATCATTTTTATTAAGCCTGGTACATCAGCTGATGAAGTCTTATCTGGTTGCAAACTGTTCTTACAACTAGAATCAACTAATTATTCGCAGTCTCTTAGTAGGCACTTAGTAGGCAAAGTAGAAGGACAAGAAGGAGAAGGAGGAGGGGAAGAAAAAGAGAGAATAAACACTTTCACCTTGTCTCTGTCTATATAGTTATTTGCTTCCTAGCTACTAGTTACTTATCATGAGGTCCAGGCCACAATGTCTGTGATCGTTGTCATGGCTGGTACTCACTTTCTGAGTACTTAAGGACACCACATTCCAAATAAACTTAATTATTTATGGGTAAAAGAAAGAAAATTAAAATGTGCACAAGAACTGTGATTCTTAAGACAAACAACGGATTCAAATAAATAAAAACAGTGTTTTCTATAAATCTGAGTGAAGATGAATTTTTACTAATTTTTTAGTAAAGATGAATTTGAACAGAGAATAAATAGAAAACAGGGAAATATATACAGTATAGTTTCAGTGTTATGAACCAATTAACTGAAGTCTTAAAATAAAAATTATCCATAATGATCAATATGTACATTAATATTTGATTACTACTTTAGAGGTAAATCTTTTGGCTAGATTACCAACTCGAAGTGACTATAAGAAATTATAAATTTATATCCTGGTATATTGGAAATATCTATTTTTTTGGTATGGGTGCCTGTCCAGTTAGCTAGCATCTTGGAAGTAATGACTGATTTTATTTTATTGTGATTCTAACATGCATGCATGTACTGTTTCCTTGATATTCAATGAATATTAACCTAGTAAGATAAGACCTGTTCATTCATGTGCTTATTTAAAATGAAAGAATATAAAATCTGCTCAGTATATTAAAAGGTCAATCAAAACTGGCCAGTTTCTAAAAAGGACTACTGTCACTTGTGAGGACCTGACAAATGTCATGCTCCTGGTTACTTTACTCTTACTTCCCAACTGATTGTGAGGACCTGCATACTTTGAATAGTAAGAGTAATGGGTAAACATTGAACATAACATACCTTCTAGTTGCTTTATTTTGTTGCTTCTTCTGAAAGTGGTCAGAATGACAGTCATTGGACTTGTCACTTGTATGTTTTACTGCCTTGTGTGGTTTGCTGGTGTTTGGTGGCTGTCTTCTCATTTTCAGAAGGCATTTCACTATCTGCAATTTTTCGTCTTTGCCCTGTGGTCTCCAATACAGTTATTTTTCACAAAACGCAACCATTCTTTCTTGTCAGCAAAATCTGTCTGCTTCTGTCATTTCATAGGCATAAATATTCTGCTTCAAACTAGCTGAAAAACGTTCCTACAAAATTTCTCTGCCTCACTCACATTATAGAAACAATGTAACCTCACGGTAACAGTAGATAGTCAGTTAGAAATGCATTCACAACCCAGCTCAGTGAGTAAGGTGGTTGCCTTATTTGTGACCCGATTAAGTCATTAGATAGTAAGGATGTCCAAATGCAGTTACTGTCCCCTAACTAGCAATGTACAAGGCCATGATCATTTCTTAAGGACTGGTGAGACAGAGACTTGTTTTAATGAATGCTTAATAACATACCTTCATTTAAAAATCAAATCAATATTTTAAAAAGCCGTTCTCAGAGATGCAGTATTCTTTAGGTATATAGGTATTAGTCTGAACAGAAAGAAATTCATGAAGATTGCTCTTAGCGCACTTCTCAAAACAGAAGGGTACCTATTGCAAGAGTTCAAATCACTCTATTGGAATCTACATATAACTGCATAAAATGTTATAGCCATGTCTTTATACAATGATAAAGTGTCTTTAAGGTTGTGCATTCTTAGCTGTGTCATTGGCTTTACCTTCAATGATTACAAAAATAACAAAACAGAACAAAACCCTCAACATTTCAACGCTATATGAAAAGCACGAACAATTTAAATTCTACATACATATATTCTTATTGCTTTTGTCATTCGTACATTGGATTAAATCCAAAGTTGTGAGTTGATTAGTGCACAAAAATGAATTTATAAATGGGTTATTTTAAACATTATGGGCCATAATCTGTATTTGAAGTTGATATTTTTTCCACTATAAATCAAACTATAAAAAATGCCTTTATACTACTAACAAACACAATCTAATCTATGATGCTCCTTAAGTATTTACTATACTGTGTACACTTCATTTCCAATTAAGTGTATGCAACAGTGTTCAAAAACAAAATAAAAGATCGGTCTAAGTTACCGGGAACATATTTCCAGTCAGATCACAGGTTGTTAAGTTCTGCCTTCACCAAAGGTAAAACGTGGGGCCGGGGTGGGAGGGTGGAGGGGGAGCTTCTCCAATCTGAACAAAGTAGTTACGCCCTTCAAGGCCTGCAGAAGGAATTCAAGGTAGGTAGGAGTGGGTGAACCTGGGGGAGTGGACGTGCAAATCCTGAGATGAATATTCAGCTCAGTGACTAGTAGTAGAGCAGCAGCTTCAGGTGACAGAGAATAAAATGAGACTCATAAAGACAACATATCCTAGGTCAGCCAATAGTTGTGCAATTTCTTTCCTCTTACTGATACTTTCCCCAGCCACTATTCTGCATGTCTGTTGAGAGTTTCTTTCCCCCGAAACTCACCAGAGACGATCCTCACGTGGGATGGTTTGACTTATATTTTTTTGACTTCATGATAGTGCCAAAGTCATAATGGATTCGGTGGAAACCATACTTAAGAGTTTTGAATTTTACTCTACGTCTAGGCTAACTGTATGTGCTATTCTCTGGTGATGCTGGGCAGCAGTAGTAGGCACATGATCACGAAAGTAAACAACCAATACACTGACAGCCATTTCTGTTCCCTTACAGTCATTCTGTTTTTCACTTTCAGTAGAGTATTCATTACATTACACGAGATACTCAACACTTTATTATAATATAAGCTTTGTGTTAGATGATTTCACCCAGTTGTGGGCTAATGTAAGTGTCCTGAGCACATTTAAAATAGGCCAGGCTAAACAATAATGATAACCAGGTTAGGTGTATTAAGTGCATTTTCATCTTATGATATTTTCAATGTATAAAAGCTTATTGAGACATAGCCCCTTTGCAAGTCCAGGAAGATCTGTAATGGCATACAAATACACAGTGTCTCACCTACCTGAACCAAATCCACAGGACATCTGTCTGTCTGATTACCTATCTCTCTATCTACCCGTCATCTATCTATCATCCCTAGCCCTGTTAGGGAAGCAGAAAGCTGAAGTTTACCTTCCTTCTTCACCTGCCAGTCTCTTTCTGTATAGAGAAGTAAAAATAAGCATGTCCTTTCACAGACACAAAGTTCCTAATGGAACGAACTAGCAACAAACAGAGAGACAAAATCCATCTGCGTGTCAGAAGGCAGCATCAAGGAAGGATCCCACAATCAGGGCCCTCTGGCACCTGTCAATGGAGGCATGGAGCAGACACTGGCAAGCAGGCAGGCACAGTCCTCTGGTTGCTGAAAACGGTGCTAGAGAGAGTTCCCTTTTCCAATACCCTTCCTTCCCTCCCTCCCCTTCCTTCCCCTTCCTTTCTTCTCTCTCTCTCTCTGTTTCTTGTTAAATACATTTTGCTCCACCTTGCACCAGCCCAAGGAATCTGTGAATGTCTAGGAGGTGAAGGAAGCATCCTGGGCAGCATTCTTGAGGATGGAATGAGGAGAAGAGGCAATTTTAAGTGCAGGGGTAGAAAATGCTTGGGTCCAAGAAACACCTAACTGTGTGACATTTCTTACGTGGCTATTCCAAAGTGAGATGTTTGAGTGACTCAGATTATTAAAATTGTCAGGCTATATAATCTTAGGTAGTTCATAGTTTAGTGTAGCTTTAAAAATCAGTCATCCAAATAAATAGTCATCTGTATCTGTAACCCAAATTTCACTAATTTTAGGAGGTAAGGGGAATAAAATAACAGAAAAGCACCCAGGGGAAAAATACACAACTGAATTATCCTTCCATAATATACAATGTAACTTTCACAGGTATGTGATACTTTTTACATTATTTTCCTAAGTATTGGTTTAGGCTTCAAGAGGAGAAGACACAGAATTAAATGAAGAATAAAATTTCCCAATTTTCAAAGTTTTTGTTTTATACACACACAACACACACAATCAAGACACATATAAAAAAAGTAAAACGTTAACAAAATACATGGTTTCACAATATTATTTTTTCTATTTTTTTAACTTACTAAGGACTTTCAGATCGTCATGTAAATCTTGTAATAAAAATGAACTCTACATTAAGCAAAATACCAAGGAAAAGGAAAACTAAAATAGTACATAGTAAGTAGGGTACCAAAATACAAAACAGGAAAAAAAGAAAGGAGACCTATATTTCACACACTGAATCATTATCCATAATAGCGTAGTTTGTATAGAGTAAAATGAATAATGATAATGATCTGGAATTATATAATAAGGAATAATTTTTGATACTTCAATAATTTAAACAATGGGTTTTTTTTTTAAGATAAGTAGTAGAGAAAATGTGAAATATGCAAATAAATAACTATTCAAGAAAGAAAGTTAAAAATAATCCTCAGGTGACACACTAGAAATATATCATATCAAACAAGTCAAGACAACAGAAAACGGAGACTAGTTCACAGTAAGAAGTCAGTATTTCATTGGCTTTGCTCTTTTGTCTTATCTTCATTATATGATACTTAGTTTTACATTATTTGTAAAAAGTATAGAAATGGAGAGATTCAAACAACAACAACAACAAATAAACAAAAACAAAACAACCCTCTAAGGCAGATGTGACTACATTTACTCACTCAATACTTACTTTTTTCTGGACCCAAACCATCATTTGAAATATTGGTGAATTTGACAAGAAAAGTTGAAGATGAGTGGCTATTGCTAACATCTTGTTTCCCATCCCTCAAATCAGACAGCAAGCACATATGCTTTTAAGAAGGCATAGCCCACCACTGCGACATTTGCAAGCGCCCCGCTACTTGAGGACATGACCAGTGAAAATTTCAGCTCACAGGTCTTCTTGGCATTGTTTTCTGCTGGTGACTGATGGGATAAAAGGATTGCTAAAAGATTATGCTACCCCCTCCTTCAAATCTTCCACAGTTTCTAATGAAAACAATCACAATGCCTTAGAAAATATAAAAGAAGAAAAAAAAAAACTGGTGAAATCAGCAACTCTTCCTGCAAAACTTGCATAAAACGAACACAAATGCACAGATCATAACCTAAAAAAAAAATTGTTTGCTTCTTTCCTTCATTTTTGTAAACACAAGAGAAAAGTTTATTGTACCAGGTGACCAAAATTGCTGATGATGCAAATTCTTCTCTAGCAGTTGTTCACTGGAGTGTTTTAACCTAGGTTAAAGATACTAAAGATCTTGAAGTATTAAAATTAAAAATATAAGGAGTACTCATTTTATCATACTTGTTAGATTATTTTATAGAAAGATATTTAATACCCTGAGCTTAGGTTTTCTTTTGAAAAATCCCAGTTGAAGACTAAAAGCACTTCTGTGATTTAGATCAAACTTAAAAAGGATATATATAAAATCTGTTTTAATCAGGAAAAGAATCACAGAATTATATTACTATTGAAGAGTTATGTTTTTAACTTTTTAAGTTATTTAAGTTAGATTTAAGAAGCTATTTAAGTTAGATTTAAAAGGGAAATTTTAAAGGAAAAAAAATTACTTGCTCATTGGGACATTTCTCTCATGAAATGGCATTATATGTTGGAGATAGAGATAACATATTTCATTGTACCAATAAATAATAACTGAATAGTATAATACCCAAATATATTTCAACTGTTTGCAGTTTATTAAATAAATATACATAATTGTTTTATCAGTCAATTAACAAAAAAAGACAACTATGCATATTTCCTTTGGCAATTTTTAAAACTATAGGCTGTCAGAATAAATTCGGTAGTATATATGGAAAACACTGTTAATAATTGTTGCAGATGCACTCGGTTTTCCCATTACTATCCCGCATCATCAACGTGATAGATAAAACAGTTTAAAACAAAGTTTTTTTTTAAAGGCATTGACATATAATAGAATTAATCAGATTTATTGATTAAAATGTCTTTTCTTGGCTTAAGTCCTGTCTCTATCTTCCCCCAACTTTTTTTTTCTTTTCTTTTTTTTTTTTTTTTTTTAAACCCAAGAGGGAACATATAAACCACAAAAGGACAGGTTAGTTCTTATTCCCCTCGGAGGGTACATTTTCTATGTGACTGGCAGGGTTGGCACCCAAGTAAGCTGATCAGGCTCATCTGCATAGTTTCTGTCTTTGGTGCTAAGTATGGTTTCCTGTCCCACCATCTTCTATCACTGCTGTCACCACACTTGGGGTCCTAGGTAGAGGTGTGCGTAACAGCCTTGAAAATCCTTTTGATCTCTGAGTTACATTCATCATAATATCACTCTCATGAAGCACAAGGCCAGAAACAAATTAACACTTGAGAAAAAACAAGTTGAAAGTGACATGATTGTAACTTGCTTGGTGAACGGCAGGTTAAACGGCAAACCAAAATAGAGAACAAGATGGAAAGAGAGATGTTATTTATCTACTTCACAGTTTTCTTGGATTAAATCCAACCAGATTGAGTGAATTCTTGAAGTTATGAACAACTAGAACAATGTAAATTAAAAATTTTTCAAAACACAAAATCAGCCATTTAAAAAGTGATCACAGAGTGCAGTGTTTTCACTGAATTGAATATTGTTAATGGTATAAAAGGATGAGTAATCACTTAAAATTATTTTTGGTTTTCCTATATAGACAGATGCCATATCCTTACATTATTTGATTAGCACTTTATCTGGCTCATTGCATTACAAAAAAATTATCAGACAATGCTATTTTATATACAGTGCATAAAAGGAATATGGCAATCTTGACAAAGAGGTAAATTTTTAAAAGAGCCATGAATTACAGTCAATTAAAACAACATAAACCATAATATTGTATCATAGAACGAAGCCCAACAAGAATGCACAAGCATGTATCTGGTTCATGTGAATAACTCATTATACAGAATCTTTCACACCAAAATTATATATCCATCGGGGAAATAAAAAAATTAAAGGGGAAAAGTGTGAGATCCCCTCAACCCCAAATCGTACTTAATACATGGTACCATCCCAGTTATAAAACACTGGCACTATCCAAATATGAAAAAATATATACATAAGACTATACACAGATATTCAGAGTTCATGACTGAGTTGATATTTGTCTTAGACACTTTTTTTTTTTTTTAATGGAGATTTTCTTCACAGCACCTGTAGATCTAGTGCAACAACAGGTCCAGGTGGTAAGACCCACATGGAGTTTCAGTTATAGAATGATTCTAAAAGGAAAACATAGCAGCAGTAATAGCAACATGATTCATTAAAAGAAAATCACATCAAATGGAATTTTGTCTAATACTTCTAATATTTCAAATATGAAGCTAAAAGCAAAGTTACAACCATAATGATGTAGCGGGATTAAGGGTTAGTTTAAAATTATTTATCCAAAATTCTTACATGATTATTGAATTTATGCATTTATTTATTTACTACCTGATAGATACTAAATTCAGACTTCTTAAAACCAATTTAAGCTTAATTATTTTGAAAATTGCTTTGGTTTGACTGTAACCATATTTTTATTTTCCTTTATTTCATTGTTGTCCCATTTTATCTACATGGGAAATTTCCTGTTTTGTAGAAAAATTTTCAAATGAAGAGAGTATCTACAGAAGTGAATATAATAAACTGGGAGCAAAACTAAACCAAACATTGCTCTTTCCTTTGCATATTTACAAATTTGTCATAGCTGTGGTACACACTGCATGTAAATAACTGCCTAATTTCCTTTTTTTTTTTTTTTTGGTTACTTTGAAATTACATTTTTAAAGGAATTATCTTTGGCATGTATATTAATATTGGCATGAGTTAAAATAAACAAATATGAAAAGGATGTGAAAATACATACTACTAATTGAACCACCATGCAAAATTCCTAGAAATCAGATACAGGTTAAATTTAACATATGCTGTATTTTTAAAAATTATTTTAAAATAAAAATTACTTATTTTCTTTAGCCTGTCTTCATTCTCTGACAATGCAAAAAAGCCTTTAGTATTATTTATACCAAATATAGTAGACTTTTAACGCAATTTTATTTTAAAAATATTTGCAAATAGAAATTTCACCATAAAATTTAATAAAATATTTACACATTGTTTAACTTTAATACAAACATGCAATTTTTGCATATTTGGTTGTATTTTTTAAGTTACTTTACAAAAACGTGCATAACATGATATAATATTTTTCCCAATATGATTATCTTAAATTTTCTCAGTTAGTTGTTTAGGTGTTATGTCATTTTTTTCCAATTCAATGACCAAAATGTAATTTAAACCAATAAGACAGTATTTAAATTATGCATAGGAGTACCTACATTCCCGTTAAAAAAGACAGGTACATAAAAATCTGCATTATCAGTATTGTTTAAAGAATCACAGTTCAGGGGCGCCTGGGTGGCTCAGCGGGTTAAAGCCTCTGCCTTCGGCTCAGGTCATGATCCCAGGGTCCTGGGATCGAGCCCCGCATCGGGCTCTCTGCTCCGTGGAGAGCCTGCTTTCTCCTCTCTCTCTGCCTGCCTCTCCGCCTACTTGTGATCTCTGTCTGTCAAATAAATAAATAAAATCTTTAAAAAAAAAAAAAAAAAGAATCACAGTTCAAATGTTTAAAAAAGGGATTGAAATTATTAAAAAATTATGTTTTTTCTCTCTACAAGTACTATGTTCTAGCATATGGTAAAACAACTTTGATATAAAACATATATAATAGATTTTACACTTCTAATTTATAAAATTCATTCAAAAATAATAAAATCTTAATTTTAGTTAAATACTATTTGAATGGAGAAAGACATAGCTACATCAAACCTATTTATTTGAATACATTTATCTATTATTTTTATTTATTTTAAATGACAAATAGTGGTTATATTTTTACATAATAAATAGCAATTCAAATTACAATTTTTAAAGAACATTACTAACAGAAAACTGATTTGGTATCATGAAATGAGAGATAGTAGTGGGAAGAAAAAAACTTTCCGAAATACAAAAATTCAACTTTCATTTTGATAATGTTAAATATTTTGAAATGGTCCTTCTTTTGTTTTTTATTCCTCGTTATTCCCCAAGGGTTGTCCTCTTAAAATGAAATTCATTTTTCACATTTATCATCAAATTTCTATGGAATATTTGGATAATATTGTTATGTCTTCTACTATGGAGTAATTTACTGTAGTTGGTTATTAAAGTGTATATTTTACAAGCAAAAGGAAAATATCAACATAGCTTAATGATTTGATATTACATGAATTTACATCTAATGGATTCTTATTTGGAAAGAGAATTATAAGAATTTGTAAGAGAAAAAATAGTGAAGTACTTAAAATCCAAAAAGTCTTGTAGTTCTATTCCAATAGGCTTTAATGGACAAAAATAGTGATAGAAAAGAATTCTGAAGTATATGAATTTTAAATATAATGTTGAGGGATTAAAACACGTGGCTGCAAATTCAAACAGCTTCATATTCTTAAGCCACAAATTTTCCAAGATGTTCAAAGTAACCACAGGAACATATTGTTCATCATACAAGAGTTCGTCAAAGTTAAAATGAAGTAAGAAAGAGAGACAGAATTTACACTTTGGCATCAAAACAGTTTAAAGACTTCTAAAATAGTGCATTAAAAGCCTCTTGTTCTCTGTCTCCAAGTTTAGCAAAATATGTAAAGCACATATTGATAATTGCCTGTTCTTTTAACCTCAACTATGAAGACAGCTAACATTTTAGCAATAAATAAAAATTCCTAAATTATAATTGATGTCTAAAAAAGCTCAGAAAAATATGTCAAAAATACTCTATCCTGTAGTCATGGTGCCTTAGGACTAAATGCAATAATATTTTAAACTTTCCAACTAAAATATACACGCAGTCATCCCTAGAGAAAAATGTATCTCTGTGTAGGCAACTGCCCTGAGGAATGTATTATTCCTTCTGGATTACTTGTTCTCTGGAGGTAACATTCTCATTAAAAGGATGAACTGATTTTCTCATACCCAGGAGAAAACACATAGTGCCCAGAAAAGCTTTCTAAATAGATAAACACTTCACCAGCTTAAAACACCAGGATCATATCCGTAAAATCCCTGAAAATTTCACCAGCCCCTCCATTAAAGTAGGCTCTGAACAGTAATGTCCACGCAGAACAGCAATCATTTCTTTCCTTAATTATTTAAAAAAACATAGCCAAGTATACCAACAAAACAAAATTAATAATTAAAATTTAAAATTGGATGTTTAATGTCTCAGTGCTCAAGACCTATTTCCATTTTTCCTTAACTATCAGATCTTAACTAGAAAAGGAGACTAAAAATGGAGTCTTATGAAAAATATTTCCAGTGCTTATTATTATAAATTTATTTAAATTTACTAGCATTCTCCAAAGGTTTTCTAATAAATATTTGCATGCCAAGATACTAAACGGTCAACTAATATTCTTATTGATATTTTAGTTATCTGTGAAGTTTATACCAAGGTAAATGGTGTTGTGATAAGCAATTTAGGAAGTGTATAGTGTTCACTGAATTCACATTAGTCCTTAGACATCTATAAATACATATTCCTTAATTCATGAGGGGAGTGCCTATTAAATGCAACCTTTAGTTCTATGATGTGGTGATAGATACATTTGTTATGACAAGTATCCATTTTTCCTCTGTTTCTTTGTTTATATGAATTGTGCAAGCAAATTAGACACACAAGTTGTGATCAAAATTAATTCCAGATTAATGAAACCTCTGTTGCACTGAATAGTATTTATAAACAGTATTTGTAAAAAACAATATAAATGTTGTAAGATGATATTAATTAGGCCTTTTTGTCAGGCCCGAATGTCAATTTGCTACATTTCCAGTATCCTTCAAGACATTATTTCAATGTACTTGAGTTTTTGTTCTCTTCTTAATAGGGAAGGTAGTGATTTAATTATTATGTTTATAGTACATTTGTTTATAGTGGATTAGTCATTACCACCATTTTAAATTCTAAACATTAGAGCTCTCTGTATGTAATAATGTATAAAAACTCCTTGAAGCATTTGAGAAAGAACTCATATTGCCACCAAGACTAGTAAATAGCACTTGTAATAGTATATTAAAATATTGAGAATGTAAATAATTTCATTATTTGGATTAAAAGCCAAACTTATGCCACAATAGATAAAAGAAAATTAGTACCATTTATGTTATTAATCATTACATAAAAGAGCAGTTACTAAATTTAGAACATTAAAATGATGAATGCCATATACATATTGATTCTATCTTTTGTAATTAACTGCAAAAAAGAAAGCCAAAGATCCTTAAATATTACATGTGGTTCATATTATTGATACATCTTCCTCTGATATTTATTATGGAATGTTATCTAACAAAAAATAAGTATGTCCAAAATTGTTTGAATTAAAAACCAAATAATGGAAATTACCTCACACATAACTTCGAAATGTATTAATGCAAACGAATTAAGCCTATGTAAGAAAAAATTACCACCTAATTTAGAAACAGCCCTCAATTTTATGAGAAATAAATATCGATCATATCTTTTGAAATATCCTAAAAGTTCAACGTTAACCATTTCGAAGAGTAAGAATATGTCATGAAGCCAACAAAACTATGCCAAATTCTATCCTTTTCAAGGAAGTTGTACCTTTAAATTTACTGTAAAGTTATCTACAAATGACCACTTAATTTTACAAAACCAAAAACCATACACAATTAATGAGAAATTTAAAAAATACAGTTCAAACTAATATATTAGAAAGAGAAAAAAGATGATTTTATCTGAAAGATATAATTATACCACTTATAGATATGTAGTATAAATAGCAGTGATAATTAATTAACATGTTATTAGTTTTAGGAAGAATCACAGTTGACATACACGCAGTAAAGACAATGGAGATCTGAATTTTTTAAGCTCTTCATAAACCACGCACATTATATTAATTTTTACAAATTGAAAATAAGGCCGAGACACAAAGAAAGTTGCCAAAGGACAAACCATCTGTAATGGAAAAAGGAACATATTTTGGAATTTTAGAATCATCGTTCTGCCTGTTGCCACTGGCTACCATTTGATATAAAATAAATAACGGATTATTTTGTTATTTCAGGTACAGCTTATTAAACTTTCAACAAAGGAAAAAGTTAAGATTACATGATTATTAAACCAAATCAATAGTAAAAACAAATTCAATGGACAGTATATTAATATATCAAAGCTATTTCATGTTGTATTAGAAAACAACAAAGACGAAATCCAAAATTTCTTTACAAAGTATGTCAGTGTTTGGTCTTAAAAAAAAAATCTCAAAAACAGATTTGGGAAGTTTGGGAATCTCATTATGTTATCACTTACATCTTCTAAATAGACATCGATTTGCTTCCTTTAGATATCCATCAAATTACAAACAAGTTATCACTAGCAATACTGAAGAATATCTTTCCTCTAGTCATTATTTTCTTTTCTCATAGTGAAAAAGTAGTCTTGGCAATTCTGTCTCCCTCTTTTAAAAATTTTGCTCCTCAATCTATTGGATCAGATTTTCCAAGTTGTATCTTCCATCCTTGAAGGGATTCTCGTAATACTTGATGCTTGACATATTTTCATTGAATTGACCTTTTGCACTGTTTTCAAGTACATCAGCGGCTAGACATTTGGGGAAAAGTTTCTGTTATGAGCTGTGATTATAATTTTCCCTCTGTAATAACATACTTCTTAAGTTAATATTGCAGCTCCCTTTAGGATGTCCCGGATCCTGTCAGAGTCAGGGCAGTTTGCAAAATTGGCTCTGGAGACTTGAAGTCACTGTAAATCTTCTATTTACATTTCTAATAGAACATTCATATATATAGGAAACCGATTTCCTGATTGTGAAATTACTCATTCTGGCTTTTTCCTATACTTAATTTTCTATAGTATAAACCTACATAGAATCTGCTACTTCATATATATAAAGCATTCATAAACTGAGCTCCTAGAGAACATTGACTGAAAATCCATGACCGCGATATAAAAATTGTAATTTTGGAGGAACAAATTTTATTTAAACATTGGTAAAAGCTCAAATGCCCTCATGGTCAAGAAGATAATATGATATTATATGAAACTGCTACGATAAGACAATATGGAGGGGTGCTTATCCAGCCTAAAGGCATTCAAATTCAAATTTACTTTTTAAATGGAAATAAAATAGTCTGATCAAATAAAAGAGAGATTTTTTCAGGATTTAGCCTTGGTGAGCATTGTTTTATCATTTATAAATGCATGAAAATGGCATTTTGTAAACTATATGTGCTATTCAGTTAATCAGTGTGTGTAATTTTAAGTTCGTTAACATTCAAAGAAAAATTTCACCTCATATTTAGATGTTTTGTATCAAAGCTGATTGTTAATTGGTGACAAGTCCATACTGACAATTTAATATCCACATCCTCCCACTTACATTAAGTCATGCTTACATAGTGCTTGATTGTTACATTAGGAAAAATGTGAGGTAATCATTTTTTTTTTTTTTTTAGATTTTATTTATTTATTTGACAGAGAGAGATCACAAGTAGGCAGAGAGGCAGGCAGAGAGAGAGGAGGAAGCAGGCTCCCCGCCGAGCAGAGAGCTCGATGTGGGGCTCGGTCCCAGGACCCTGAGATCATGACCTGAGCCTAAAGCAGAGGCCTAACCCACTGAGCCACCCAGGCGCCCCGAGGTAATCATATTTTTAATTTAACATTCTGAAGAGATGTCATTAATTTGAGGATACCTTTAAAATTCATGTAAGCAAATTGGAGAAATATAACAACTTTTTCCTTTCAAAAATTTTTGAGAGATAAATGATTTGAGTTGCAAGAATTAAACATAACGATAGAGAGCATTGTCAATATGTTTAAAACTGAACTTTTAAAGGAAAGAATAGATAAAAGCCATACTGTGACAAGATGACTCAAGTGAAGACAGAGTTCATAGTTAACTTATAGGTCAAAAGATCACATAAACCTTATGGAATTAGCAATTCCATACAAAGACCCTTCCTAAATGGTTTTCTGTATATATAATTTTGTTAGCTTTGGAGAAGATATGTTAAGATTAGAATCCAAATACTTAATATTTATATTCTAATTTTTTTCCTGTTAAAATTTCTAAGGAGATACTTAATTTTCATCTAAGACTTGTGGGTCTTTAATCATAACAAGGTAACAAAAATATCATTGCGCTGACTGAATTTAGACGGCAGTATGGTGAATGATTTCACATAGTCTCTGACATATATGAGCAGTTAAATGTTCACATTCGTAAGTACCTATTTAAATATACAATTCACTAGCTTTAAAAATTTGAAGATAATTATAAAATTGCAGGATAGTATTTGAGTGAAATGAAATCTAATTTACAACTTAACAGTGCTAGCTCATAACTGTTTGTTTTAATATTTGCTACCTAAATGTGAAACAAACAAACAAAAAAACACAAAGAAAAAATACTATGGGTATTTGTATACTTTAGGGGAACTTTATCAAGAGCAGAGTGCAGTAATAAAAAGAAAAACATGTACTATGAACTTCATACGGAGAGTGGAGATTTAAAGCTGATATTAAAAATCGGGGTTTAAATAAATTTAAAAGGTTATGTTCCCCATAATTAGTATTATTTTCAGAAGTGAAACACCCTTTTGCCTTTGGACGTAAATATAGGAAAAGTATTCTGTTGTTGAAATGTTAAAAAGCATGACCTTTGTACAAGTAATTAAAATAGATGTATCATTACAAGTGAAATGTTTTATTGATCAACTATTCATTTTTACATATTAATTTTTATGTTTAATATTTAAATTTTTAGTCTACATGGGCTGGATGAACTTCTCATGGATAAAACATGCTGGTCAAAAATTTACTAGATTATCTGACAAAAATTTTTGTTAATCAACTAACATGGGTTTACTGCCACCCTTCATGTTTTATTTAAACAGGCACATATCTGGGGTGCCTGGGTGGCTCAGTGGGTTAAGCCTCTGCCTTTGGCTCAGATCATGACCTCAGAGTCCTGGGATCAAGCCCAGCATCACCGGGCTCTCTGTTCAGGGGGGAACCTGCTTCCCCCTCTCTCTGTGCCTGACTCTCTGCCTGCTTGTGATTTCTCTCTGTGTCAAATAAATAAATAAAATATTAAAAACAACAACAACAACAACAACAAAAAGGCACATATCTCATTACAAATTGAAAATATATAGCAAATTTGGTTTCAATATCCAATATTAAGTCTTATTTTTAAGGAAGCATGAAATAAAATTCTTAAAACATGTGTTAGTGGTCACCACTAGAAATTATTTGTGGCAAAAATAAATTTATAAGAAAATCTAAAACGCATATTCCAGAACACTGAAAAGCCACCGAATTTTCCTACTCGCATATACACGATTCAATACGAAACAATCAAAATTAAATTTGAATTCAATTTGTATCATATGTTAAAAATATTTCTTAAAATCTAATGATCTGTAAATAAGTTTGTCAAAATGAACCATGATATTAATGAGCCTTCAATTCCCTAAAGCCACAATACCATTTCTTCATAGGTTAAATTTAAAAAAGAAAACCATTTACCCTTGGCAACACGGTTTCATAATTTCTTTTAGAAACACGTGTAATTTTAAAACATGCATGTGTTCATTTTGTAGTAGAAATATACAATATTCTTTCATACTCTGAAGAAGGTACCTAATTAAGAAAAAAACTCTTTGGAAGACTTCCAATCAACATATCACTATGAACATTTCTCTTCTTCTATGAAAGGAACTTCCTGATATTCAATAAAAATGTATGCTGATATAATTAGCATTATGCAACACATCATTACATTTTGACAGTAAATAGAAAGTGAGAAAGTAAAATTATTTCATATTTGCATTACACCAATTCTTTATGAAATATTTATGTTTGATCCTCAGAATTTTTTTATAAGAAGAAACCTAAATTACTCAAACTTAAAATGTTGTTCTTTTAAAAATGAGTATAAAAGTTATTCACTTTATAATACTGGTACAATTACCATGAGAAATATTTGACTTGTGTCTTGTAAGCCAAATAGTCTGCTATAAACAGGAAGAAAAGAGTATGTACTGTTGTCAGGGTCTAACATTATGCTGTATAAAATTATTTCTGTCAGTCTAACGTGTCTACAGCATAGGCCATGAAAGCAGAATTTGAAATAACTTAAAAATTTTTGAAATATAAGGAACTCCAGATAAAAATTGAGTATGCAGTGCTCTCTTTGATGATATGTATATTTGTATGCCATATACATGCTACATGAACTGATGGAAATATATAGAGATAATTATAGAAAGGCACTAGGTTGAATTAAAATTAATGATAAAATGAGCAGTTGTCAAATGTAGTGTTAACTGACATAAGGTTCCTTTGGATCTAGATGTTACATAATTATTTTTATGAACAAGACTAATGTCCATCCACTTCTTTAATTTTGTATTGGCAAAAATAGATATATTTGTAGTAGCCAAAAGGTAGAGACTATGGAGGGGTTTGAGAAACGTTATCCGTAAATAAAAGTTAATTTGGTAAGTTTAATTACCTCTTAACAACATTTTATTTCCTTTGAAAATCAATTAATTAAATTCTCCCGTCTTTAAACATTTAAACCCATTCTTTTTTTGTTTTGTTTTTAGGTTCTTCTTTCTCAGTGTAAAGTTTAGTCTTAAAATTGGTTAACTAAATATTTTGCCACCCCTGCAAATATCTTAATTTGGAGCCACCTGAAAAGTATAACAAGAGCATATTTCTGAATGAATTAGAAGCGTATTTGTGATTTGTTTTATTTTCATTAATTTGGAGTTGGGTGACCTGGAATAATCCATTGAGCTCTTGACATTAAGAAAGCTAGTTTTTGGCATTTCAAACAGGGACTGAACTCCCTCCCTCTCTTGGCCTGCTGAAAAACGATGAAGAGAAAGGATGAGAGAAAAGAAGAAGGGAGAATGGAGGGAGATGTAGGGAAAAAGGAAGAGAGGAAAATAGAGTAGGGAAAGAAAGTATACGTATTTAATTTGAATAAAGTTGCTAACAACATAACTTAGTAACAAGGATGGAATTAATGACATAGGGCAAGAAACTGGTATCTTAAATTAGGGTCTTAAGTCCTGACCTTTTACACATTATGTGTGGGTGTTGTCATTGTACACTGTTTGATTCTCCTATCACAGTTGAGGCAACAGTGGTGAGGGACTGGATATCCAGGACATGTACCCAAATCTTACACTGCACTTGTGTAAAGGTGATAATCTTGCCTAAAAGAAAGAGGGGTTCCAAGTGCATTTATGCTAAAATTGGTTAACACATAACTATAATCAAGAGTTTAGCTGTAAAGAATTTGAATATTAGCATACGAATGATCACATTAACATAGAATATATTAACTTTCGCTGAGATAATTGAAGTATTTACACTATATTCACATATAGACAAAAATAAGATTTCACAATGTCTACCTGGAAATATATTTGTTTGAGATTCTGCAACATATCAAATGGAACAAGCACAAAGAGTAAGCTTAGTTTGCATCCAAATTTTAATTGATGCCTGAAACATTACATATTGTTCTCCAAAATTCTACGGAGAGAATTTGCAGGGTTCCTTAATCCAATCATATACCACTGATGTACCCAATTTAATTGTTTCCTCAGCGAACAACCTGAAAAACCAAAAATCAAATATTCAAAACCACACAACTTATGTTCTATTGTATATGTTAACGTATTGGCTGGATGCCATGAATAAGGAGAAAGATAATCCATTTTTTTAATTCTACACAGTTTCATAATTCTACATTTAAAAATTTTTCAAGTTTATTAGAGCAGGAATGAGTTTACTTTTATCCTTATAATAAAATTGGGAAAAATATAATTCAAAAATTAGAAGTAACCACTTTTCATAAATCATATAATTGTTATTTTTGAGATTTAAAAAAAAGTATGGACACCTTAGGAAGAGTAGAAGTACAAATGAGCTATCTGAAGAAAGTGTATGTGACAAGATTATGTGCAATAGTGCTGGCTTGAAATAATAATATTATTTTGTAAATCTTTGAAAAATGCATCAACAAACTTTCTTTGGAAGCTACTTACACTGTTCAGAATTTCATGTAATTCTTATCTCTTACTTTTTATGCATCAATTAAGAAATAAAACTTAGTTACATGGAAGATTCCACTTTGTATTACTATTTTATAATTTATACAATACTGTCATATCTACATATAACATTGAGGAAGTGATTTTGACCTTGAAAAAATAATTCCCATTGTGAAAAAAAAACTAGTAACAACCCCAATTGTGAAGTCAAATGCTATTATTTATTTTTCCTTTTTAATTCTGGATCTAATATGGAGGAGGTAGATGAAGAGTAAGGGATACTTTTTTTTTTTCTTTTCCTGATAATATCATGGCATTATTAAGATTGTTACTTTCCCCTTTGAAAGAAAATTTTGGAAGGGAAAATGTTGCACAGAATGGGGATAGTTTATTTCACTTTACCGATGTAGGATTACTCATTTTTTTTTTTTTTTTTAATTCTTCAGGGAAACTGTTACCACCTATTCAATCCAAATTCAAGTAGTTTCTGTCAATTTACTCATGGGTGAATGCTGCCTCTTTGTGGCAGAATGCCATGGAAAGTGTTCTTTAAACATAAAGTTCATGAACAGCCCTTGATATTGTTTGTACACATTTCTGGTGAGATTACGGGAAAATCCACCAACAGCAATGAAGCACATGGCTTTAAGTTTCAGATTAATTCAAACATTTCCTACCCTTAAGTACTGACCTAAATTCACCGGCAAGCTTTACTCAGAGGTGAACAGCTTATACCCACTAACTTTTGAACATTTAGGATATAGATCAACTTGAGAGAAAGTATCCAACACAATTGTCGAAGGTAGTTTTACACGAGTTAAACTTAGGAAAACTACGGGAATATTGGAAAATTAAGACACTACAGAAATTGTAGACTGAATAAATAATACTGACATAGCAAAATACATAACATTGGGAGAAAAATGAATAGGCAGTATATTACTTACCACGGTCCATGTATTAGATGAATACTTCAGTAAGGAAAGAAAGTGTACAACTGAAATTTCATTAATAAACATATTAATGCCACATTTAGAAAAAACATAATTCCCTGAATTTGCAAAGGTGAATTTTACATATCTATATATACATATATTCAAATTTGATAATTAGGGCAAAATTTTTTATTATCAAGAATGAAAATTAGCTACTATGTCCTAATTGTTAATAATGGAGATTCAATCACACATAGCTATTTCTTTTGTACCTTAAGCAATCATTACTTCAGTCCCTCATATTTGATATAGTTATCAAGTGTTTATTCAGAAACTATTTAAAAAATTACATGTGCTGGGATACATATGAGACTGTAACAACAGTAGCCCCATCTTACAGAGATCCTGTTTGTGGTTATCATCATTGCTTGCTGCCCCAGAGGGTTAAAGACATTGTATAGAGATTTGTACAGTCCATCGTTTGGTCTTCTGAGGTGCCAGTAACATGTGGATCTGTACAAATGCAACTGGGTTTGGTTAAACAATCAAAAATCGGCTACAATAGTAGTCAAATCAATACATCATTTTGGTTGACTAATAAAAATACTTTTAAGTCTTCTCTAATAAAACCAGAAACTTGCACATGATTCTTACTCGAATGGCCCAATTAATTGCCCTCATTTTTTTCTCTTATCCATTGGGACACAACTTGTTTGTTTATTTGTTTTTAAATTACAGATCCAATTGGGTGGGTTGCATTGATTTTACGATTTTCCCATTAAGTTCTCCATATGTTTAATGATTTAAAATGCCTTCCTGATATCACTTCAGTTTTGGAAATGCAGCTCCTAATATAGTGCGACACCTCTGTGAAAATCATAGGCTAAATAGTGAAGGAAAGAGAAATGCTAAATGTGTATATAAAAATAGGTGCTACAATAAAATATTTGTATATTTCATCAATAAGTTATTTTGACTAATCAATTATGGATCATATAGCTCTGTAATTTAATGATTTGTCCACATCTATGGTGATCCTTTTGCAGATCACAATACTTTTGTTTTTAATTCAAATGTCCAGAATGCATACAAACACATCCTTTAAAAAGGAAGGAAA